>NC_136488.1:90581806-90789306 GCF_053919585.1 Euprymna scolopes
CCTTACCGTGACCTCCGGTCACGTAACTAAATGTGGCGTGAATAGTGTCACTAATCAACTATTGTTTTGGATTTCTAAATTCTTGTGTTTATAGATAACTACAGCTAAATCTATAAACATATTACTTAACTATTTACATATTTAACTTTCAAGGTCACTGGTGCTGCCCATGCATCACTAGATAGATAGATAGATAGATAGATAGATAGTAAATAAGCAGGTTAATGCTATTTTCGGACAACAACTTTATTAATCCAAAATGATGGAGGTCTGAAATATACAATGACATTATGGTGAGATGAGTATGACATAATAATTCAACTATCTGTTGGATTTTTTTAAGATGTGCTAATGGTTAGATTATGATGATGTAATGCACTATCCTCTATCCCCCCGAGTCATTTGACAGTGTTCTGAATGACTGATTTAATGTTTGTTGCTGGTAAGGATTGTGGATAGGATGATGTTATTTGCAAAGCATATTAATAGATGATAGGTGTACTGCTTGTACATAAAATAAAGAAACGGCATGCACTTATTGTGGAAAGATAATTCACGGTGTCAGAGCAACCTTCCAACTTCGCAAGAAAGAGTGTCCCGCATACGATCAGATCTGCAACAACTGCGGAAGAATGAACCACTTTAAGGCTTTGTGCAGAGGCAAACAGAAAGTGACGGACACTTAGACTGAACACGAAG
This sequence comes from Euprymna scolopes, assembly GCF_053919585.1. Lineage (NCBI taxonomy): Eukaryota > Metazoa > Mollusca > Cephalopoda > Sepiida > Sepiolidae > Euprymna > Euprymna scolopes. The sequence goes on from NC_136488.1 coordinate 90,582,506, forward strand.
GTGCTGTATTTGACTCCCTCTGTGCTGCAACTAGTCACGATAAAAACTATGACAGACATGTTGTTCATCTAGACCATCGCCTATACAATCAGCTATCAGACACCTGGGTGCGCCAGTCATCACAGCCTCAACCTTTCATTCGAACGACTGTTCGTATTGATCCCAAAGATCACACCAAAGCCAAAGACAACTACTATCACTGCTATGGCTGACACAGGCTGCCAAAGTTGCCTAGCCGGTATCAAAGTGCTTCATCGACTCGGTATCTCAGAGAAACACTTAATTCACGTGACAATGAAGATGCATGCTGCTAACAATGTCGGCATAAGAATTATTGGAGCAGCCATTCTCCGCATCTCCGCCAAAGGAACCAGAGGGGAAACCTATGAAACGCCCCAAGTTGTGTACGTGACTGACAAATCCGACAAAATGTTTCTACGCAAAGAAGCATGTGCAGCACTTGGCATGATTACATATAACTTCCCAACCATCGGTGAATCACAGAACAACAGTCAAGCAGCAATAAACACTATCAGCCAATGTGTGGTTCCCCCATATCCACAGGAAGATAACCCTTGTTGGCAACAGGTTCACCAGCCCCACAGAATCCAGGTATGCACCCGTCGAAGGTGAAGCCCTTGCAGTTGCTGACGCCTTGGAAAAAGCAAGATATTTTGTTCTGGGATGTGACAAGTTGATCAAGCTCCTTGGGGACAGATCACTGGAGGACATCCCCAATTCAAGACTTCGTAACCTGAAGGAAAAGACCCTAAGGTAAGTTCACGATGCTACACGTGCCTGGTGCCAAACACCGTGCTGCCGACACCGTATCTCGCCACCCAGTTGGAAGGCCTGGAAGTATGGTTCTCATTGATGACATAGCCTCTGTTGATGGCTACATATTTAACCACAATGAGTTGTCAGGAGTGCTGCCACAATTGCTGCGTCAAGATCAGCTGCCTCGAAGTTGCAGTCGGGAATCGGACATTTTACCACTGGCATCCTGCTGGCGAAGATGTTTGTCTAGTGGTCTCCCAGTTGGTGGAATCCGTCCGTTATAGGGGTTACTGTACCTCCATCATAAATAAGCAGGTCAATGCTATTTTCGGACAACAACTTTATTAATCCAAAATGATGGAGGTCTGAAATATACAATGACATTATGGTGAGATGAGTATGACAATAATTCAACTATCTGTTGGATTTATTTAAGATGTGCTAATGGTTAGATTATGATGATGTAATGTACTATCCTCTAGATAGATAGATAGACAGAGAGACAGAGGGACAGATAGATATATAAACATATTACTTACCTATTTACGTAATTAACTTTCAAGGTCACTGGTGTTGTCCATGTATCACTAGATAGATAGATAGATAGATAGATAGATAGATATATAAACATATTACTTAACTATTTACATAATTAACTTTCATGGTCACTGGTGTTGTCCATGTATCACTAGATAGATTGATAGATAGATATATAATATCTAATTAAGGCGTTTATCAGTTTTTATCTAACAAGTAATTCTAATATTATAAAAATTAATTTTGAATTAGTACATAGAAAATTTGCATCCTTCGGCAAAAATACTCCTAACCAACTCGACTAGCAGTAACACCATATCCGTTAATTGTATTAATTCCTTGAAGCCGTAAGAATTCTTTATTTTGGAATTCCTTCCATACTGCCTGTTTCCTTAACTGCACCAGAAAGAAGGTGTTTAACGACAGAGACTGAGAATCTGGACGTGTCAAGTTCGAATACAGTTCGTTCCAGAGAAACATTTTCACGTTTGATGTTAGCAAAATTAACGTCGTTATATCTGTAATTATTCAATGTCTTTCTAGAAAGAATTCTATCGAGGAAGATATCAGGGAAACCAATGCCAAGAATAGAATCATCGGATGTATTAGAAGTGAATGAATTAATATCTCTAGTTGATGTTAAGAAGATGCGAGAACGTTATCGTGACAGGAAGTTGCCAATCCAATCACTGGCAAAAAAGAAAGAAAAATAATTCCAAAGGGATGAGAATAAATATTAAAAAGAATGATCAAAACGTCAAGATGCATCTTAAAGCATCACCAACCTGTATTTCTAAACTGTAAGATTGAAAAGTAGAAAAAATTGTTTATTGTCTTTCGCGAATTTTTCAAAATGTCTTTTCTTTCAAAAAATAATCACAACCGTTGAGGGAAACGTTGAGATTATTCTTAGAGCCTTAATTTTTCCGTTTGCCATTGTTGTTTTTTTTTGTTTGTTTGTTTATGTTTTCAAGTTCAATTTATGTACACAAACATTCCACGCATTAGCTTGTTACTAATTAAAGATAAACCGGAGTCAACTGAACGCCAAATAAGAAAAATACTGATAACGTTAAGTATATTTAGCAATATAAACTACTAGCGGGGGTATCTGGCGTTGCCCGTTTTATTTGGAGGTGTGTTTGTAAGGGAGGAAGTAAAGAATAATCCTGTTTAAATATAAAAACACACACAAAAAAACAGCGAACAAACGTAAAACATCTTTAAAAAAGAAATTTCTTTCTATTTTTCTAAATAGAAAGCATAAATCAGGGGAAAAAATGATGGGCGGACCCCCCCCCCCAAAAAAAAACCACAGCGAAAAGCGAAAAAAATGGCATAAATGACCCTTCGATTCGATAAACTCCATGGTGTGTTTCACCCAGTAGAATTAAAATTTCATAATTTCATTCCAGTTTTTTATGCAACTACGAAGTAAAGAAAACTCAAACCGGTGTTCCTTTGTAACTGTCTCTTGTGGACGATCCTGCAACGGTGCTAAGTGGTGGCGGGCGAAGGATGAAATTATGAAAGAAAAGATTTTATCACTTCCATTGATCTTAACCGATTTGGACCGTGAACTCTCAGCAGATAGAATATAGGAATCTACGATTATCGAGGAAGTGGATAGGTAATAGGCCTATAAAACAGCTCAGATATTGTGCTACAGTGTGTGCATATTACAATTGCATGAAATGTCTTGATTTTTAATCCTATTAAGGTCAAAATCAGAGGGAAAAATGAGTTTATTTTATATATATATATATATATATATATATATATATATATATAAGGAATAACATCGGAAAACAGCTCCTATAAAGACATTAAAATTAAATTAGTAAATATATCATGGTCAAAAAGAGAAAGAAATATTAGATGCTATATTGCTATTAAAGCAAAGGTTAGGAATGCCAATAAGAGATAAATTCATAAAGCTGCGGTTCAACTCAAACTCATGAAATATATAAAATCTTATTTCGTGCTGTACTGATAAATTTCGAGTAAAATTGGAAAAAACATAGCAAAATTCTAAAAATAAAAACATATTAATAAATGGAGATAATAATAATAATAATGATGATGATGATAATAATAATTCTGATTTCGCTTATTAACTTCTCTCTGGAAAGGGATGGGATTCATTTCCAGAGGATTTCCCTTACTCCTGGCTTCAAACCAGGATCAAGGGTTTTCCTAAGGTTGTTGGTGGTACCTATAATTGCAGAGGTTTGAAGGCCGCCTAAAACATCGGGCATTTGTAGTTTTTTCAATTGTCCTTCCAGACGACTTGATACCACTCTTAGTGTACCAACTACGACCGGGATTATTTGGTTTTAACCCCGTGTATATGCCTTATCTCCAAGGCCAATGGAGCATAATTGCTCCACTTCTCATTCTCCTTCTCTCTCACATTTCTGTCCCAGGGTACTGAGAAGTCTACAATCTGCCAGTTTTTAGAGACCTTGTCAATGACGACCAAATCCGGACGATTAGGTTCCAATTGCTTGGTCGTTATGACGCTTTTGTCCCACCATACCTATACCTTACCATCCTCCCTTGTTTTCACTTCATCAGGAACCTCCTCAAACCATTTTCCAGCACACTTCACCCCAACCCTCTTACACACCTCCCAATATACCCGGAGTCCCATGCGATCGTGTCTTTTGCGGTACTCTCTCTGGGCCAGTCCGCTACACCCTGCTGCAAGGTCCGCAATTGTACTCTGAGGTCTTACCACAAATCCGGCATTCTGCAGTAATTTCCTCTCCTAGAACCATTTTTTAAACAATCGTGTTCCTAATGCCTGCTCTTGTGCTGCACAAACAAAAGCTTCAGTACTCTTAGCTAGATAACCAGCTCTAAGCCATTGCCATGATCTTTCATCAGCCACTTCTGCTATATCCTGGAAGAACCTTCCATGCATTTTCTTCCTAACCAGTTCCTCTGCGCTTTCTCTATCCATACGTTTCACATAATCAGCCTTGGTCTCATATACCTCCACTTCATTGGCCACAACCTTAAGCATCCACTCCCTACTTCTAACCACATGCTCCTTAAACGACATCTCCTCGGTTCTAGCACAATCTTTTCCACTTTTCAATCCTCTCACACCATCTTTCCTCTTTTGATACAGCTTTGCTACGCTACTTCGAATGTGAAATATATCAAACATTGCTACAACTTTTCTTGTTTTGATATTCATGGCATGAAAATCCTTGTCAGATCATTCTAAAATTCCCGCACTGTATCTCAAAACACTGACTGCCCATGCATTTACTGCTTTCATTAGGTTTCCTCCATACAGTTTCGACTTTGCAATTAGTTTCACTCTTCTAAGATGCTCTTTCCTGACTTTTTCTTTCACTTCTCTGTTCATGATGCCTACACCCTCCAACACTCCCAAATACTTATATTCTATTTCTTTCATGATTTCTCCATTTGGCAGTGCTGTTCCATTCTAATGAACCTTTACTCTTCTTTTCATCACCAGCACCGCACATTTACTAATCCCAAACTACATAATAATGATAAAAATAATGATAATAATAATAATGATAATAATAATAATGATAATAATAATAATGATAATAATGATGGTAATGATAATAATGATGATAGTAATAATGATAATAATAATAATGATAATAATGATGGTAATAATAATAATAATAATAATAACAATAAATACAATAATGATAATAATAATAACAATAATAATAACAATAATAATAACACTTATAATAATAATAATAATAATAATAATAATAATAATAATAATAATAAAATTCACAACCTTACACGAAAGGCTATCCCAAAACCTGAGAAGTTGTATAGAGGAAGCAAACGTGCCAGACTGGATGACAAATGTAGAACCACACTGCTACAGAAGGACACGGAGAAAGGAACCGTCCCTAGCAACTATAGGCCAATCATGTGCTTACCCACTATGTGGAAGATACTGACAGCACAACCGAGGGAACAAATCTACCATTCCCTAAATAACCGTTGACTCATCCCCGAGGAGCAGAAAGGGTGCCAAAAAGGAAAAAGAAAAACACATGATCTGCTATATATATAGATCAAATGATCCTAAACGAGGTAAAAAGAAGGAGAAAGAATTTAGCCATGGCATGGATCGACTACAAAAAAGCGTACGACAGGATCCCCCAAGCATGGATAATAGAATGCCTAAAATGTATAAAATACCAAGCGTGATCACTAACGTAATAGAAAATGCAATGAAAACATGGAGACTGGAATTGACAGTTGATGGACAGCACATAACAGAAATTAACATACAAAGAGGCATCTTCGAATGAGACTCATTATCACCGTTACCGTTCATCATAGCCATGATGCCCTGAATAGTATTCTGAGAAAGTGCCAAGCCGGATACAAGTTCTCCAATACAGAAAAAAAATGAACCACTGATGTACATGGACGAGCTGAAACTTTTTGCAAGGACTGAAAAGGAGCTAGAGATACTAATTAACACGACCGGGATCTTCAGCCAAGATATCCAAATGGAATTGGAATGTAAAAGTGCGCACTACTTGTTATAAAAAACGGAAAACTGGAAACTACAGAAGGCATGAAACTATCCAAACAAACAGAAATGAGGGCACTAGGAGATCAAGACGACTATACATACTTGTGAATTCTGGAAACGAACACCATAAGAGCAACAGAAATGAAAGAGAAAATTGGAAAGGAAAACCTCAGGAGAACAAGAAAACTCCCGGAAACTAAATTATGTAGTAGAAACCTAATAAAAGGTATAAATACATAGACAGTGTCACTAGTGAGATACTCTGGACCGTGTTTGGGATGGACGAAAGAAGAACTACGACAGCTCGACCAGAAAACCAGGAAACTCATGACCTTGCATAATGGACTACACCCAAAGGACGATATTGAGAGACTCTACGTGAAAAGGAAAGACGGCGGGAGAGGACTGATCCGTATAGAAGACTGTGTGAAGGTCACAAAAAAGAACTAGAAAAATACATAATGCAAAGGACTGAAAGGATAATTATGGCAACGAGAGACACGGAGAAAACCAACAAAACAGAAAACAGAGAGACAAAAGACAAAACGAGAAAAAAGAAATGGGAAGAAAAACAACTCCACGGAAGATTCATAAGAATGACAAAAGATGAGAATAACGAAAACACCTGGACATGGATGCGAAAAGGACATATAAACGAGAAACTGAATCTCTAATAACTGCAGCACAAGATAACTCGATAAGAACAAACCATATCAAAGCGAGGATCGATAAAACACAAGAAAACAGCAAATGAAGACTCTGTGGACAAAGAGACGAAATGATAAACAATATCGGAAGTGAATGCAGAAAACTGGCCCAAAAAGAATACAAAAACAGGCATGACCAAGTGGGGAGGGCGGTGCACTGGGAATTGTGCAAACGGCTGCATTTTTAGCGTACATATAAGTGGTACAAGCATAAACCCGCAACAGCACTCGAAAACGAGAACCACAAAATCCTACGGGACATGGACATACAAACGGACAAACCCATCCATGCAAGAAGACCAGATGTTATAATTAACAAGAAAGAAAAATCCTGTCAAATCGTAGACTTTGCTGTCCCAGCTGACCACAGGGTGAGTATGAAAGAAAAGGAAAAACGGAGCAAATACACAGAACTAGCCAGAGAGTTGAAAGAGATTTGGATGATGAAGAAAATCAAAATAGTACCGATAATAGTAGGAACACTAGGAACAATTCCGAAAAACCTGGAAAAAAGAATGCCAGAAATTGGAATCAGAGGAATAGCTGCAGAAATACAACGCCTAACGATAATGAAAATGACTGAAATATTAAGGAAAACCCTTGAATGTGGAGAATAATACAAGAAGACAATATAACAAATAAGCGTCACAGGGAATGAAGAACACCGAAGCTGCAGAACTACATGTTCTACACCCCATCATGCATCCCCCATTGTTTCACCATCGTTCCCCCAATAGAAAAGTGATATCAAAGGGCCAAGAAGGGTCAAGGATGATGGAAAGATCGAGGAGAGAGCACTGGCCAGACCTCGGCTGGACAAGTGTGAAGAGAACTGGGATCTCGGGGAGGTTTAGTGCCACTCAAATTCCAGTAAAACCAATACCTACTGCCAGCGAGAAATCAATTGTAAGAGGCTGTTGCAATGATGCAGATTTATTTGCAAATGCTATCGAATGAGGAGGAGAGAGCTGGACGTCTGGGGAGACTTGTTGTCACTCAGCTTCCAGAGAACACCACAGGTCTCCAATCAGATCGTTTGTTGACTTGTGTGAAAGCTCCATGTGAGCCAATAATAATAATAATAATGATAATAATCATGATGATGATGATGATAATAATAATAATAATAATAATAATAATAACAACAACGACAACAAATTGTACAAGCATAAAGTACTTGAAAACGAGAATCGCAAAATACTATGGGACATGGACATACAACAGATAAACCCATCCAAGCAAGAAGGCACGATGTCGTAATAATTAACAAGAAAGAAAAGTGCTGTTAAATCGTAGACTTTGCTGTTCCAGCTAACCACATGGTGGATATCAATAAAAAGGAAAAACAGAGCAAATACACTAAGCTAACCAGAGAGCTGAAAGGGATATACAGTGCCATAATAAAAAAATCCACACTTGTGATTTTTTTTCAAAAACTGCAAATTTAAGCTAAATTTAATATAACTGTTTAAACAAACTATACTTCATTTGATTTTCCTTTTATGCCTCTATAATTTTACCTGTTCATATTTGACTTTTAATCGAAATATTCTAGTGGTCACGTCAATTTATAAAAATAACTTCAAATTGAGGAAGCAAAAAGAAATTCCACAGCAATAAATTCGCTTCAAACCAGTTTAAATTATTGCCCCTAAATCAGTTTAAAATATCTACCAACAGGCAACAAAGCATCTCTAATCCTAATTGTTGTTGTTCCAGGTTATACAACGTAAAATTTTGTCCATATGCCACGACTTTCTATTAGTGATCGTCAGGAGCACATTTATCTCCACCGTTCTGGTTTATCCAATCGAGAAATCGGCCGCGGATTGAAATGTGATAATAAAACGATACGAAAGACTGTGTAAAAGCACCAAAACACCGGCAGTGTTCGTGATGCCTCTAAATCTGGTCGTACCAGAGTTACTTCTAACAGGGGAAACAATGCTATCAAGATTTGCAGCTTAAGAAACAGATTTGAAACGGCTCCCACAATCCAACAACAGTGCAATCTTGTTAAAAAGTGCTCTCTTTCTACTGTCAAGAACAGATAAAAGAATTTAATTTGCGAGGATATGTTGCAAGACGCAAGCCAATGAAAGCGCCGTCTGGACTTCGTCAGATGCAATGAAGATCGTGACTCTTCATATTGGTCAAATATACTTTTTAGCGACGAAAGCAAGTTCAATAGGTTAGGCAGTGATGGTAGGCAGTACGTCTGTCGGAGGAAAGACGAAGAATTTAATCCTAGGTGCTCATTTTCAACGCTGCAGGGTGGTGGAGGTTCAGTTTTGGTGCGGGGCATTATTAGTACCAATGGGCCAGGGCCTATAGTTCGCTTGCATGGTCAAATTAATTGGACCAAATACAATTATATGTTGACTGAGCATTTTCTATTCTACTTTGGTTGGAATTTGGATGATAATCCCATCTTCATGCAGGATAATGCTCCCATTCACACAGCTGGCAATGTCAAGAGATTCCTTGAAGAGCATGATATTACATGTTTGTATTCGTCTGCACAATCTGTAGACCTCAAATTGCTCGAAAACATATGACATTACATCAATCAACAGCTACGCAATGATAACATTTCAAATTTGGAAGAACTTTGGACAAAAATTAAAGAAAATAAGGATGTCTTTCCCCTGGAGTATTGTTACAGTCTAATTCAAGGAATTCCCAAAAGATTGCAGGCTGTCAAATTGCAGAAGGCCTATGCTACTAAATATTAACTAGTTCATTGTGTTCCTGTTGTATTTGTGTTGCACTAATGTTCTAAAGTTACATTTAAATAACAATTTTCCATTGAGGAGACAAAACAAAAACGTCCGCACAATTTTGAAACAATATAAAAGTAAGTTAACCCCCGCCCCCCAAAAAAAAAAAAATTTAAAAAAATTGTAGTGTCGGCATCAACTGACACCATCCCAAATAGTTGTGAAAAGTAAATAATGGTTGCTAGACCGAAGAGAAAAAGCACAAACCAGACCTCTACTGGATAAGTTTGAAGATTTCTTTGACCTAGGTGGGGGGGCATATTGCCACCCATATTTCAGTGAGGGCCAATAGCCATTCCCAGGGAAATATCCACAGTAAACTGTTGTTGCGATAACGCTAACTCATTTGCAAATGTTATTGAAATATTTGGAGAGTACTGGAAATCTGGTTAGCGACTTGTTGTCACATATCCTCCAGGGAACACCACAGTTATTGACAGAGAAAAATATTTGATAAAAGATTATGGGAAAATTCTTAGTGAATACAAATAAAAATAATGATAATAAACGGTAGCTCTATATAGGAGCTGTCCAGAACAATTCCACTTGTACCTTGAAATCTTTCATAAATATTTCAAGTTGATCTTATATCTATCAATAAATATTAATGACTACTAGGCCGCCTGGCATTACCCGGTCGTGTAACACGCTTAAATATGATATTTTGATTAAGGCAGATTTCGTATTTATTATTATATTATAGTGGACCAAATATATAATAATGATTTCAAAAATTTTAAAAAAATGATTTGTGCGCTACCACCGAGAATCGAAACCAAAACGTTTAGATAAGGATTTCTTTTTTCTTTGTCGTTAATGCCTGTGCTATGAAGATGTGTTTACTGCAAGGCTAACAATTAAACCATGAACCAATAGCTATTATGCTGCGCATGCATATTCGTAATGCCGTCCTTCGACTTTTACCTGCCAGGAACAGGAAGAATAAGTTGCACAACTGTGACACAATTTAGAAATCTTTTAAACTTCGATATATTTTTACAAAAAACAATTAAAACCAATTAAAAATGTTGCCGTATGTCTGAATACACTTTATGTAAAATTTCAAATGTTTAGACCAAAAATTGGCTGAGTAATTTGGTAGAGATCGCAGAAGTCAATTTTTTTTAACTTTGGCTACTTAACTTTTATTGTTTTGGTCTCAAATCAAATTAAAAAGTTTGATCCATGTCCAAGTAACCTACCTCTAAAATTTCATTTGCATAGGAGTTTGGTAGAGTTTTCAAAGGTCACATCGTTAAACTGTGACCCTTTAACAGCCAAATTACTGGCTGAAAACTAATTTAAAAGATTTTCCCAAATTTCAATGCGTCTTATGTAAAATCTTGAGTCTGTAGACTGAAAATTGACAGAGTAGTTTGGTAGGGAAATTGACACACACTGACACACACAGAGACAATTTCACTTGTATAGATATATAGATGTAAACGTTTATCATTTGTTCATTTGCTTATCCGTACATTGATCCACGTTTGATTAATTTTATTTATTTGACAAATGCGAACTCTACACATCAGCTAAGAGCCGCCACTTTATTCGGTGAGTTGGGGGTTGTTTTCTCTCTTTAAAGATGTGGGATTTAACTCTTAAAACGTTCAAAATATATCCGTGTGTATTTATTACGCCATTCATATGCTTGAATTCACTTTCTAAGCACACTAAAAATTACTGTCCGTTACTTGTTTAGTACAACCAATATAAGATATTCCTCAGTTATAAGCCTAATTTGTATTTACAAATAGAGTATACTTTTTATTCAACGCAAATGAGCCATATTAGAGATCACATTTAAGTAAAGAGTGGTGCTGAAAGGCGTTTGCTTACATTTTATTTAAATTCCTGTATGTGTGTAGAACCGAAGTCATGGAGCAAATAAAGCATTTCAAAAGTAAGCGATCCAACTAAAAATCCGTATAACATTGAGTGGATCCCAGGCGTTAATAAGCGGTGACACATTACAAAAACTGAATAGATATGCAGTATTAAAAGTCTGAAATTCTTGGAAAGTATGTAAGTCGGCATAATAAGCTTTATACACTTGTCACCGTTCACACAAAACATTTCAGCGCATAGGGCTTTAGTGGTTCAATGTTCCCCAGATTTTGCACTAAAACTTCTGGGAATAAAACAAACGAGCTCTCACTTACTATGACGCCGAAGAAATCCATACGACGTGCTTCTGTATAACCATCCATGTCAAGAAGCTTAAAGGCATAAACTAGAAATATAACCCTAAAGATCACGGCGAGTAATTGGCATTTTTTGTGGATGGTAACAATTGTAACAAATGATGGGTAGCCAATATGCTGAAGAGCAATCAAAGTCTTTGTACAAGATAATTTTGTATAATGCGATTTGCTTTAAATAATCTCGTCGTGTAAACAAACAGAACTCTTTTTACTAGGTTGATTATAATTCCTAATTGGTCATAGAAACTGAACTCGGCCAATTGAATTGAACTAAATAACTTTCAAAATAAATTGTAACAAAGTATATTACCATATTGTCAACTGGCAAAAGTGTAAAATACTTCTCTTAAAATTCTATCTTTTTACCTCTGTTTATCCGTCTCTCCATTTTTAGCTATTTTCCTTAACCCCCTCTATTTTGTCTAACCCCTTCCTCTCTGAATATATGCATTTATCTATATATAAAGGCTATATGTCTGTCTCCATATTTTCAAACTCTATCTCCTCCGAAACTACAAGTTGCAGAGCAGTGCTAAGGCATTCAAATGATTGGATTTTTGACGGAAAACCAGGCCTTTCAGTTTAAAATGCCTTATCAAGGTTTCCTTGAACTGTTTTATTGGTGCTCGGTAAAAATGTCAGCGATAAAAATGGCACTGGAAAAAAGGCACGGGTAAAAATGGCAAAAATTAATAAATAAGTAGAAGTGGCATTTAGATTCGAAATCGATGAAATCGTTCATTTTTCAATCAAATCGATTGATTGCCTGCTCTTGTTGGAGACACATCGTGGTGCACCGGGAGGCAGCTTCGTATATCTTTCCACAGTGCATTGTACTCTACATTGCACAGTAAAGAAATTAGTGTTGTCTTTAGAGAATTATTGTTTTAATATAATAGCTGTAGTTTAAAATGCAAAAGTTAAGTATATTTGTTCAGCTGTGCTCTAAACAGAACATTAATTTCAGACGCGCTTCCGTCATATCAAAGAACTTACTTTTGATTTTATATGCCTGGCTTTTCAGGCTTGTTCTCTGATAATGGCTTCGGCTAGGATTATAAATTATAAATTAAATAGTCAAATAAATAGAGAAAGAAAGGGAGTGGATATAAAAGCAAAGATGTAATGAGTAGTCATTGAGAATTTTTGGAAGGAACGGACGAACAGATTATCGGAAGAACAGACGAACAGACAAGAGTGAATCCTAAGGCCTAAATCCGACTAAGTCGGTGGACTAATAAAAATTTATATTCCTTGTCTCTACCTTTCTAAAGAATTTTTACACTGGCTCGCTAAAAAGAAACAGTCAAACTAGGAGAAACCATTTTCATGTTTACGTTGATCGTGATTCGCTCCTATCTAAAATGCCTATCCCTTTCCCTAACAATGTAAATACCTATAATGATATTTACTCTTGTTGTTTTTTTTTTGTTTTTTTCTTTTTGCGGCTCGAGAATTAGTTCTATTTGAAATTGGAGCAATGGGAGCTTACCTCTCACTTTTCGAACGGTCCTATTTTAACGTTGGCAAAGTGCAATTTTTACCTGTTTATTCACCTTTGCCATTTTTACCAGTGCCATTTTTTCCGCGCTATTTTTCTTGCGGCGCCATTTTTACTGGTGCCATTTTTACCAAACATTACTGTTATTAATAGAACTGTAATGGAGGTAATTACTTAGACAACTTAAAATATAAACTAATTTTGATGAATTTCGTTTGCAACAAGATGTAGGAGCATGACATCATACTATGAAAGTATTCTGGTCAATGTTTGGTTTATTTTACGACATATTAATAATTTATAGTCTATTTAATGTTGAATACAGTTGTCAAAGTTATTTTATATTCATAGAAATAATTGCGTTTAGAATATATTTCTCCTTAGTATCTGTACTCGTTGTTTTCAACACGATTGGCCCTCGGCTAGAACCCTCTTGTATCTATTTAATAAAGAAAATAAAAAGGAGAAAAATATTTTGTAGTTTTAGAAGAATTAGATTCAATTAAAAAATTGAGGATTAACTTGAAAATGCTAGGGCATGATGGGATCCGTCTATTAATCTTATCGAGCCTCTCGGATTTAAGGGACCAAGTGGATTGTCGTAAGTAATATAGTCACTAATGCAACCAAACCACGGACTGTTCAATCATCTTGTCTTAATATGACCCCTTTCTCTGTGAGGTCATCCCTTTTTGTATCGAGTTGTAGTCTGCGAATTCGTGGCTTAATCTTGATCGAGGGTAAACAGATACAGTGGTCAAGTTTTTCATCGTGTATTGGACGAAGAAGAGCTTACAACAAATGACCATCAATTTTACCTTATATGAAACATACGACTTACTTTTTGGTTGTAGAGATCAAAGTTAGCAGGAATAAATGCAATAAAGTAAATCAATTAAAAGATACATGCATGACGCAGTAATGTAAATTGTTAAAGATCAGAGTTTTAGTGAAAGGTATGTCAGATCGTTCTGGAGAAATTTGAACAATATTGTAATATCGAAAGAGAAAACTTTGAGAGTCAGTTTCTATTTTATGCTTGTAAGATGTTTATAAATGTATCGACTCTTAACAGCATCTTAAATAAAGTGAAAAACATAAAACAAACAGTCAAACTTTTTTAAAAACATGCTTTAAGATGCAGATAAGAAACGTTTTCTTTTCTTTTTTTACTAATTTATTTTAGATTTAAAATCCCTTGTCAGAGAAATAGTTTTAAATTTTGATCTCTTTTGTTCCTTAGAAGTAAAAAGTTAATTATTCTCGTGTTGTTGTTATCGAGATCACGCTCGTTGGTTTCTGCGCTTAAGAACTCTCTAATTTTTTTTATTATTAATCCGAAAAGGTGCTTGGTGGACAAATATGAAATTTAAAATGTGTCGACTCTCAGAAATACCTTGAATAAAGTGAAAATGCAGAACAAACATACAATCTGTTTTGAAAAAAAAAAAAAAAACACGCTTTTGGATGCAAATTATAAGAATTTTTCTTTTTTCTAATCAATTTAAAATTTAAACTTCTTCGTCAGAGAAAGAGTTCATAAGTGTTGGTCTTTTTTTTCTTTACGAGGTATTTTAAATCCGAAATTGATTGAAAAAAAAAAGAAAAGAAAATCCTTTTATCTGCATCTAAAAGCGTGTTTTTTTTTCCAGATTTTGTCTGTTTTTTATATATATTTGTAACGTTTATTTTATTTTTTTTACCAAATAGCCTACGTCATTGTAAATCCGATTTGGGGGCCACACTGTACATCTCTCTTAGATATTATGGACGTTTACATAATAAGAAAAAATAATAAACAAAAGGAAGAAAGTGTAGACGACGAAGAAGAAAAAAAGAAATAGTAGAGGAAGAAGATAGAGAATCAGACTAAGATGAAGAAAAAATAAGAAAAAGTAGACCAAGAAGAAGCAGTACACAAAAGAAGAGGAAAAAAAGATGAAATTGCAGATAAACATTGCAGAGTAAGGACAACTAATAGATAATCTATCTATATATCTATAAAGGTAAAATTGTCTGTGTGTGTGTTTGTGTGTACATTTCCCTACCAAACTACTCTGTAAATTTAAGGCCTACAGACGCGAGATTCGACATAAGGGTATTGAAATTTAAGAAAATCTTTTCAATAAGTTTTACGCCAGAAATTTGGCTGTGAAAGGGTCAAAATTCAACGAATTGACCTTTGAAAACTCTACAAAACTCATCCGCCAATTTTGATTCAAAACACTTGAAATTTTAGATGTAGGCTACATGGAAGTGGATCCAATTTTTAATTTGATTTGAGGCAAAAACAATAAATTTTAAGGAGTCAAAATTGGGGTTAAAGATAAAAAAAAACTTGGGCTCTGCGATCCCTGCCAAATTACTCAGTCAATTTTTGATTAACACATTTGAAATTTTACATAAAGTGTATTCAAACATAAGGAAAGCTTTTAATCTGTTTTTGTCCGAATATTTGGCTGCCAAGAGGTCAAAGTTCGAAAGATTTCTTAATTGTGTCAAAGTTGTGCTACTTATAACTCCTGTTCCTGCCAAGGGTCAAAGTCAACATATTTTACTTTTGCGATCTCTAGCAAACTATTCAGCAAATTTTGGGTCTAAACATTTGAAATTTTACATAAAGGGTAACCATACATGCAGCAAGCTTTTAAATCAGTTTTTGGGCGAAAATTGTGCCGCTAAGAAGTCAAAGTTAAAAGAGTTGACCTTGGAAGGCTCTACCAAACTCCTCCGCTAATTTCTGGTCTAAACACTTAAAATTTTGGATGTAGCTTACCTGGGCATGTGTAAAACTTATATATATATATATATATATATATATATATATATATATATATATGTATATATATGTGTACGTATATATATGTGCATGTATATATGTATGTGTATATATATATGTGTATGTATATATATGTGTATGTATATATATATATGTGTGTGTGTGTGTATATATATATGTGTATGTGTATATATATATATATGTGTATGTGTATATATATATGTGTATGTATATATATATATGTGTATGTATATATATATATGTGTATGTATATATATATATATATATATATATATATATATATATGCGCATAAAGTTATGTACAGTACCTAGGGCCCGAGCAAAGCCCGGCTGCACTGCTAGTTAAGAAGAAATCATAGATATCGAAGAAGAAAAGAAGCAGTAAAGGAAACAAAATATAAGAAAGAAGAAGAGAAAAGAAAGAAACACAGAATAAGGAGAAAAAGAAGTAAGAAGAAATAAGTATATAAAGAAAAAAAAACAGAAAAAAAAGCCGAAAGGCAAATAATAGACTTTTTTGAGCGTTCAAACAAAAGTTCTCAGATAGACACATTTCAAATATTTAACGAGGAGTATTGTAGTGTTCGTCTTTCATCATTTGAAAACAATTTTAAACAAAATATGCAACTAATAAAAAAATAGATGATAAAATATTAAAAATAGAAACTAAAAATAGAGCCGGTGGGGGTCGGGAGTAAAAGTAACAAGAAAATCTAAGGCTGGGTGTTGGAGGGGGCCGTAGGGGGTCGGAGAATGGTGTGAACTACAAATGCGGCGTTTTACAAATGAGAAGCGTCTCGCTGTCGTGGGGTTTTTGTTAGATGTTTTTGATCTTACCTCCCGCCACGAACAACGAAACGCGCTGGCCAGATTCCAAGCCTTTTCTGAAGAGGCCCACAAAAATCCATCGGCACCTCATCCGTGGCGGTTTGACTTGAATAATATATAAAAAGTTTTTAGTATTGTTTCTTCTTTCCTTTTTTTTTCTTACCTTCGTATATGCATTTCCTTTTGCTATTTTGCTTTTCTTTTCTTCTGAATTTCACTTAAACCTCACATGCGATTTCTTCTACGTCACTTCCTTCTTCTTCTTCTTCTTCTTCCTCTTCTTCTTCTTCTATTGCTATTACTAATACTACTACTTCCTACTTTTTATTCTTTTATCTCCTTTTCGTTCTTCTTTTCCTTCTTTTTCTTCTACTGTTCCTTCTGTCCTTCGTTGTTTGGACTTATTATTCTTATACTTATTTTATTTTATCGCTTTACTAGCAGGATACCCAGCGTTGCCCTGTCGCAAAATTCGCATGTATATTATTTTTTAATTCATGAATAATTCTTATTTATTATAAACGAAATACGGTATATATTTAATGTAACGTTAAATTCTTTTAAAAAATGAAAAAAAACAAAAAAAAACGGAAAGAAACTGAGACGTGTGCGTGGGAGTATTATGCTTTTTTTCTAAACAGCTCACTTCTGTAAAAGTAAAAAAAAACTCGAGCTGTGATCGGAATCAAAACCTAAATACAGTGAGCTAAGTACGATAACCATTAGGCTAGCTTGACAGATTCTTCAAAAGTGTTTTCAAACCTACTTATTCTTAATGTAAGCAATCTGTCATGTGAATGATTCACGCATGAGCATTTGTTTATCACTTGACAGAGATATAAAAATCCGATGATCCCCACATATCAATTTTTTTTTTTATTTTGATTACTTAGCAGCCCCCGTTTTTCGGAATGAAAACCGATGAAAACTTTTCACATGTTTAAATATCCTATATGAAAAATCTGAAGTCTGCAGTTAAAAGTTCGTTGAGTATATAGGTTGAGAAATGTTCTCACATACATTCTAACTTTTTATAGATATATAGTTTTCGTCTACTCCTATTTTTATGATTATTCTTTCCTCCGGTTCCTACTTTCTCGTCTATATTTTTTTTTATTTACTAGTTCTACTATAGTTGTGCCTCTTTCGCCATTTTTTTTTTGCATTATTTTTTTTTGGTTTTTTATCTTCCATATCTACTTTTTTTCTCTTCTTTATTTACCATTTCTTTTTGTCTGTTTCTTCCTTTCTTCTTCATCTCCTTCATCTTTGTCTACTTTATCTACTGTTTCTATTGCCTTTTTTCTTTCTTCTTTGTCTACTGTTTTCTCTTTCGTTCTTCTGTATTTTTCTACTAGTTCTTTGTTAGTTCCTTTTTGTCGGCTAGTTTAGTCTATTTCCTATCATTTTTTTCCGTTTAATTAATTCAATCTTTTACGACTCATCAGAGTGGATGAATCTAGCGAGATTCGAAATCAGGATCCCATGATAAGAAGCCTTGTCCTCTACCACGGGACCAACTCGCTCGACTATTGAATGTATCGCGTTTTTATGTAGATGTTTTTATTTGTTTTGTTAGCGATACTCATTGAGCGAATCCAATTGTTTATAAGAACGTGCATTTTTTTCCTAAATGCGAGTTGGGAATAATTTTCCCTTTGACTAATATATAAATATCTATATATATATAAATATCTATCTATCTAATATATATATATATATATATATATATATATATATATATATATATATATATATATATATATATATATATATATATATATATATAATGAGCAAAAGTACCCGTCGTTGACTGGGTTTAAAAAAGGCCTACAGAAAATGGACTGATTTATGAAAGTATGATAGATTATGAAAAGGCAGGGTTGTATATTTGGGTAGAATTTAGGGGTATCAAAGCCAAAGCAAAATATGATGAAAGTAAAAATAAATAGATAAACCCTATAATTTATTATACCATACCTTTTCACACTGAATCACTTATCACAATATTCTGTGGATCTATATTAAAAAAATTGTTAAACTTTGTGACACATTTCCATCCTATGGAGGTCAGGCGAGTAGGAACACCCCATACTTTTATTATACCATATCTCTTCAAACAGAAACATTATTACGAAAGTATACTTACACAGATAGATATGAAAACTCTTTATTAAAGTTTGTGCCTATTTCAATTCTATGAAGGCCAGACGCGAACGCAGGCCCCACAACTTTATTATACTATCCCTACTAAAGTTAAAACATACTTATAACAGTATTCTTATGTAAATCTATACCAAAAAGACTTGTAAACGTTTTTTGTTTAATTTTTAGATTTTTTATTTACATACTCTGTGGACCTGGCACGAACGCAGACCCCACAATTTTAATGAACCACTGTTCTGCAACATCAAACATACTCGTTTCTGTGCCTCGATACATCATCTATCACTATATGTAATAAGTTTTTTTTTTTAAATAGTCAACCATATAGGAGCCTATTCGTGACCAGACACACATATACACACACAGCCATTCAGCTTTATATTAAATATATATATATATATATATATATATATATATATATACAAACAAATATATATATATTAATATATATATATATAAATATATCTATACATAAATATATATATAAATATATATATAAATATATATAAATATATATATACATATACATATATAAATATATATATATATAAACATATATATAAATATAAATTTTAATGTATATATAAATATAAAATGTATATACAAATGTATATACAAATATATGAATATATATAAATATATATATATATAACTATATATATATAGATATATACATATATATAAATATATGTACATAAATAAATATATATAACAATAAATATATATAAATAAATATATATAACAATAAATATATATAAATAAATATATATATATAAATATATATAAAATATATATAGATAAATAAATATATATAGATAAATATATAGGAAAAATATATATAGAAACAAATATATATAGAATATATATACAAATATATATATAAATAAATATATATATAAATATATATATATATGAATATATATATATAAATATATATATGAATATATATATATATATAAATAAAAATATATATATATGAATATAGATATATATAAACAAAAAAATATATATGAATATAGATATATAAATATATATATACATATGAATATATAAATATATATATAAATATATATATATAAATATATTTATATAAATATATATATATGTATAAATATATATACATATATATATAAATAAATATAAATATATAAATATAAATATATAAATATATATAAGTATATGAATATATATGTAAATATATATATAAATATATATATATAAATATATATAAATATGTATATATAAATATATATATATAAATTAATATATATATAAATATATATAAATATATAGATATATAATATACATATAAAGATATATATAAATATATATAAATATATATATAAATTAATATATATAAATATATATATATATAAATATAAACATATATAAATATAAACATATATCCGAATATATATATATATATATCCAAATATATATATATACAAATACATATATATATCCAAATATATATATATATTTATATATATATATATTGCAAATGTATATATATATATATACAAATATATATATACAAATATATATATATATATATATATATACAAATATATGTATACAAGTATATATATACAAATATATATATATACAAATATATATATATCTATACAAATATATATATACAAATATATATATACAAATATATATATACAAATATATATATATACATATATACAAATATATATATATATATACAAATATATATATATACAAATATATATATATACAAATATATATACAAATATATATATATATATATATATATATATGTATATAATTATCTTTTTTCAATTCAACTGAATACTTCCAAGAATTTAACCAAGGAATCTATTGGCGATTACAGCTTCTGTCTGAAAACACGCGCTGTAATATCGGGCCTGTCTAGTTGTTGTATATAATTCCGGGCTGGATTGCCTTGAATATAATGAATAGGTCAGGGCGCACATAATGTCGGGCATATGAAAACGCATCTTGAGTTTACTCATGTGTACGTGGACTGCCTAAATATGAAGATGGCGTGATCGTCAGTCTCCCTACGTTGGTAATGTTTGCCATCATTTACAACGGCATCTCGCAAATGAACATATTCTTCAGAGCGAAGTTTGGTCTAATTCACGAGGACAAATGGCAATCGTTCTGTTTCAATTTTTGCATACATGTCTACGATGTATTGGTGAAACAATTGGCGCCATTTTAAATGTGATTGTTTTCATTCTTTCGAGACATTAATTGGCATGAATAATAGTTCAATACGCTGCATTCGTTCAATACGCTGCATTTTCTATTTGTTTCTTCACCATTAACAGTATTTATCTTGTAAACATTGAAGTGATATCCATCGACACCATTCCAAAAAATGATTACTATTGCAGGGCATCATATCATCGATAAGTTTCAGCAAATTTTGTCAACTGACCATTTCTCTCATGGAGAATAATACAGCTTGGTTGAAATTGATCTACCGCTATAACGATTGCCACTTCATCTATAGTTGGAGCATTGTTTTCCGACAGGCGTTTTGTCTGCATAAATGACAATCTTGTGTGTATCAGATGACATAATTTCATTTCCTTTTTTAAATAAATAAATTAAATTGTTTTTACTATTATGTAGCGTGGGGGAAGACGTGGCTGGTCACTTTTAATGCATCCAAAACCAGGCTTCTATCTTTACATCATCAACGCTCTGATCCCTGATGGCATCAATTGAAATGGATGGCTCTCGTCTTGGGGAGGCTCCATGTTTTGACAAGCTTCTAGGATTGAACTTTACTCCTGATCTGAAATGGAACACGTACATCAGGTCTGTTGCCAAGGACGCTGGGAAAATGGTGGGATCCTTCTACCGCTTCAGAAGATATCTCACTACCGGTGCAATTCTCTATCTGTATAAAGGCCAAGTACGTCGAAGGATGGGGTACTGCTGTCACATCTGAGCAGGAGCTTCTAAAAGTAGCCTATCCTGCCTTGCAGAGTACAAAATAGACTTCGTGGCTTAGTGGGGGATGCTCTTTTCTCTTCCCCGCAGCCTCTCTCCAACAGAAGAGACGTTGCGAGCCTGTCTTTATTTTATCGTTATTTCCATGGCAAGTGCTCGTCTGATCTCCAATCTCTGTCCCCCTTCGCCAATTTTCACGAAAAACACCCGTTTAGCTGAAACTACTGCCATTATTTTTCCACACTGTGCCTAAATTCAAACGTAGATTCTATGAGCAGAGTTTCGTTCTTAGAAGTGCACGACTGTGGAACTCTCTTCCGTTTGCCTGTTTCCCACCTGACTACAACTTGGATGTCTTCAAGTCCAACATAAACAAATTCCTGACAAACCGCTCTCTTAAGTAAGATACCCTATCAAATACCCAATACTAATTATTACTACGATTCTATCTCATTGATAGAACACGCAATAACCCTTACCCCAAGTGGCTTCCGGGCCTTGATAAGTGGTGACCTCCATGTAAAAAAAAAGCGCTTTTAGTTGGGGAAACAATGGACCTTTTTATATCTGTCGAAGTTCAAGAGCGTGCATTGAATTCAGCATTGCTTTCAACGCTGAAATATATTTGAAGGAATTTATGCTGAGCATCAGGGAATGGAAGCAGAGATCCTACTCTATGTTAAATTTGTCGCTTCACTTTAAAACTTTATAAATGGGGCTGTAATGTCTTCCGCATCAAACGATGTCATTTGGAAGGAGGAGTTGTATTTCTTGATGTTAGATAGGAAATGCTTTGATTCAGCAGTATACCGTTCAAGCAAAGTTTTTAATGGTTCTGGTGAGCCTTCAAGTTCAAGCAATTAAATTTTGCTAGCAGTACAAAACATTCTTTTTGTTTCTTCCATAAATTTCAGAGCAGTGAAAAATGGGCACATCTCAGTCATAATACCGATGAGAACCTGGGGGAGCAAACTATAAACATCATCAGGGCTGTATCGGAATGCGAGGCAATTCAAATCTTGTGGTTGATGCGTATGGAGTCGTGTTTGACGCCGATATGCTGTTTATCGTTGATGTCATCAAACAATTTACAGTCTGTTGCGTTCATTTTGCTGAGAATGAAGCAGATCGAACGATGTAGAATGTGACTGTCGTATCCGCAAGTGTTGTTTTTCAAGTCTTGCTGCACGTCGCTCCGGTCTTTCATTGGCGCGTATCGAAATCATTCATTGTCTTGTGTTCGTTCGTTAATGTTTGTACTCCCTGAATTTGAGTAGCACCTTCTCGTCACACTCTTCCACTCTTCTATGCTACTAAATATAAACCAGTCCATTGTGTTCCTGTTGTATTTGTGTTGCATTAATGTCTTAAAATTACATTTAAATAAAAATTTTCACCTGTGCGGATTTTTTTTGTCGCCTCAATTTGAAGTTATTTTTTAAAAGTGATGTGAACACTAGAATATTTCAATTAAAAGTCAAATATGAACAGGTAAAATTATAGAAGAATAAAAGGCCAATCAAATGAGGTATAGTTTGTTTAAACAGTTACATTAAATTTAGCTTAAATCTGCAGTTTTTGAAAAAAGTACAAGTGCTGACTTTCTTTTTGTAGCCTGTGTATATTAATATGTATATATCTATATCTATATCTATCTCTCTCTCTCTCTCTCTCTCTATATATATATATATATATATATATATATATAGAGAGAGAGAGAGAGAGAGAGAGAGAGAGAGAAAGAGTTCTTTTTCTTTTAATGGTAATATTTTATTCTCTTCTTTATAGTTTTCAACTTTTCTTCTTTCCCTTTCACTAAAGATCATGTTTAACATTTGCTATTTGCACTCCTGAAAGTGAAGCATTGCCGCTTAGTCAATAAATCTATTTCGAGAATCCCCGTACCGCACCCAGTACTTGAACTTTGCTCTCAAATTCAATTTCTCATTTGGACAAATTCACACCTCGAGCTATGCGCATGCGTAATACCCGTCGGTTACTTATAATATAAAGTCACCCCTCACCCCACCACCCGCAAAAAAGAAAGAAAAGAAGATGAAAGGTAAATTGGTGCATAGTTTTGATGTTATCTAAGCAATTAATGTATTCATCGTGAGATTGGCGCGCGAAATTTGTTGCAAATAAAAATGTTATGGTCACTGCAGTTAAGTATTAGGCTATTAATTAGGGTAATCTCTTTCATCATCTGCTTTCCTCCTGTCGCTCTCTTTCGCTCTTGTTTGTCCCGCGTTAATTACGTTATTGTTACTGTCGACAAACCCGCACATACATACACACGCACGTCCGTCTATATATTTATGGGAAAATGCTTATTCAATTATATTTCACCTTTTACTTATACTAATCATCTACTTTATTCAGCTCGATGTAACTAAAGCGCAGCTACAAATAAGTGACAAAAGTCTATGCTCCAAATTTCAAGATGTTGTCCATGTTATCGTTTATTTCTTTCAGCATGTTTTTAGGTTGGTGCAAAAATAATATCGTTTTTTGACATGAAGGTAAACGCCAAAAACAAAACGACACCATTTTTGCACCAACATAATAAAATTTTCAATTCTTCACAGCACCTGTTTTGTAGATCAGAATCACACATGTAATTATTATGTAATTTTAAAAAAAATTATTTCTCCCTACACTCATCAGAAAAAAGGAACTGATCAACTTTAAAAGAAAATAAAAGAAAATGGGCACGCTTAGAAAATTCGAAAATCGGAAGCGAAATTGCATTTGTGTTTTCTTTTACTGACGCCATCTTTCACTTCCGATTTTCAGATTTTGTAATCATTCCTATATTACTTTATTTCCTTTTAATTTTTGGAGTTCATTTTCTTCTGATTAGTTAATGACGGAATAAAGTAAAAAAAAATGACATAATAATTACATGAATGATTCTATGCTACGAAACAGGTCCTGTCAAGAATTGAACATTTTAATATACTTTACAAAACAGACCCCCCACACACATATATATATATATATATATATATATATATATATATATATATATATATTTATATATATATACAGTCCTGGTCAAAATCATAAGACCACTTAAGAAAGTAAGCGTTTACGCATATTATCGAATTTTAATCAAACAAATGGTTGAAACCATTGCCAAAAGGGAAAATATGATGGAAAAAAATGAAATCTGCTTCATTCGAAACCTTAACCCTGATCTAATAATTATTTTTTAAAAAACAAACATTTTCACCTGGTCAAAATGATAAGACCACTTTAATAAATTCGGCTAGCTTTGAAAAAAATGAATACGAAAAGCTTTCTATGTTACTAAAAGCAACTTGTAGTGGATAAAAAAACATCTTAATAAATTATAAATGGTAAAAGGGAAAGGAGTTTGAGAGAGGCAGGATCTGTGAGCTTTATAGGGGTGAACTCTCCCATAGATCCATTGCAAACGAAGTGAATCGTAGCAAAACGGCCATCACACATTTTTTTTAAGAAATCCAGATCAATATGGGCACAAAAGAGTCCAGATCTACCAAAAAAAAAAAAAAAATCCCATCACTGGATCGCCGTATCAGAAGATGTTTTTAAAAAAACTCCAGTATGAGCTCCAGTTGATTGAAAAGCCAAACAGCAGCAGAATGTAGTCCTAAAACCATCAGAAAGCATCTGAAAATGAAGGGTTTCAATCATTTAAAGCGATTGCAGAAACCACGTCTTCTTGAACAGCACAAAACTTACCGACTTAAATATGCCGCCAAATATCAGACTTTGGATGAAGAGAAGTAGGAACATGAAATTTTCTCCGATGAGAAAAAGTTAATCTAGATGGTCCAGATGGATTTCAACATTATTAGCATGATAAAAATTTGCCCAAAGAGACTTTTTCAACTCGGCATAGTGGAGGAGGGTCGTTAATGATCTGGGGTGCTTTCTTGTCAGCTGGGACCCTAAAGTTGTAAGTAGTGAAAGGCCGGCAAACATCATTGAAGTATATTTCAATGCTTAAAAATGCTTCTATCAGGACGGAAGGTCCATGTCTGTGTGGAAGAAATTGGCTTTTCCAGCAAGACAACGCTGCGATACACACTTCTCGACAAGCACGAAAATACTTTTCTTCAAATAATATAGAATTGTTAGATCATCCAGCATGTTCTCCGGACCTCAATCCCATTGAAAATTTTTGGAGATGGATGACAAAAGAAGTGTTCAAGGATGGAACCCAGTATGATTCCATAAAGGAACTTTCTGATTAAGTTTTCAGTACATGGGATAAAATTCCTTCGCAACTGATAAAACACTTAGTCGCAAGCATGCCGAAGAGAATTTTTGAAGTAATTCGTAATAATGAAGGCTATACTAAATACTGAGATCATTTTTAGTCATTTATAATTGCCTTTTGTGTGGGGTATATGGTTAGAAAAAAACATACCGGGCGTATCTGCATTGCTTTTTGGGGAAAAAGAAGGAAAGGATTGCTAGCTTATTTATATACACGAAGGGAATCTTTGGAAGGCAGGGCATGATGGGAGAAGCTATTTTTTCCTGTCTCTTCCTTTTTTTTCTAGATAGGATATAAAAGCTGGGAAAATTGTTCACTGGAGGTGGTTCTAACGTACGATTAATTCGCGTGTCACTGGGAAGAAAGAAATACAGATTTTCTACGAATGTCGAAACTGGAAAGAGAAAAAGGATTGTCGTTTTTGTTTTTGTGTGTATGCTGAGAACGTTGCAAGCTGAAGAAGAAAAACCTTTTTTTTTGTATGAACATTTAACGGTATTCGGCAGTTAAAAGGAAAACTTTAATTTCAATACTAGAAGCTATTTCGGCCTATCAAACAGCTTAACGTGGCTGACTGGAGAATCTCAACTCAGATGTTGAGACCCTTCACTGGGAGGGTGACCTAATTAAATGGCTGGAAAAATTAAAGATGGTTGCAAGGTTGACAAAAAATCGAAGACGTGGTCACCCTGCTGCCGCTCTACTTAGAGGGGAAGCCCTCACTATTAACCAGCAGATGCACGATAAAGATAAGGGAGACCTTGCCTCAGTGGAGCAAAGACTGAAATTGGCTTTCGCTGAGAGTCCATTTGAAGCATTCGGCAAACTTGCAAGTTTGAGGTGGACTGGCGAGTCTGTTAACGTCTTTGCTGCGGAGATCAGGAAACTGGCAGGATTGGCTGGTTACGTGGGGAGGAGCTTGGAGATGACGGTAAAGCTATACCTAGTGAACGGCTTCTCAGAAGAAATCTCCGCGAACATGCAGAGACTCACTGAGATCAATACGATGGAAGTGGACGATCTCTTGGTCCATGCCAGAGTCCTAGTCAAAAATGTCAAGAACCCAATCGTGGCTGCAGCTGTGAGTGGAAATAAGTGGATGAGGCCCCACTTGAATGAGGAGAGACAGGCAGCGAGGCGACAGGAGGGGAGACCTCTCATCAAGTGCTTCCGGTGCCAGGGTCCTCACCTGCTCAAGGACTGCAAAGAGCCGCGACTGGGGGGTCACTTGTTACCGATGTGGACGAGTGGGGCACATTAGCCGCTATTGCGTTGCTACACGGGACCAGGGAAACAAGTAAAGGGGAGTCATTGCGCCAGTGGTTACCTCTTCTATGTGGAAATAGCACACAACGAAATGTTGCCTCAGTTACCGGTAGAAGTCAATGGGAAGAAAGCTATGGCCCTTGTTGACTCAGGCTGCACCAAGACATTGGTAACGAAGAATGTTGCTAAATCATGGAGCGGAGCCAGGAGTATTAAGACCGTAGATGGCAGGGAGGTGAAATGCCTAGGAGAGACAACAGCGGAAGTACTGGTGCAAGGTGTGCCTTTTGGGTTACGAGCCCTGGTGTTGGATCGTCTGGTTGGTGATGTTTATGTGGTTTAAGGTGTAAGTGCGATCAACCAACTAGGGGGCGCTACGTTGAGAGGGGGCCAAGTAACTTTTGGACGCCTCGGCGCAGTAGGAATGGCAGGAGTGGAAAATGATAGAAATATCAGAACGCAAAAACCGGAGGCTTGCTGCATTGAGGACGAGGATTTCCTGGCGAGGTTCAATGGCGAGAGGTGGACGGTGAAATGGAAATGAATCTCCGGGCCTCCGGAACCACGAAACAAAGTAAGCTGCTACAAGAAAATACTGCGAGGAGAAATAAGAAAATGATTCGAGGAAGAAGTGGAGAGGTGGATAGAAGAGGGAATTCTGAAACCGTGGACAGGGGAAGAAAAAGGAGCGCTACCATTACTGGTCGTTATTCAACCCACAAAGAACAAAGTTAGACCGGTACTGGATTTCAGAGAATTAAACAGATGCGTAGCCTACCACACTGGAAAGGGGATTGACGTATGTGAAGAGGTTATGAGGAAATGGAGGAGGATGGAGCAGGCCACTAAGATTATCGACCTGAAGTCGGTTTATCTCCAGATTCATGTAGATGAAAAACTCTGGCAACATTAATTGGTTCGGTACAAGGGGAAGATGTATTGCCTGACGAGGTAAGGCTTTGGGCTGAGCTCAGCCCCCAAAATTATGACTGTCGTGCCGAAGACGGTGCCGAGTAAAAACTGTACAGTGGACAAGGCCACTAGTTCGTACATTGACGGCATTCTCGTGGAGGAAGCAGAGACAGTGGCAGAGGTGACAGCGGTGAAAGTGAGAGGCCATGTCGCGAGGTATGGGTTGACTGCAAAACCGACGGAGTCCCTGGATGGAGGAGCCGCGTTGGGTTTGAAACTATGCCGAGATGGCAAAGGAAGCCTTGTCTTAAGACGAGGGAATGCAATACCCGAAATCGGAACCGACCTGACAAACGAGAACTCTTCTCGGTCTGCGGGAGACTGGTGGGACACTATACAATCGCCGACTGGCTCATGATAGCGTGCAGCTTTATTAAACAACAAACGGGCACCGATGGCAGGGAGGGCCCTGTGATGAAGGAGGTCACGAACATGATACAAGAAATCATCGCGAGAATGACGAAAGAAGACCCAGTAAAAGGGGAATAGTACGTCAGCGACGGAGACGCAGGGGTGATTTGGTGCGATGCCAGAAGTCTGGTATTGGGCGTCGTATTAGAGATGGGAGGTTTAACTGTGGAAGATGCGGCGTGGCTAAGCAAGAAAAACGACTATTCCCATATCAATGTAGCCGAACTGGAGGCCGCTATGAAAACACTCAATGTGGCCCTGAAGTGGGGACTGAAAACGATTGAAATCAAATCCGATTCGGCAAGGGTAGTTTCATCAATCAGGTCGGCAGTGACTGACGATAAGAGAGTTTGAACCAGAGGTGCTGCAGAAATGCTGATCAAGCGCAGGCTTGGAGCACTTTCAGATTTGATAGCGGAATTCCAGATGAAGGTATCTGTAGTGCTGGTCACATCAGAAAAGAACATGGCGGATTCGATGACACGGGTAAAGAAGGGCTGGCTGCAAGAGAGAAAGGAGGTTTCCTCAGTATGTTGTGCAAGGGAGGAAGTTAAAAAGTTACATGAAATGCACCACTTTGGTCGAGAACGGACGTTATTCCTGGCAGAGAGGTTTACCCGGAAACCATCGAAGAGGAGGAGGTCAGGGAGGTAGTCGAGCACTGTCAGGAGTGCCAATCGCTAGACCCCGGACCATCAAGACACGAAGCAGGAGAGTTACACATTGCGGAGGACTGGAAGCGATTAGCCATTGATGTGACCCATTATCGCCATAAGCTGTATCTGTCGATGGTCGACTGTGGACCGGGGAAGTTTGCCATATGTAGAGAGATCAGGGCAGAAGCTCCATGGTCGATCAGAGGGGTTATCGAAGAAATATTTTTGGAGAGAGGGCCGGTTGAGGAACTGTTAGTGGACAATGGCTCCGCTTTCCGATCAGAAGCCTTTAAAGAGGTGTGTGATAAGTGGAGAGCAATTTTTTAGGGCAGCGTATCAGCTGAGTGACAATGGGAGAGTGGAGAGGAATCATTGCACCATCAAGGCTGCTGCGGAAAAAAGCAATATTTCACCCATGTAGGCGGGGTTTCGGTACAATATCTCACCGAAAACCAAACAGGATGAGACAACTGTGCCTCATAGAGCAATCTTCGCATATAAGTGGTGGCATCCGTGCAACAAAACGGTAGGAATTGAGGGTGAAGAAGCGACCATTAAAGTGGGCGAGGAGGTGTGGAGGAAGCCTCCTAATGCAAAATGTACCACTCGCTGGGGGAGGAGGTCGTAACGGGAACACAGTCGAAGAACTACGTGATGGTGAATGGCGTTCCCCGGCATATCCCAGACCTGCGTCGTGTAACCCTGCCGGTGCGCACTGATGACAGTGAAGAGGAGGAAGTCGAGATCTGCCTAGAAACTAACGATGCACCCCTATTCGACTTCGCCCCACATTGTGGTTCTTTACAACTGGATGAGAATGTCTGTACTGAACCTGAAAACGTCAACCCCCAAGAAGTTGTCCCCCAGAGGCCTCAACGTGAGAGTAGGAGGCTTGCTTGGATGAAGGATTATGAAGTGTCTTATTGATCTCGAAGATCAGGGGGGCGTGTGGGGTATATGGTTAGAAAGAAAAAAAAACGTACTGGGCCTATCTGCATCGCTCTTTGGGAAAGAAGAAGGAAAGGATAGCTAGCTCATTTATATACACGAAGGGCATCTTGGGAAGGCAGGGCATGATGGGAGAAGCTATTTTTTTCCTATCTCTTCCTTTTTTTTCTAGATAGAATATAAAAGCTGGGAAAATTGTTCACTGGAGGTGGTTCGAACGTACGATTAATTCGCGTGTCAGTGGGAAGAAAGAGAGACGGATTTTCTACGAACGTCGAAACTGAAAGAGAAAAAGGATTGTTGTTTTTGTTTTTGTGTGTATGCTGAGAACATTGCAAGCTGAAGAAGAAACACCTCTTTTTTGCATGAACATTTAACGGTATTCGGCAGTTAAAAGGGAAACTTTAATTTCAATAATAGATTTTGTTAGATAAATTATCAGTGGTCTTATCATTTTGACCAGGTGAAAATATTTGTTTTTTAAAAAATAATTATTAGATCAGGGTTAAGGTTTCGAATGAAGCAGATTTCATTTTTTCCATCATATTTTCCTTTTGGCAATGGTTTCAACCATTTGTTTGATTAAAAATTCGATAATATGCGTAAACGCTTACTTTCTCAAGTGGTCTTATGATTTTGACCAGGACTGTATATATATATATTAGTGTTGGAATGATTGACGAGAATCGGAATCGAAAAATCCGAAACTTTTTGAGGATATCGGAATCGGTATTGGAATCGAAAAAAAAGCAGGTCCATGTTCCGATACTTAAAACGATTCTTTTTATCATTTGCATTACTTTTATTTCGATAGAAACGTGAATTTCGGCGGTTCGTATTAATGAAATTGTCGTTTATTTTAAACTACCAGCAAAACTAAAATCTACATGTCATATACTTGAGTACATTTTTATATTTACGAAAATATATGAACATTATACATAGATTTAACTTAAATCTGATCCCATTCCCCCCAATAAACTGTACATTTAGTAATCTAAAAAGAATCGAAATCGAAATTGGTATTTGTATCTGAATCGAGAATTTAGAACAGGATCAGTACTAGTATCGCTATCGGGAAAGATATGGGAATCGTCCCATCACTAATATATATATATATATATATATATATATATATATATATATATATATATATATATATATATAGTAAAAGGATTACCTGACGTTGCCCAAGATTAAATGATGGTCGTCGAATGTTTCACATTCCTATATTTTTATTGTCATCGAAATTGATGAATTACCCCATTTTCAATCAACTCCATTGGTTGCCTGCTATAGTTGGAACCCATCGCAATACTCCAGGAGGAAAATCACACGCCTCTCGCAGTGACTAAGTTCACAATACATTGCACTGTAGATAAACTACTGTTGATTTTATAAAACTATTTTTATATATAACTAGACTAGGTCCCTGTCATTTCCCGGGTGTTTGGAGGTGGGGGGTTGAGAAAAAAAAAAAGAAAAAAACAACAACAAAAAAAAGAACGGCAATCGACAGGCTGGCTCGAACCCGTACCGCGAAAAAGGAAAAGAACGTAAAAAAAAAAAAACGTGACGTGTTTGGTGTTGCGGCTATCACCAATCCGGAAGTGACGTAGGTTTATAGATGGGTTAGTCTATCGAAAAGAGGGGATAACTTTCGAAAATATCGGCGAAAAAAGCGACCCCCCAACCTGTAGAAAATGCCCAGTTGGGGGTGAATGAATTAATGTTTTTAGCTGATTTTTCGATATTTGTCGTCTGAGGAACCGTGCTTCAGAACGATACCTTTCTTGTCAAAATTTGTCGCCTCAGTCGAACGTTTTAGGCATATGTACATACATACATACATACATACATTTAAACAGACAGGTGAGATTTATATTATACTAGTCTGGGTTCCGGGCGTTGCCAGGGTGTTTGGAGGTGTGTGTTGAGCAAAAAATACAATGTAGTAGTAGGCAGGCAAGCTCGAACTCGTACCGCGAAGGAGAAAAAGAACGTGAAAAAAAAGTGGTGTTTACCGTTGCGTAAGTTTAAATTAAGGCTAGACAATCGAAAATACAGTATTGCTTTCCAAAATATCGGCGATAAAGCGACCCCTTTCCTGTAGAAAAGTACTCATTTTAGGGTGAACGAGTTAATGTTTTTGGCCGATTTATCGATATTTGTCGTCCAAAGTGTCGGGCTTCAAAACGATACCAATCTCGAGAAAAACAGTCTCCTCTATCGAAAGTTTTAGGCAAAGATACAAACTTACATACATACATTCATTCATACATTTAAACAGACAGGTGAGATTTATATTATAGAAGATATATAGAGGAGATCAATTATATGTTCACTTTGGAGTTGATAATTGTGAATCTTTGTCCTATTTGAAGGCTTTTAATAAATCAGTAACGTATCTCTTATTTGCTTGGCATCACTTTTTTTATTTGACCACTATTTCTCACGGGTGTGATCTTCCTTGTCACAGTCTTTTGTATAAATTCTATTATGGAATGTGTTCTCTACTTCTCTATTTCCTTGTGTCCTACTCGTTTGACTCGTTTGTCTACTAATATCCATCAATTAAATGTATTGCGACCTCAAAGTCATACAGTTTCCTATTTCAACTTCTTACTAAGAACTGCAGGTTTGTTGAACTTTTATACTCCTTACTATACACTTATTATTTTCAATACATTTTTTTGAATCCTATTTTCACCCTAAAAACAGGGGCTACTATCGGGGCCAGAAATTGCAGGGATAATATGTTGAGAGATGAGCAACAAGATGTCTGTCCACATTACACTTGAACTTCTGCATGTCAGTACAGTTTGGGAAGCAGAATCCTGGAAGACTATCAGTTTGGGGGAAGAAAGTATTGGAGTAGAAGACATTCTTACATATAGGGATCTCTACTGTGTAGGGTGCGATTTTGCTGCTTGTCGAGTTTGTCGGGGTATTTACGTCGAGGGGGTACAAGTATTGGAGCATTCACCATTAAAATACTTGTAGAACAGGCAGGGATACAACATTTCGGTGATGGGACAGAGGTTGAAGCTTAGATGACAGATCAGGGCCGATCAGGTTGGCGACTCTCTTTTGAACCCTGTCCAGGAGTGAGAGACTAGTAGCAGATGCACTAGCCCAAATGCGACAACAATACTCTATACATGGCCTTAGAGGGGTACAGGAAACTTTCAGGCGTAAGTAGCTTTCTAGAGAGAGTTTACCTTCTTCGCAGCGGTTTTTGCAATGGTCTCAATGTATCTGTTCCAGCTCATGTTCCCTGGGAACGTTAAGCCGAGGAGTTTGAACAAAGTACTTTCAGGTAATTTATCGTTAGCCATAGCTATTGGTGATTGCGAATTATTAAAGGAAACAAGCTCATTCTTGACAACATTGAATGTGACTATCGATTTATGTCCCCATTCCACTACAGATTGGAGCTCTTCCTCTAGTGTTTCTGCCATTTCCTTAGATATGTGTGTTTTTTTGTTATCCCCTCGTGCGTGTTATACAGCGTGGTGTCATCAGCAAATATACCCATCTCAGTGAGAATTTTTTTTATCAGGGAGGTCATTTCTGAATATTAGGAATAATAAAGGTCCGAGGATAGACCCCTGAGGTACTCCCGCATTTTTAGGTGTACGCTCATCGAGGACAACCTGGTTTTTAAGAAGGGTTTATTTATGTTAACTATTCGTCCAATCATACCGTATGATATGATTTTCCTGTCTTCTAACTAACGGCATTATGCATATTTGCGATAATTATATTTCGTACTTGTTAGCTCTTTATGTCAAATGGCTTAACGCCTTGTCCAGACCAATTTCCATAAAATAAATGAATATCGATTAATACTTTTATTAGTTTGGTTACTCTTCTTTGTGCAGCATTTCATTGAAGTGTGATTTAATTGGGGTATTGTACATTCTAGCAAGAACATTTTTATCCTTGTATAAAATGTAGCGTTGGGATGATTAATTCTGAATCGTGAATTAGAAAAATTGTCAATTTTTAGGTACCGAAATCGGAATCTTAATCGGAAAAATTTGATCGTATTTTCCGATTCGAAAAAAATATTTTACTTATTTTTTTGTTTAAACATTTTATTTCTATTGCTGGCATGAATCTAGATGAAGATCTGAACATGAGTTCATCGAAATATTGCATGAACACGTTTGTCAAATGAAAATTATATCTATATTTAAAAGTAGATGAAGATCTCCTTTAATTTCCCCTTTAATATATATATATATATATATATATATATATATATATATATATATATATATATGCATATAAATCAATTTTTAGCGATTTTAGAATCGAAATCTGCAACAGTACCGAAATCGGGAATATAAAAAAATTCAGTAATTGTATCAGGTTCAGGAAAAGTTTTGGAATTGTCCTCATTTAAATTTTGTTCATACCAAACAAGGCATAGTGCCAGTTATAGCGTGGATGCTACTATTTAGGATCGTATCTAACAGAGGACTGAGGGAAAGGGGAGTAGGAAACAGTAGAAGGAATTCCAATGTTTAGCAGTTCGAGGGATGCAATATAGTAAAGTAGAGGAACCTCAACATTGAAGGGGTGGGACTTTGCTGCCAGTCGGTTTAGTAAGGAGTATGTACGCCGAGGAGCCACAAGCGCTATGAGTATTTCAAATCAGACTCCACTAAAGGAGATCATAGTTACCCCAATGTAATAATCCCGAAACAAAAGTAAGTTCGTAAACCGGACAAGAACTAGTGACGGCCGAGCTTCCACAGACTTCATCGATTTACTGTTGCATGCAACCAAAACACAGCAGAAAAAATATTTCTATTTTGGTGATTGGAGGAATCTGGGCGTGGAGTGCGGGTAGACAACCGTATTTTCTAGTGGTATGGAGGTGAACAGGTGCACTGCACATGAACAGGGAGAGGTTCGATTTGCTCCATTTCACCAATGCTGTTCGTGACGGTAACAAATTTCGACAATGGAGGTAGGGAGGCGATCAACGATAAAAAAACGGTTCTTCCTTTTCTCGAGGCCAGGCCAGTTGAAGAGGCTGTGATGGGCGGTTAGACTGATGGCGAGATAGCCTGGTAGGCAAGTGCACACAGGAAATGACTCATATATAGATAATAATATCCGATAATATATATATATATATATATATATATATATATATATATATATATATATATAGCTGTTTCTCCCGCATAATATATGTGAATGTATACAGATGTATAAATATATTCATACACCACATATATGTATACATACGCATATATATATATATATATATATATATATATATATATTCTAAAAGAAGGTTTAGCGACTATTTTTGCACGCAAAATGCTAATATATTCCAACATTAATAATATAATAGAAATACTCAAAAATAACATTTTTTCGTCTTTCAACAAGGAATTTCATCCAGAGAAACATACGCCACTGCTAATGATCATATTCCTACTGACGGCGGTCCTATCCTAACAATATGTAACGTTAGAACTTTTATGAACAAAAAAATGTAAGCTACCAAAAGAAACCGTTACAGAGCGTATAAATGTTCAGTTTGAACTAGTAAACACATCAAAAATAACTAGAAGAAATTATATTATCAAATACCTCAGTTAAATGTCAAACTATCCATACCTTAAAGTGTTATTTATAAATTCATTTGATTTAAACTTGAAGATTTATTTACATACTCTCACTTATTTTACATTTCTTATAATTTTATTTTTCATGCGAGTGGGACATCCTAATGGATGCCAGACATTTACCTACAATTTCAGTCACTTCAATCAGAAGGTCTTTTATGATTCTAACCCTTCCTTTTAGTGCAATTATTTATATTTCTCTTGCACTTCTCCATGTATATTCGACAGATAGCTTTTGAAATTCTTTTCATGAGTCCGGTTGCTCCTATAATTATTGGAATGATGGATATCTTCTGATGATTCCAGTTCCTTTTCATGTCGTACAAAAGCCATTGGTATTTAAATATCTTATCCCACTCAGCATTGTAAAGGGCAGCATTGTTAGGGACACTTACTTCAACTAGGGTTGCTACTTTCTCTCTATATAATAACCGTCCTCTATTTCTATAATAACCGTCCTCCAGCAGAACATTAAAACTGGATGTCAGGTGGCTCACAATATTTACTTCTGTGTGACAGAATCTGCACTTGTGTTTATTACTGAGATCACGCATCTTTTTAAAAGCATTCGTCAATAAATCTTGATTTTGTTCAGCCATTACAATTCTTTCATGAAAATAATGAAATAATTCTCTTTTGAATCAGTTTTAAGAGCCTTCTTTATCTCTATATGACTGTGATAGTTCATCCAGAAATAATTGTCACGTTGTTTGTTGGCCCCTTCCTCCAGTTTTCTTTGTAGTCAACCCTGTGTATCGCTTTATTGCAGGTCGATATTTTTTTTAATTTTGAAATTGTTATGAAACGCAGAGAAGTGAAATTTAGTACACTGGACAAGGTGCTTTATTTTCCTTATTTATCTGAAATTTGACCAAATATTTAACAAAAAATATGATAATTTTTTCTATTTTCTGGTCATTTTAAATGTATATCCCTTTATTGCTAGTCTTCCAAAATACCTAGAAAAGGTCGATTGACAGCTAACGTAAAGGAATATGTTGTTGCAGGCATTGCAGAAGGTTTAGCTCTCGTATATATAGCCAAGGAGGAGATCGAAGAGCATTGTCTTCATTCATTGAAAATTCAAACATCAAGCCGAGGAAGGGCCAAAACACAAGAAATTCAGTTTCTGCTCATGATGTTAGAAAAATTCACCGTTAACTTATCGGGAAGCAACAGTGCTGCTATATTTGACAAGGCTGAAATACCTTCCTTGTCCAGGAAGCCAGGCTGCAATGTCCTTAAAGAAATTGAAATAAGCATTAAGCCCACAGCAAGACCTGTTTTAAACCAAACTCATAAGGACAAAAACGTTTAACTTGGGCTCAGAAATACACGAAAACCAGCTTTGGAAATGTTGTTTTCACTGATGAGGCTAGAGCAACTCTTGATGGACCAGATGGGTGGCCCAAAGTTTGGAATTCTCTTGGATTCCATACCCCTCATTGATCCCATCGTCAACAGGGAGGTGGAGGTGTCATGTTTTGGGCTGGAATAATCTGCGATTAACTAAGTGGACAAATTCGAGTGACAGGAGGTGTCAAAGTGACAAGCCAGTCTTATATTATATTGTAAACTGAGCATTTGTCATTATGACTTGATGAACTTCAATGTTTATACATGAAACTGCGTCATCTCACTCAGCCAAGGCTACGACATCCTACCTTAAGATATTAGGCATTATTTCGGCGACATCGCCAACTTGTTCTCCAGATATAAACCCAATTGAGCAGCTCTGGTCGACGATAAAAATGAAAGTTTATGAAGAAGGATGAACTTTGGAGGAAGATTTTTGGAAGTTTTGGGGGGCGGGATGTGTGAGTGGGGGCATGTTAAACACAGGGTTCACACCACAAAACGAGGTACAATGAATGAGTTGAAGGCAACCATTGAAATAACATGTGTTAATATACCAATTGAACTGATTAAGAACGTTTCCGATTCAATCACTGAGCGTTGTCAGCTGTTAATTGATCACAATAGACAATAATTTGAACACTTTAGATAATTAACTCGTTTCTACATTTGTTCACAGTATTCTTTCTTGAGATAAATTTTTGTTTAATGGCCATTTAAAGAGTGCATACATTTTATTGGGATACCCTGTATATATATATATATATATATATATATATATATATATATATATATATATATATATATATATATACAGAGAGAGAGAGAGAGAGATAGATAGATAGATAGATAGATAGATAGATATAAGTGAAACTTTTATGCGTTCTTATTAGCGATAGCAATATATAATTTATTTTAATCTTTGTAAAAATTCAAGAAGATGGCAGGGATCAGTAATGACATTAAATGCAGGTTCTGCCATGCAGAATTGGAAAGTGTTACTCATCTGATATCAAGTTGCAAGGTTCTTTTAGGGGACGGCTACTGTACAGCGAGACATGTTGAAGTATGTAAGTAGCTTCACTGGACCATCTTTAAAAAAATAAACATCCAGTGTAGCAGCAAGTACTGGGAACATCAATCTGAAAGAAGAGTTGGAAATGACTTATATACCACACATTACAACCATGTAATACCTACACCCACCCTCCTCGAAAATGCTGCTGTGAAACCTGACAGAGTTACATGGAATAAGTCAGAGAGAGTTGAAACCTTGATTGAAATGAGTGCCCCTTATGATGGCGGTCTGAACAGAGCTGAAAGAGAGAAACAGACCAAATACCAAGGTCTCATGTATGATATGAAAAGAAACTGGAATCTTAAGGAGATATCAATCATACCAGTTATTACAAGTGCCACAGAACTTATGAAGAAGAACCTGAAGTCCTACCTAATTAATATTCTTAGTGAACCAAGTGCAAAAGAGATCCAGAGAATTGCACTTAAGGGAACAACGAGGATACTAAAAAGAGCTCTCGGTTGGTTTCAATAAAAAGAGGGGCACTGTAGGCAGCTGGTTTGGCTGCCCCATACCTAGCGTTATAATCTTCAAAGGAAGAAAATTAAAAAAAAATACATTACGACCATGTAATCCCTACAGCCACCTACCTTGAAAATGCTGCTGTGAAACCTAACATAGATATATGGAATCAGTCAGAAAGAGTTGAAACCTTGGTTTTAGTGATTGTCCCTAATGATGGAAGACTGCACAGAGCTGAAACAGAGAAACAGAACAAATATCAAGGTCTCATGTATGATATGAAATGAAACTGTAATCTTAGGGAGATATCAATCATACTAGTTATTATAGGTGCTACAGGATTCATTAAGAAGAACATGAA
Source organism: Euprymna scolopes (assembly GCF_053919585.1). Taxonomy (NCBI): domain Eukaryota; kingdom Metazoa; phylum Mollusca; class Cephalopoda; order Sepiida; family Sepiolidae; genus Euprymna; species Euprymna scolopes. Next base: position 90,621,747 of record NC_136488.1, read on the forward strand.
GTCCTACCTAACTAATATTCCTGGTGAGTCAAGTGCAAGAGAAATCTAGACAATTGCACTTAAAAAACAGCGAGGATACTAAAAAGAGCTCTCGGTTGGTTTCAATAAAAAGGGCAATGTTGGCAGCTGTTTGGCTGTCCTATACTCAGCATTATAATATTCAAAGAAATAAAATGAAACAAAAAAAAAATGGATGCATTAAGTGAGATTTATAGTGATACACTGTCCTAATTTCAAATTTCGGGTTTCACAATATATTGATCCAGACAACAACCTCGACCTGACTCCGGGCGCGTCAAATCGTCTCCTTGAAAGCAATCAGCTACGTGTGTCGATATGGATAAAAATCATTTTCTGAAAATCTCCAGCTTTTTTTTTTGTCAACAGCACACATGCATCATGCCTATGCACCATGAAAAAAAGGGAACTTGACTAAATCTTATGAAAGTCACGAAAATTTTAGGGTTTATCCTTCCTCTCATTTCCTGCTAATTTATTTTTCATGGTGCTGATCTTTTACACCAAATCAATTTGGATGCACCTACTACACGACTAAAGAGCATTTCCTTATGTTTTATTGACCGACTTCCAATCTCGTAAGACATTAATAGCAAGAGCAAGTTTTATACCACAAAGATAAATTTTTCCCCCGCTGTCTGCATAGCAGGAAACATGATGGTAACAAGCTGAATTCCATTGCAAAGACTTCTCGCCTGTGGAACACATTTTTTTTTACATAGGCGTCACCACTTATCAAGGCCGATAGGTCACTCAAGCATAAGGGTTAAAGAGTGTAGAGTAGTCAAAGGGACAATATAGTAATCGATAGTAATGGAAGTTCGGTAAATTTGTAAACTTAAGGTGAACGGCTCATCAGAAACTTGTTCACGTTGGACTTGAAGACAACCATATTATAGACAGCTGGAAAGCAGAAAAACGGAAGACAATTCCACAGGCGTGCAGTTCTAAGAAAGAAGCTTTGATCATGGCATCTATGTTTAGGTTTAGGCACAGATAAAGAGTGGGGAAAATTATTGATAATGTTTTCAGCTAGTCTAGTGTTTCTTGTGAAAATTTGGCGAGGGGGACCATAGATTGAAGCTCAGTCGAACACTTTCCATGAAAATAACGATAAAGCAGAGACAAACTCGCAACATCTCTTCTGTGAGATAGAGGTTGCAGCGAAGAGAAAAGGACATCTCCCACCAGGCCACGAAGTCTATTTTGAACCCTATAAAGGCAGGACAAGTGTTTTCTTGCAGCTCCTGCCCATATGTGGCAACAGTATTCTATCCTTGGACGTATCTGGCTCTTATATAGATAGTGAATTGCATCAGCAGTGAGATATCTACTGGATCGATAGAAGGATCCGACCATTTTTCCAGCGGCTTTGGCAACATATTTGATGTACGTATTTCATTTAAGATCAGGAGTAAAGGTCAAGCCCAGAAGCCTGTCAAAACTTGAGGCCTCCCCAAGACGAGAGCCATTCATTTTAATTGATGCCAGATGGGGATCAGAACGTTGATGATGTAAAGATAGAAGCTTGGTTTTAGATGCATTAAAAGTAACCAGCCACTCCTTTCCCCATTGTACAACGTGATCAAGATGAGAGGAGAGAGAATCGGAGAGAACTTGGTCGTTTACTGTCATAGATGTGCTACCATAGATGGTAGTGTCGTCAGCAAAAATGTCTACGAATGATGTAAGGATATGATTTGGAAGATCATTAGTATAGATCAGGAAAAGAGTTGGGCCCAGGATGGACCCCTGAAGAACAGCATTTATACTGTGGGCTTCTGATTTTTGCCCATCAACTACTACTCTTATGAACCTATCAGAGAGAAATGATTTAATAATTGAGAAGACATTTCCAGCTATACCATAGCTGGATATCTTGTGAAGTAAACCTTTATGCCATACCCTATCAAAGGCTTTAGATATGTCAAGAGCAATTGCCCTAGAAAGGTTTTCTTTGTCGAGAGATTCGCTAATCCTATGAGATATAACTGTAAGCACATCTGCTGTAGATCTAGCAGAACGGAAACCATATTGAGTGTCACTAAGAAGGTTATTTTTGTTGAGATGGTTGATTACTTCTCTATTTAACACAGATTCCAGCAATTTACTCATGACGCACAGGAGACTTATTGGCCTGTACTGAGAGGGGGATGAACGATCACCTGAATTCTTAAATACAGGGCATACTGATGAGATTTTCCAGGGTGATGGGAAGCAATTCTCCTTAAGACAACGTTTAAACATTTTTGTAAGTATAGGTACTAATTCTGGTTGAAGTTTTTTGAGCACTATAATTGGAATACCGCCAGGGCCGGTTGCTTTACTGGAATCAAGGTTTTTGATTAGCTTGGCAACATCACGTACAGATATACGTATATCACATCGTGTGTTTTCTGATACAGGAGGAAATATTGGGGGTTGGCAGCCTTGGTCGCAAAGGGTAGAATTGGCTGCAAAGTTCTTGGCAAAGAGTTTGGCTTTGTCTGATGCTGACGAGATTAACTCAGGTCCATTGATAATAGTTGGGATAGAGCACACGCTTCTGTTCAGGATTCTGTTTGCAATTTGCCAAAACTGGTAGGAACCAAGCCGCTGCTCAGCTACTTTGGACTTGACGGACTGAGCATACACCTCTCTTGCGTTCTTTATTACTTTCTTACAATGGTTGCTGACAGTCCTGAAAGCGGCTTTAGTTTCCATACATCTATCACGTTGGAAGCAGTGGAAAAAGTGATTTCTGTGAGCAATAGCAGCAGCACATTCTGGAGAAACCCATGGCTGGCTGTTAGGTTTTTGCTGGAACTTTTCCGAGGGTATGAAATTGTCTATACCTACAATTAACCATTCCGTCAGGTCTGATACTATAGGCGACACATCCTTTTTAAACATGGAACGCAGAGGAAGATCCGATATAAATGTACGGAAACTATCCCAGTCAGCCATAGTGTATCGATATACTGTACGATGGAGAGGTACGTCTGAGGACTTATTACATTTCATTTTTATCTTAATTGATACCACTTAGTGGTCGGAAGATTCAAGAGGAGACAGAACGGAAACTGAACATAGTTCAGGACAAGTTGTGAGAGAAAGGTCTAGGAGACTTGCATACTAGCCGTCATTGTCGGGCACACGGGTGGGTTCGTGAGCAATCTGAGTGAGTTCATAAGCAATGGAGAAATCAAGACAGAACCTTCCCTCATCATCGGTCTTGTTTGAGTGGGTCAACCATTCCACATTGTGAACATTGAAGTCTCCACATACGTGAATGTTAGCTGAAGGATATGCTGATAGAACTTGGTCAATTTTCTCAGATATGCTTTTAAAGATAGTAACTCCGCTGTTATGGGGGCGATAGAGAGTAAATATAAATTCCGTAGTGTGAGCTAGTGCTACTCGGAAGCACATATAGGGTAAGTTAGGATCTTCTCTGGAGATGTCCCTACCACATGGAAAGCCATCTTTTATATAGGCACATATTCCATGCCTATGGCGATCTTTGGGGTAAGATTTAGAAGTTAAGTTAGAGTATCCTTTAATTACGAACTCATTTAGGGAAATAGTCTGTCCAATTCCAGTTTCGCTTAAAAATAAAAGGTCTGGTTTAGTCTCCTGTAATTGGGCGTCAACCTCTGGAAGGTTAGAACGTAGACCCCTGGTGTTGGAGAAGGAGACATGGTTGCGGGGGTCTACGTTGGAAGTTTTAGATCCGGGTTTAATCGTGTATTTTTTATTGAAACTTGTCATGATGGAATTTTGGAGTTTGTGGACTAGGTCGTCAGACTTGCTTAGAGCAGGATAGAGAGGGGAAACGAAGAGATAAAAGTAACGAAGAATTTTTTTTTGTAGCACATGTCCCTGCTGATTACAATAGGGTCGTCTTCAAATCTAATGTCAACAAATAATTGTCATCAACCCTCTCCATGAAGAATCAAATTTAATTCAGACAAATGAATGCGTCTTATGTTTTGGCTGACAAACATTTCGGCTGGAGCAACCAGATAAGGTTGTCTGAAGATATCAGCTTAATTTTTAGTCATGTTCACTCGAAAAAAGGCATATTGCCAACTAGAGCGTAAGGAACTACTATTTAGAAGAGATGAGCGAGATGTTGGTTCACATTACATTTAAACTTCTGCAGATCAATACCGCCAGTGAAGCGGATAACAGTAATCCTTAAAAAGGGACTCTTTACGTTCGACACCGGTATCGATTAATTTAACTAGAAGTTTGTTTACATTTTGAAATGAGCAATAGGTATAATTTAATCGCACTATTATTTCAAATGTAAGGATGTGACTATAATTTAATTTTAATTAACCACGTGTTTAACAAATAAAAAATAAAGCCGGATGAAGTTCTAAAATGATTATATGTGTTTTATTTTATGATTTAAAAATAAAAATATTGCAAAGTAAAATTTTAGGTACTAAGGTATTTTTGGTACCATGCTTTAATAATACTTTTTATTATTTTGAAAGTCATTATAACATGAGGAGGAGAGGGTGTTTTGTATCTATTCTGTGCTTCCACCTTACAGTTGAATGAAAAAATTGCAATTGAATGAAAAACAGATACCGGGAAAACTTGAATTGCACATGAAAACACTATTTACAAATAGCGTGGCACCAAAAATGCATACGCTCATTTTAGGACTATTCTTGAAGGAGATATTGTTTTTAAAAGAGACTACCTTCCTAATATTTTTAAGAATATTTTTAGTTAATTACTGTTGTTTTAAAAAAGGGAAAATCGATTTTGTAAGTGTTCGTTTTCTGATTAGCTGGCTATGTTCTTAGTTGTTCGACTTATTTTAAAGCGTTTAATCAGTTCAAAAACGAAACTACAGACAGCATAATATTTTTTTTAAATATTTATACTTATTTACTGTTGTTTTAAAAGGGACAAAATATATTTTTCTACTTAGCTTGCTTAGTTGTTAGTGGTTTAACTTATTTTAAAGTGCTTATTTAGTAAGAGAAACATGTCAACAAGGATTTCTCCTCCACTAAACAATGACAGAAAAGGCAGTGTAGTCTACGAACAGATACTAAACATTGCTGCTAATAATAATGAATAAATACATTTACATTAAGATGATATAAAGTTTTACTCACTGGCCGTATTAAATTTAATAAGTAAAACTTAACGAAAATTATAGTTAGAATTAATTATAAATTGGATGCAGCGTAAAATTTAGGAACATTCATCCACTTATTATAGGTAGGAAAACTCTCCATTATTGAATACATATCGATTGAAAACACGTTTTAGGACCGTTCTTGAAGCGGGCATTGTTTTTAAAAAAGACTACACCCCCATAATTATTAAAAAAATATATATATTTACTTGTTTACTGTTGTTTTAAAATATATAAAATCGATTCATTTTCTATCAAGCTTTGTAAGGTTTTAATTGTTCAACTTATTATAAAACGTTTATTTAGTTTAAAAAAAAGTAGTTTCGAGGTTACTTTAAAAGAAAAAAAAGTTCTACATGAGAGTACTACGTCTCGCGAATCTCGATAATCGCTCAAAAACAGAAATGTAAAGAAAATACTGAAGTAGATATATTTTTTAGAATTAGCCTCCCTTTCAAAAGAAAATAAATTTGTATATTTTTAAAGTAATGTCTGAGATCAGTGTTCGGCAAAAATAAAACTATCGGAACTGGATACGGTTGATTATGTAACGCAACTGAACGGAACGGATTCACAGAGTCAAGACACGAAAAAGAAAACAATTTTTAAAAATTACGTTATTTTTTAACAATTCTTGTGTTATTACGAAACAAAAACCACTTCTTGTATTATTGAATAATAAAACAAATATTACATTATGTGAGGATACTTTTCATGCTATTCTGAGCATGTTTTATGAATTAATAAATATCATTTTATTATTTTGGTTGTTATTAATGCTATTGATAAATATAATTTTAAAAAGTTAGGTATTTTCTTGAAAAAAGATTTCTGCCTCAACAGAAAAATATTTAACAAAATGTTTACCCGGAAAATTATTTTACCGAAAACTATTAATATTAAACTTTAAAAAGGAAATACTAGAATTTAAAAAAAAAACTATTTTACTTACTCTCAATCAGATGTGCCTTATGCACTAATAAAAATGTAATTGGCATTTTGTTGCAATTTTAAAGATTTTAAATATTTATAAATTTTCTCATTATGAAAAACGATTATTATATTGATTAGACTTTTTTGACAGAAGAAATAAAATTAATTGCATAGAAGAAACAAATTAAATCGTGAGAAAAATCTAAAATCATTAAATTATCAATAAATGTTGTCGTCACGAAAACATGATTATCAGATTAATTTTTATTTGGCAAAGAAAAAGACAATATTGCTAAAAAATAACTTTATCAGCGAATTATCAATATATTGTCATCCAAACTATTATTGTTTTATTTTAATAATTATAATGAGAAAAATGTTTTATTTAAATAAAATTAAATAGAATACATAAATTATGTCGGGTGTACATGAATAAATGTTTATAATGACAAAATTTATTGATAATTGGCTGATTTTGGATTTTATAGTTGTTTTTTTTTCGTTTGAAAATTATAATGAATTCAATCATCCTTTTTTATAATGAAAAAATGTATTGATAAGTTATTGATTTAAAAATTTTCAATCTATGTCTTTTTTCTTTTAAAATCAAATACATTTCAGATCAATTTACTAAAGAATCATTTTTTACAAAGTATATTTACATAATTTGACAGAGTTTATTGATATAATTGGATGATTTTACATTTTTCTTCTAAGGTTTTCTATCCAATTAATTTTATTTCCTCTATCAAAAAATTATAATCAATATAATAATACTCTTTTTTATAATGACATAATTTATGAATATTTAAAATCGTAAAAAGTGCAATAAAATGCCAATTACATTTTTATTTATGCATAAGGCACATCTGATTGAGTGTAAATGAAAAATATTTTTTTGTCATTTTAGTATCTTTTTTTTTAAAGTTTAATATTAACAATTTTCGGTAAAATAATTTTACGGGTAAACATTTTTTTGAATATTTATCTGTTGAGGTAGAAACCTTTTTTCAAGAATATATATATATATATATATATATATATGTATGTATGTATGTATCTATATATATTGCAATATATATATATATATATATATATATATAAACTATATATGCATGTTTTGTGTGTATTAATGTTGGTGCAGATATGAGGGTGCCTACATGTGGCGAGTGTCGGGATGCGTGCAAAATTAATTTGCGTATGTCCTTATCAAATCTCCACGGGGATTTAATTCTTTAATTTTTATGATTCCAACGAACATTTTTCTTTTTCAATTTCAGAAGTTAATTGCCAAAGCATCCCACACGATTAACAGCAGCAGTATTGACCCCGCCTTACCACACTCACACACCGTACCCCAATAGTGATCACTCATACGTTCAAGTTGAAGACGTACCCTCATCAGCAGATTGCCAACCGTCCACACCCAGCTTGCATAACTCTCTCCGCTCATCCTTCAGCAGTTTCTGCAAGTAAATGTCGGCCATTCGTTTTTTTTTGTTTTGTTTTGTTTTTCTCTTTATTTTTCTGAATAATAAATTTGAACAGACTTATAAACTCAAACTGAATTTCTTCCCGATAAACGTTTGTATCTATCTCATTGTATCGCTCTGTCTGTCTCTCTTTATGCACACGCCCACACACACACACACACACACACACACACACACACACACACACACACACACACACACACACACACACATATATATATATATATATATATATATATATATATTTACGGGGATTAGAACAACAGTCTAAAGTGCAGAGTATATTTTAATGTATTAGTAAATTCATTAATAAAATCAAAATAAAAAGAACCATTGCTAGTTGTAATGTAGATATATAATAAGCTCGATAGGCATATATATCCTAGAGCTATTTTGATATTAAGTAAGATGATTGATAATTTATAATTAAAATAAAAAATTAAAAATCAGTTTCATAAGGAAGAACAAACAAAATCAATACATTGTACGATTGTTTCGGAAACGATGTTTTTATTGAGATAGACAATACGTCTTGGACAATAATTTTATCATATAGTTTTTTGAAACAAAGTCTCCTCATCAGCAAAAATATTGTTTTTTTAAGACACCAAAAATAAACCTAGCATTTTTTAAGTAAGGCAGATGTATCTTTTAATGGTTCACCTTCTAAAAGCCGTAAGTATCATCGTCAAAACATTCATTTGGATGGTAGATTCCAACTCAAGTGATGGCAGAGATTACCACCATTATGTCATATAACAGAACGAAAAAGAAAAAAAAACACAGTATGATGTTCAACAGTGATCATTTTTAAATATTCTAATGAGGAGAAACGCGCTGGCTCAAATGTAATCGAATGGATGTTTTTTCCTCGGCGTGCGCGTTGGGTGTATTTGAATTTGAATTTATACGTTAAAAAGTACAAATAACGCAGATTTTTTCAAAATATATATTTATATAAAATCAGATAGTTCGGACTATGTAACGTCATCTCTAGGCATAGAAACGGTATTTGAGTTTTCTGTTTTCCTTGACTTCGTTGTAGCATGCTGTTAGAAAAAGTAAAAGTAATTTTTACGGTGTTTTTTTTCCAAATATTATAATCAGGATCACAGTCGATTAATTCGAGATTTTGTCCTCAATATAAACTTTGTGTAAATTTGCATTCGATTTTCAACGTTTTAAAATCATTAAAAAGCAGAAATGTTTCTTTTAAAGAACATAGGTATTCATATAAAATCAACTTAGTCTTTTTTATAAAGATCTGAAGGTCACTCGAGAGTAAAGGTTTAATGCGTGTACGATGATGGTAATTGGGTAGAAATTGACTATTTAAGGAGGCTGCTCAACGAGAACTAGTTTACATCGGACTTGAAGACGACCAAGTTTTAATCAGCCTGAAAGCAGAGATCCACAGTCGGTCAGTTCCAGGAATGAAGCTTTGTTTATAGAACTTGCGATTAGATTTAGGCACAGATAGAGAGTGGGGAAAATGTTGTCAGTGGTTGTAGCTTGATGAGAATTTTATGTGAATGTCTGGCGTGTAGGGACAATAGATTAAAGCTCATAAAAATATCTGCCGTGAAAATAGCGATAAAACAGATACAAGTTCTCAACGTCTCGTGGGAAATAAGTTACAGGAGGGGTGGTCGTAAACGCACCTACCTATTAGGATAGGGTTTTTTTATCAGCTCCTGTCCAAGTGTAGCAAGTGTACCCCATTTTAGGACGTATTTGGCTCTTACACGAGTAAAAAATTGCGTCGGGAGTGAGATAGCTTCAGGGGCATTAGATAGAGTCAACCGTTGTTTCTACGACCTTGGGAATTGTATCTGATGTAAGTTTTCAATTTTAGGCTAAGAGTGAAAGTCAATCAACGAAGCTTTTCGAAGTAAAGTGATTCCTTGAAACTAGAGCCATTCATATTAACTGGTGCCAGGTGAGGATCAGTGAGTGGCGGTAAAATGATAGAGGCTATGTTTTGGATATGTAAAAATTAAGCAGCCCACTTTTGCCCCATTGCATCACGTAGTCATGATCGAAGGAGAGAGACTCAGAGAGATTTTTGATCGTTGCTGCCCATTTAAGGTGTTGCTATGAATGGTAGCGTTTTCTGCGTATATTTCAACTAATAAAATTAAAATCTGGGTTGGGAGATCATAAGGAATAGAGTTGGGCCCAAGAGTGGTCATTGAGGAACGCAAGCGTTGATACTTTGAGCTTTCGACTTTTGCCCATCAACTCATAAACATATCGGAGAGAAAGATTCTGATGATTTGGAAGGCAATTCCATATATTCGATAGCTGAAAATCCTGTGAAGTAAACCCTTATGTTAAACCCTATCAAATACCTTTGATATGTCAAGAGCTATTGGTCCAGAGAAAAATTCCCCGTCCATAGATTCACTGATTCTATGAGATTACAGTCAGCATATCAGCTGTAGATATTGCAGAGCGGAGCCCATATTGTTTGCGATGAGTAGGTTATTTTTGCTGGGGTGTTTGACAATTTCTCTGTTCATTATGGATTTGACACACAGAGGACTAATTGGTCTGTACTGAGATGCAGAACACTGATCTCCAGAATTTAAAAATACTGGGCAGACTAATTATGTTTTCCAAAATATTGGGAAGCATCTATTTTTAGGCATCGGTTGAACAATGATTGGTGCCAATTGTTGGAGCTCTTTGAGTATTATAACTGGAATATTGTCAAGACCAGTTACTTTTATGGCGTCAAAGTTCTTGATGAGTGTGGAAACATCATGAGTAGATATGAAGATGCTGCTCGGACATCATATTCAGACACAGTTTCTAAAAATTACAAATTCAAATTCAAATTTACATAACATGCGTTGAGAAAGACATTCATAACTCAGGAGTAGTTTAGCATTAAAGAAAATTAGAAATTCTTTGCGAAAATAACACTGAGTTACTAATCTTTTCTTACAGCAAGAACTCACTTTTATACCACAAATACCTTTGTAATAGGGTGGTCACCGCTTATCAATGCCTGAAAACCATTCGGCGATACGTGTACACTTCGTCGCAAGGAAAATTCGAATTGAAGGGTGAAAGAAATTCGAGTCGCAATTTCAGGTTAAAAAAAAACAGACATTTGTTTCCACCTCTTTAACGTGATCGTGATCATCGGTCTGCGCACGCATTTTATTTTTTTCATAAGCTTTTTCTTTCATCGTTTCTGTGACATCACCTTGAACACATGAGAAATGTCATATTTGGGTTGTTGCGACATCTTAATGATAGGCTGTGATGAAAAGGTGGTAGAACCTTACATTCTAACACGCGATCATAATCTCTAATTTGTCATTTAATGGAAAATTCTATTTTCTGCTTAAAATAATCTCATGTGAAGTTTTCCATATTTATCTTTTTCACACATTCCAATAACAATAATTCTACACATGATTTAGCCCCGAGATTATGTCTGTTTAAATCTAACATCATTTTGGTTTATCTGCAACTTAGCCTCCACATCACTTGACTAATCGTTACAAAACTTGATAAAAATATCTGTCATTCTATAATTAAGAACTAATGTTATTTTGGCATACCTACAACAAGGCTATGAAGAATTAAAAGTCAGATAGTTGATGATAATTTCGGATTTGTTTATATTAGAGACTCACAACTTGACCCATATTGTAGTCAATGATGACTCGCATTTCGTTTGACGAAATTTGATTTTACGATTCTTTCTATATTTCGTTTGCAGTAATTATCATACATAATTAAAACGTGATCAGTTAAGTGTTTTTTTAGCTATCAAGATTGTCATGGAATACCTTATTTAAAACCATATAAAGAATGAGACCCAGAAGACCTTTGCTTATCCTTACGTTGTCAGGGAAGGTATGCGATCTTTCCAGTGACGAATGTTCTTGCTTCCTATAAGTTCGTGTGTATTTTAAATTTTTATATCATGTTTTTTGGGATGAATATTTTGAATAATGCCATTAATGATTCTTAGCGTCCTGCTTGCAATTTTGAACAAACAAAAAATAATAATAATAATAAAATATTTCTCTGGGGTGGATATCAGATATATTTTATGGAAATGCCAAGCTTATATAATTCGTCTTGGCAATTTTTTTTATTATTATTTCAAACCAATGCTTTCTGTCGTTTTAGGTTCGCTCGATTTTTTGGTCTTCATTTTCTTTAAGGTTTAATTCCCAAGTTTCTACAAATAACGACGACAAAAATGTATAATTAGGAGGTGGGCTATTGTATGTGTAATCTTGGGCGCACATATGGCAGCTGTATGCAAATGACCGAGCTCTGTGAGAGATGTTGTCACGTCTAGGAAGAAAGAAAAAGGTTGTAAAAAGCAAAACGTGTTCGCAGATCGATGATCACGATCACGTTAAAGACGGGGAAATAAATGTATGTTGTTTAATCAGATGTGATAGCCATCTTTGGTCGTACTTGGCTCTTATATAGGTAGAGAATTGCATCTACTGAATCGATAGAAGGATCCCATCATTTTTCCACCGACCTTGGCAATAGATTTGATGTACATGTTAGATTAGGAGTAAAGGTCAAGCCCAGAAGCTTGTCAGAACATGAAGCCTCCCCAAGACGAGAGCCATTCATTTCAATTGATGCCAGATGTGGATCAGAAGGCTAATGATGTGAAGATAGTAGCTTGGTTTTAGATGCATTGAAAGTAACAAACCACTTTTTCCTCATTGTACCACATGCTAAAAATCAGAGGAGAGAGAATCAGAGAGAACTTGGTCGGTTACGGCCTTTGATGTGCTGCCATAGATGATGGTGCCGTCAGCAAAAATGACCACGAATCATCTAAGGATGGGATTTAGAGATCATTAATATAGATCAGGAAGAGGGTTGGGCCCAGAATGGACCTCTGAGGGACCCCAGCATTAATACTATGAGCTTCTGATTTCTGCCCTACAAGCACTACTCTTGTGATCCTATCAGAGAGTTCGCGCGACTACTCCCCTGGATTGTCTACCGGAAAAGAAGAATCCACTTTCTTCGGACATCATGCGATACTCTTAACTTCCACGTGTCCGTTGTCTTCTATCTAACCCAGTATTCGTCAATCATTCTCTCCATGCAAGCTGTGGGTTTTCAGTATGTAACACAAACCTTAGGAAGACGTTTCTGTTTGTCACTTTAATTTTGCACATTCCCAGACGATTGTCGCTACATGTGTAAATAATATGATTTATTGCAATTATTAAATGTTCTAAATGTGTTTAGTTCTCAGGAACTCGTTTGGCATCCAGCATTCCAGTTAGGAGCTTACATTTGCATCAGTATTGCTTAGCGTTTTTGCTTGCAATTTTGCAAAGAAATAAAATAACGATAAGATGTTTATCTGGGACAGAAATCGGTTATTGTTTTTTTGTTTTTTGTTTTTTTTCTTTGGAAGTGCCAAGCTCGTGCTTTCTGTCTTGACACACTGTTGATATTTGAAATCAACGCTTTCTGCCCTTCTGGGTCCGCCCGATTGTTTTTTTTTTTTTTTGTGGTAACAGAGACTTTTTTCTGTTTATTATTTAAATCAGGGTTTACTCCCAAATTTTTTCATCTGGCCGACCTTGCTTGATAATTCAACTATACGTTTCTTCTGCATTTAATACGATTGCATTGAAGCGGACGATTTGTTTACGGCTGTGTCCGATAAACAATCAGAAGGGCTAAATGGCGCATATGTGTTCGGGTGTTCGAGAAGGTTTGGCGCGGCTGGGGTTTATTCATTGGGCCAATCAGACGGGGATGTTGCACATGATCTCGGCAGCACCCGGCATAACTCGATGAATTGTCATCCGATGAGAAATCTAGAAAAATAATTCATTGAAACCATTGTGGAATCATATAACTTGAGAGTACGGAACACAAACATAATCACAGCAAAACAATAGAAAAACATACAAACGCACAAAGACTAATCATGCTGAGAACGATATATACAGAAAAGGACAGAGAAAAGAACAGAGAAAGAAAGAGGGTGAGTTAGTGGAGAAAATGATGCAGAAAGCAAAAAATGAAAGGGAAATAGAAAGAGAAAGAGAGAGAGAGAGGGAGGGGGGAAGCGAGAGTCGATAGACGGAAGAGATAGAGAGATAGAGAGATATATGATATAAAGAGAGGGAACAGATAGGAATAGAGGGGGAAGTAAAAGAAAGAGGAAAATACAGGGAGGGAGAAGATAATTGCGCGAAAGAAAGAAACAGAAATACGAAGAGAAAATGGGCGAGAATCAGAGAGGGAGAGAGAGAGAGAGAGAGAGAAAGAGAGAGAGAGTATACGACGGGGAGAAAATGATGGAGATAAGAATAAAAAAGGAAAGAGATAAAAAGTAAGATAAATAGAGGAAAAATGGAAAGAAGAAGCGATTATAACAAAAGAGAAGTAGGGAGAGAGTGAAAAGAAGAGAGAGATGGAGGAGAAAATTATAAGATGAACAAACGAGGGAGATAAGAAGGCAGAAGAAGGAAGAGAGAAGGATGAAAGAAAATGATGAAGAGAGCAAGAGGGATAGGGAGAGAAAAGAAAAGAAAGGAAGGGGGAAGATAATAGAGAGAACGAAAGGAAGATGGGAGGATTAAAAAAGGAAGGAGAAGCAGAGAAATAGAGGGCGAGAGGGAAAGACAATTATGACGAAAAAAAGTTGGAAAGAAGGGAGAGAGAGAGATAAAGAGAGAGAGAGAGAGAGAGAGAGAGATCACAGTAATTTAATTAAGATTTCCACCCGTGACATCACTACATTTCAGTCCCCATTTATTCGCTTCCCCCAGAAGGTCACAGTTAAACACAAGGTAAATGTTAAATGAAGATAAACGCCAGTTTCACTAGAATAACATGGCTCTAGAACGAGACCAAAATTAAAACTGGCTCAGTCTAGAAGGATTTTTCGTTCACTGACTGATATTACAACAGATGAAGCATAATATTAGAACATATATCTCACTTTGCTCCTAGCCAAAACGCCATTGCAAGTTTTCTGTAAATATATATTGTCAAACATTAAATTGAATATATCTCAGGGACGTATGTTCATGCCTTTATGCTCTTTTTCTCCTTTAAATAACTCTTTCTCACAGAATGAGATGTTTCTAGGCTTTCTCTACTCTGTCTAATCCTTGCAGATACTCAACACCTCCAATCTATGCCCCCTCCCCTGTAAAACATTACCAACAACAAAAAAAAAAAAACTCGTCTAACTTAACCACTGTCATTAGTTTTCTTTTCTCGCTTTTTACCTTAAACTAAACGAAGCTTTAATAAGCCAAGCTTATTTCCTAGACGTTCTCGTCTGTCGAACACGGTGCGGTAGGAATGCTTTCCAATTGGCTGCAACATGTTTGCTTTGAAAGAATATTTGTTTAACCATCCTTTAATAATCAAATTCGGCCAAACACTCATCACGGTGTTATCATCAACCTGGCTTTCATTTAACTCTTATCCTTGAATGGCACTTGGGTCTTAATAAGTGCTGATATCTTAGTAATCATCATTCTATTATTCTATTGTTTAGTTTGATTTTACTGATACGAGTTCCTTAAAATAAAGGGCAGTTAATTCCTCATTAAGACATAGTTTACACGGGCTAAATTTCTACATGTAGTTGCTTTCCGTACTATTTTTCATCTGACTATTGGCAAGCTTTGAGCTCTCAGTCGTGATTCGCCAATAATGTTTTTATTCGCTGTTGTATGCTTTGCAAAATCACGTTGACATACCGGTTCTCGCCAGATTACCGAAGTTAAGCAACGTTGAGCCTAGCCAGTCCCAGACGGGTGACCATTTGGGAAGGCGAGGCGTTCTATGTACCGCGAGGTAAAATACCAGGTGGAGAAACTGATCTATCCTTCTCTCGAGGGTAGATTGGACTCTCTTAAGTCCTGGTAGGCATCCCATCTAGTGATGGTGTCACGATAAAAAATATCTTGGTAGCCCTAGAGAAGCATCAAGTATTCAGCTACCGACAAGATGTGGATTACACTACAAACTCATGTAGTGAGTTCAGTCTCGGCTGCTGCTACGCTGGGTGGATGGATGCTTTGTAATGTGCTTTTGTGGTCGTGACGTTTGCTTTTCAAATGCATGTATACTTATAGAATGAAATAATTTCATATAACGTGGTCTTGGCAAACACTTATATAAGAGACTGAAGTCAATCGAGGATTGTGTATAGTAGGGGA
The DNA here is from genome assembly GCF_053919585.1 of Euprymna scolopes. NCBI lineage: Eukaryota > Metazoa > Mollusca > Cephalopoda > Sepiida > Sepiolidae > Euprymna > Euprymna scolopes. Next base: position 90,637,532 of record NC_136488.1, read on the forward strand.
ATAAAAAATAAAAACTGCCTCAGTTCCTTGATGATAAGCTAAGTAAGTTTTACCTGTGAACTTGCATATTTCTACGTAGTATCACAGGTTGGAATTCACTGCTTGTTGTCGACGGTTGCAGGGTTGAATTATTCTATATCCTGTAGCAGCCGAATCAAAATGATGTTCCCTCCAAACACAACCACAACACTGGTTTTAAACCTGTAACGATATTTATTTTCAGAAAATTTCCACTTATAATTGTTTGCTCCTAACACACAACAGCCCTATAAATCAATGAAGACATGTCAACCGGAAAAGCTTAAAGCTCAATTGCTTAAAGTTCAATTATAACGTTACACTCGTTTACACACGTGTTTATATGTAGTGTTAGATTATGCCAAGGCAACACCGGGTCGCCTTGCAGATAATCAATTTAGAACATTGATTATTATTATTAAAAAAGTAAAACATTAGATAATGAATATTATTATTGTTTTGTAACTGTTATGTAGATAAAATAATGCAGAGAGAATGCTTTTTGTAAGAAAAAATATTTAGTAAAATATCTACAAACAACCAAGGAAAGTATGCGACCTTGAGAGTTGAGTATTAAGATACTAAACAATACATTTGCTCAGAAAACGTGACTAAAGGTCACGTGCTGCGGCTTTGTGTAGTCGAGTGACGTAAGCACAAACACATGTATACAAGCAGAGTTAAGAGTTACGTCACATAGCTGGAGAGAGGGCTAGACGTTCAAAGCGAGTTTAAGTGTTCAAGACAGGGTATGTTATAGCTCTGTACGGAGGTAAAGCAGAGTCGAAGACAAGCGTGGAATCTTCCAAAAATGGAAAATAGAGAAATAAAAGTTGTCTGAAAATATAACCAGAGATCTCTGTTCGTTTCTTTGGAAGGTATGTTCATTTCAGCTTTTGGCAGATTCATCAACCAAGACCCCAGAGGAATGAATTAAATGTTTCCATGTTTGGCACAATATAATTGCCCAGAAGATGTTTCGTTCTTTTGTTGTTAAGATAATGTTTGTTGATAAAATGTTCTATTTCCTGTCGAACTGTATATATGTGTAATATATATATGTAAGCATTTATGAACTGTAGTCGACACAATGAAACTTCATTATATACACAAATCATCAGATACCCAACACACTTTACATACAGCGCCTTACACACACACACACACACACACACACACACACACACACACACACACACACACACACACACACATATATATATATACATAGAGAGAGAGAGCGAGAGAGAGAGAGAGAAAGAGAGAGAGAGAGAGAGAGAGAGAGGGAGAGAGCTTATACACCCACAACGAAACAGTAGACGCTGTCGCTATCTTAAAAAAGACAAGGTGAGGATTCGACTTGTATCCTCATTACCAGATATATTTCCAAATCTTACTACCAAGCTCTACTCGCGTATTGAGTAGGATTTAAGTGAATACTGAAACTTAATATATAACATTTAACGTAGATATATGCAATATATATATATATATATATATATATATATATATATATATATATATTATATTGATATTTCCCTTTTAACTACAGATAGCTATTAAGCCGATTTTTATTGATATAGCAGTGTTCCAATATAAATATCAATTTAATCCATCCTAATTGTTATAGAAGTGTTTTACTACGAATAGCAATTTAGCCAGTCCTATTTATATAATCATCTCTCTCTCTCTCTCTCTCTCTCTCTCTCTCTCTATATATATATATATATATATATATATACTAATAACAATTAAGTAGCTCTTGATGTAACACTATTCCAATGTGAATAGCAATTTAACCCATTCTTTTTCTTATATATATATATATATATAAATATATATATATATATACATATATATATATATATATATATATATATATCTTGTCATTTGTTGCCAGTCTTCATGTACATACACTTTACTTGCCACTGGTATTTAACAATGTCAACTCAGGAGAGGTGTGGTTAGAGATTGCACACCTTCTGCCACAAAAGTTTCACGCGCAGGCACCTCTTCGCGTGAATCCATAGTCTGTCAAAGACTGAAGGAGCCTGTATATATATATATATATATATATATATATATATATATATATATATATATATATATATATATATATATTTCACTACAAATAGAAATCAAACTATTTTTATTTATGTAGCTTTCTTTCACTATAAATTTCAAATTAAGCAGCACTAATTATATAACACTGTTTAACTACAAATAGCAATTCGACCCACCATTATTTATATATACACTCATTAATAAAAAGTATGGCCAGGAGCGAAAGAAAGAAGAAATCGAGTTTTCAACATTTTTCCATGAATTTTTGTTAATTTTATCTGAAAATTTCTATTTTGCAGATCATTATTATGATAGCATATGATAATAAGTAGAAAAATGAATCCTAAAAATGGTAAGACCGCATCTTGGCGAGGATATAAAACACCGAATTGCAGGATTAAGGCAGTCCAAAATGACTTATAAGCAGATTTTTGATATTTTAAGAATAGAAAATGTGAAAACATCTCTTTATGCAGTGAATCGAATTGGTCAAAGGTTTGAAGTCGAACGCTTGGTAAAAAGGAAATCTGGGTCCGGTCGCCCTAGAGTATCCACTTTGAAGGACGACCATAGGCTTAAACCAGGATTGAAAGAGTGAAAGAAAAGTTATGTTGACCATAGCGAAGAATTCAAAACCGAGGCTGGAATTTCTTTTCAGATATACACAATCTAGACGAATAAAAAAAATGGATTTTCTTCTAAAAAGTGTTCAAAGAAGGCATTTTTATCTAAAAAGAACATCAATGATAGAAAAAGATTTTGCTCATGTTATGGCAAGAAAGATAGAGACTAGTTCGTGAATGTTTTTTGGTTAAATGGATCAAGATTATGTCTTATTAGTGATGCTCCCGAACTGTAGATTCGAAGAACTGGAAAAAGATTTTTGCCAAATTGCATAAAAACGACGGTTAAACACGGGAATGGAGAAATAATGGTATGGGGGACTTTTATAGCAGCTGGAGTTGGGGAACTTATTCGATGTGAGAAGTCAATCAATGCAAAGGAATACATTTGAATATTAGAAAAAAAAGGACTGTTATCAAGTATATAGAAGCTGAGAATATCCCAGAATATTATTTTTCAACATAATAATGTTCCTGCACACACTACTAAAGTCACAAAACATGGTTTTCTGATAATTCAATTGATTTGATGTTTCGGCTAGATCTAAGCCCCGATTAAAACCAAATCGAGAATATTTCACTTTGGTTGTGAGCTTGTCTAAAAGGATTGATTTTTTAAAGAAATCAAAAGAGAATGCGATTCTATACTAAACATTTCTTAAAGTAAATATCTTGTTCTATGCTATTAGTCTGGTTTAGGTTTCCTTGTTCAATTGTTCCTTGTTCACTATAGCTTTTAGTGCAATAAAATGTATAAAATTTGTTTGGCCAATTCTTTTTTTGCTCACGAGTGTACAAAGTATTGTTCGATTATATATATATATATATATATATATATATATATATATATATATATATATATATATGTGTGTGTGTGTGTGTGTGTGTGTATATATCAATTTAAACTACGTTTATTGGTATGATATTCTAGTTGTTTAAAAATTGCTAATAGTTAAGTCGTTGTTTCTTTAGAATAGCTATTTAGCATTGTTTTTAAAAAGTGTTGCTCCACGAAATTCATGAGATCATTAAAAAGGGGAAGAGAACACAACTGTAATATCTTTATAACCATTCATAAAACTGTTATGTGCTTATGTCCTGCAGTGCATACGTTTGCTTGTTATTACTGTTTACAGAAAGAATTGTGAAACATTTCGAGTCGAGCAAGACAGTTACATGACCGCCCACACAGATATCAAACCCTGACAACATTTGAAATACCCCCTCTCTCTTTCTACGCGCATCTCTTTCCTTTTTTTTTAACTGAAGTCAAAACGTGTTATAAATACACCCAACTTAAATAAACGTTTCTATCGGTGAGTGACAGGCTCCACTTTTTTTTCTGCTATAAAATACATTTCCAACGAGACCCTTCTTATTTTATCAGATTAAAATAAAAGTAAACCTAAGTGAAGTAAGTGGAAATAAACATGTTGAAAATCCTCAAAGTTCTTTCGATGACCCAATTCGGTGGCAGAAGTATTTTTCGTCTATTTTTATTATTTTCAATTCAGACAATACTCACAGAAAAGGTGGAATTTTCTTGTGAACGCCTCTAATACAAGTGTATCTCCTTTCATTTTTAATCACTAATGTCCATATGCTAATTGAGACTTAGTTTAATCAATGGTTCTTGTGTTGATAAAGACTCTTGTCCTGATAAGTCTGAAGAATTAATTTTCACTCCAGATCTAATGTAGAAATCTTACATGAAGTCTGTTGCTAATGTTGCTGTTTGTTTGATTGTTGAACATTATTCATGACGATGATGATCGTTGTTGGCATTTGTTTCCCGAATATCAATCTATTAACAATTATTTCTAGAAGGATATCAGATAAACAACCTGAAGCTTTCTAATGTCTCTAAGTTAAAGTGTTTCTGAGGAAAGAATTGGTCCGGACTTACGACAACCAGGTTGTTAGCCGCATCGTTAACCATTGAACAACTATCAGCTTCCTATTTTTGTTACTGTTGAACATTCTTCATTTATGTTTTATAAATCAGATGATTCTTATATTGGAATTCCACGATATTTTTCTAGTTAGAATTATTTATAGAATAGCGCTGGCTATGTGAAAGTTGTAAATATTTCTAGGTGAACGTGTTTCTGTGAAACGAACTGGATTCGAAATGAACACACCCCTGTTTTAAGTCTGTATTCGTAGCCACTTAGCCACCGATACTTTTTGCTAATGCTGCTTGAAAAATTTTGGGGGGTCATTTTTTCGCCTCAGAAATTACTTGACTCCGTAGGAAAGCTTCTACCTATAAGAACCAAATAGGTCTTAAGAGGAATTAATTCTGTCAGTAATTGGGTTGTGCCACTCAGAGCATCCTTTCTGGTCTTCACAGAGTTCAAAATCGATTTCCCAAACTTCTGGTAAGTGTTTTCCTCTCCTCTCAACAGTGCTGATTACAACTTAAACTGCCTCAAATTTCATGTCAACAAATATTTGTCGGAGTTATCCTCTTTAATAATCGAATCCTGCTATTGTAGAGCATTGTTTCCACTCCTCTCAGTATTTTCTACATCGCAACTGATAATATCTGTACACTTTATCCTCAAGTAGCGTCTGAACCTTGATAAGTATTATGCTGAATATAAAATAGACTGTATATCCAGACTTCTGCCTGTTATATACTTATAAATAATCTTATGTGTTCCCAAAATAATGATGTACAAATAGAATCTGCCACATGAAACGTTTAAAGTTATTTAAAGTTGAGTAAGTATGCCCCTAAAGTCAAAGTGATAAGAACATTGACCCAACGATCCTCCGCGGTTCACTGAGGTTAAACAACTTTGATCTAGGTCAGTATAATCTGTATGTATATTTAGGAAGACCAGGCTCTGCAAAGAAGAGAAGGCCGACACCTCCGTGCATAAATAGTCAATTAATTAGTGAACTAAAGAAACTAACAGCGTCAAAATCATTTTCCTTAAGTGAGGTATACTTGCGATTGGAGAACCATTATGAAATTCATATTCTATAGAAATTTCTGACTTTGGAATGAGCCGCCAAGGACACAAATCTAACCTGCAAATGCTATGAAAGTTTTACATCGTGAAATGAACTGGGTACAGCTCGTTATTGATTATAGTTTTAATCATGTTTTTTTTTATGTTATTAATCGATTTTATTATAAGCCGAGTAGAAACTGGGCCTCGGGTTTACTTTTAACAAACTTGTAATTATGATTTCCTTTATTTTGTTCTTTAGTCCTCGCGTTTCTTTAGCGGAGGAGTAAAAATAGCAGTTTTGGGATTTATAACGCAATGTTCCTCTCTATAATAGATATGGCTATTCGACAAAATCTCCTATGTATTTATTACGTTAAAAAATTGTGACTGACCGAAAAAATATACGACAGAAATATGGTCAAAGATTCTATTTCAATTTCTATCTCTACTATTAGATAAAAGCTACTTTGTCTGCGAGTTCCTTCCTCATAGATTCCGAAACGGCTGAGTTTATTTTTTGCAAATTTTACACAAAATTAATCTATATTTCTTAAAGTGTTTATAAATATTTTTTGTACAGAAATTCATCTAATTAATATCGAAAACCGAAAAGATTCAATTAAAAAAATAGCTGTTTCTCTCTTGGAGAAGTTAAATATAACAATTTTTACAGGGAAATATTTTACGCTACACCGGCCAAAGGAGACAATAAAATTTCAGCAAATTATTTCTTCTAAAAAAACAAAACAAAAAAAAAACAAATGTATTATAATCTGGAGATATAGCTTAATGGTAGAGCATTCGACTACAGATCGAATAACCTCCTGTTTGACCTCACTATTTTATTTAGTTGTTTTTTCCTTTTTAATGAGTTCAATATACGATAAAAGAAGAGTTAATATTTAAATCGCCGCAAATTATTTCTTCGTTTGCAGATTTTAAAAGTAAACATTAATCAGAAGTGACTTTTCCATGACATTCATTGTCAAGCCCAAATATCAGCTGACGTGATATTATAAACAAATACAGACAGAATTTGATGACAGACATTATCATTATTTTTTTTATTTTTTAGGTTTTTTTTTTTGCGAACTCGTAAACTGGGCAAATTATTCCTTGTAATATATAATAATTGATAGAGGATTGATTTTATAATGATACATATGCAATCTACATAAATTAAAATATCATGTTTAAGCGTATTGTATGAACGGACGACGCCGGGCTGCTAGTTAGTAAGAAATATATGACAACTAAATTCCGAGTTTCTGAACCTTAACTATTCATGGAAAGTTGTTTTCAATCATTGCTTTTTTTTCAATCGCAATTCATCTACGCCGACAATCCTGTGATCTCTGGCAGTTATTCTTCCTTAAGGTGTTGTAAATATCCCTCTTCAGTTTGTTTCCCGACGTATGAAATTTCTCAGCTAGTTAAATACGAGGGCTGTTCTATTGTAAAACCTATTGTAACTAAAACTTTTAAGAGCTACAAAGGTGGGAGTGGTACCACTAAAACGATCGACGTTTTGTGCTTCTGAAATTGTTTTACTACATAGTCAACACCATCTCCAATGTACTTTTGCCAGCAATGAACGAAGGCTGTGCATGGGAGTCCGGGTTGCAGTTTGTCTTTTGAAGGCCGTTCTAAAAGAAGCACTTTTACTTATTTCACTACAAAGTTAAAGATGAAAGTATTACTGTTTAAACAAGCGACCTTTTGTCTTCTGGTATTTGTTTTTCTACATGCTTATTGTCAATGCACTTTTTCATTCATCATTCTCAATGCAATTTTGCCATGAATTCTAAGGTGCAGCTCTGCTTGTGACACGCGTCCATGTCAAGGGTAGCTTTTAGATTCTGACACCATTAATAACTGCAATTCAGGCCATGAATGCATGTTCATTTATAATTTGCTATCCCCCTTTGTCTATTCCGACGAAATAAAAATAGGAGGCATTACTTTTTGGTACACCTCGCTTATTTATCGAATTTCTATCACACAGCGAGGTAGATTTATCTCTCCTATTGTATATTTTCACACGTAGATAAAGATCTTTTTTTAATGGACTTTTTTTTGTAAGTTGAAGTGCGAATAGTGACTCTATCAAAATTCGGATTTTGTTGTTGTTGCAACGAAACATTGCGTTGGCAGGATCGACTGTATATTTACCCAGGCTGGTTTGTTTGAAAGACGATTTTGTGAAGGTTGGTTTGAAACATTACGCACATGGCTGCGGTCACCATCTGCAGCAGCGAGGGTGGCCCCACAATTAGAAACAAAAGCTCAAGAACTTGGAAGCATTTTTCTTTATTTCATGAAAGATCCTTTCATACATGCAACGTTTTTTGTTTGTTTTTATTCTTTTTTTATATGTTCTTATCCGCCTTATCATTGTAGGAAATTTTGTTGAAATTCTTTTTGTATTATTGTGATTTTCTTTTTTTTTTTTCAATATTTTGCTTGCTTTTGTTTGTTTATTTTATATCGTCTTCATTTCTTCCTTTCTTTGTTGATTCCCAGTTTGTTTTATTCGCTTTGTTTATTTTTAAGAGTTTTTTCTTTCTGAGTTTGCCGTTATTTAATTTACCATTTCTTATCTCCCCATTTTGTTTTTTGATTATATTGTCTTTTCTTCAGTTTTGTCATTAAAGTTTGTATTTTATTATTTTTTATTGTTTTCTTTACTTTTCTGACGATTATTTTTTGTTATTTTTTTATGATTTTTAATATTTTCTTTTTTATTATATCTTTCCTTTCTTTCATATTCTTGTTTCTAACGTATCTGCTCTTGTTCTTTATTGCTTTATCATTTATTAGATTATATTTGTTTTGTTTATATTTTTTTCTAATTCTAAGGAGGATAATTTCTCTCCTGTCTTTGCATTCTTTATTATAACTAGTCTTCATTTAGTCATTTTTTTATCATCTAGCGTTTCTTTTCCTATATTTTTTTACACGATGGTTACCACTTATCAATTATCACTTATAAGAAATTTGTTAACATTGGACTTGAAGACATCCAAGTTGTAGTCAGGTGGGAAGCAGGCAGACGGAACAGAGTTCCACAGGCTTGCAGTTCTAATAAAGAAGTTTTCTTCATGGAATCTACGTGTTGATTTAGGCACAGATTCAGCTAGACGGGTGTTTTTTGTGAGAGATTGGCGAGGGGGACCAGAGATTGGAGTTCAGACGAGCACCTGCCATGGAAATAAGGATAAAACAAGGATAGGCTCGCAATGTCTCTTCTGTGGGAAAGAGGTTGCAGGGTAGAGAAAAGGGCATCCCCCACTAAGCCACGAAGTCTTTTTTGTACTCTGTCAAGGCAGGATAGGCTGTTTTTAGCAGCTCCTGCCCAGATTTTATAAAATCGTTATTTTCTCTCTTTTTTCTTCATAACTAGCAGTTCAGCCCGGCTTTGCTGGGGCCCTATGCACTGTTCAACGATTTGACCTGTGAAAACTCTACCGACTTTCTCCGTCAATTTTAGGTCTAAATACTTGAGATTTTATATGTATGTTACGTGGACATGGATCAAAGTTTTTAACTTGATTTGAGCCTAAAACAATAAATGTCAAGGGGTAAAAATTGGGGTCAAAGTTTTAAAAAATTCAGTAAACTAAACATTTATAATTTAACATAAAGTGTATTCAGACATAGACCAAGCTTTTTAATCGGATTTTGGCCGTATATTTGCTAGGGGTCAAAGTCCAAAAGATTCGACCTTTGCGGTGTCTAGCAAACTATTCAACAAATTTTGGGTCTAAGCATTGAAATTTTACCTAAAGAATATGCAGACATGAAGCGAGCTTTTTCATCAGATTTTTGGCGAAAATTTGGCTGTTAAGAAGTCAAAGTTGAAAGAGTTGCCCTTTGCAGACTCTACCAAGTTCCTCCGCCAATTGTTGGTCTGAACATGTATCACACTTTTTAATATATATATATATATATATATATATATATGCACATACAGTTATAGACAATGCATAGAGTCCGAACAAAGCTGGGCTGAACTGCTAGTATATATATATATATATATATATATATATATATATATATATATATATATATATATATCTTATAAAATCCCTGAAAGAAAAGGCAATATCTCTTTAGTAAATTACGAATAGGTGGTTAACCTTAGAACAACGCAAAATTTCGACATCTGTCGTTAAATACTCCTATATGTATACTTACTATATGTGCACCTAATCGGTATTAATGAAAATGAATTAATTTACTTTGCCTGCTAATCCCTGTGGTAACCTGGGGGCTGAATGCAATCCTACAGATTTACCGATGACTTCGAGACTGGGTCTCAACCCATCAACTGGCATTAATTTGCAATTTCTACAAAAGCCCATGTTTGTAGTTTTAAAAACAATTAATTTTTATTTGTATATATATATATATATATATATATATATATATATATGTGTGCGTGTGTGTGTGTGTGCGTGTGATATGTATTATATATATATATATATATATATATATATATATATATATATATATATATATAAAACACATTAAAATAATATATATTACGCATTAAAATGATGATTAGCTATTGCCCAGGAACATGAAAACTAAATAGAAATGGTTAAACGTTTATATAACATCTTTATATTGCGCTCTTTATCTTTTTGGATAATTGGGGAAAAATAGTTGACAAGTTATATGACATTTAAAAACTAAGAATTAAATAAATTGTACACACACATATACTCTTTATATATATATATATATATATATATATATATATATATATATATATATATGTGTGTGTGTGTGTGTGTGTGTGTATGTATGTATGTATGTATATATATAAAGTGCGTTTGTGTGAGAAAGCGAGAGAGAGAGAGAGAGAGAGAGAGGTACATTAAGCAAAACAAGTTAGAGTGTTGTTTTTGAAATCGTTAAAATAAAAAGTGAATTCCAATTCGTATTGTACGATGAGTGAACGCCCATGATGACAGGAAGTGGTACGATATAGAATGCCGCCATGTGTGCTGGTCGGATCTGCCACTTTTGTTGGCACTTGTCTGATTGATGGTCAAGATATATTTCGGATACAAGTGAAAGCAAAAACAAAGGAACATTTTAGACTAGTTGCTATTTTAGGGTTTTAATTTTTAGTTTTGCTTTTCGAAAATGCACAAAAATGAAGTAATTTTTTTTTTCTTTACAAATTCTTCAAATATTTCTGCTTTTGTTTTTGAAAGGCATTGGATTTTAAGATACGCGAACTCTAACTTATATTTCATGCGTAATCGAGATAAATTAAGGAGGTTGGGAATGAGCTCCCATCTCCGTTTCCTTGCTGTGAAACATTCACAGTAAAATCTCGTCTTCCTACAACCATTATAAAGAAGTTTATTCTCTTCATGTGTATACTTAAAACAACCAAACCTTCCACGAAGAAGTCTTTTTCCTAGAACATCCCATTTGTAGAATAAAATACCAAGATATGTCATTCCTTACCGACTACAACATGGTGTAAACACATGCTTGCCATGCCATCTTTTTAGCTAAGGAAATTATTCCTCTTCCACCTCTCGTTTCCAATCCTCTCCTGGTGCTGTTCATCGTCGGAATGACAAACTAATTAGCCCTTATTCTCTGCTCGACTTAAGCCTTGATAAGTAATGACCCTTTATGACATTAAGAAAGTATTGGTACGACTTTTTATCCGGAGAAAAAGCTCATTGAATTATGGTTAAGTTACTGTTAGCTTCGAATTTCAGTTTTTATCCGGTTCAAAAGCTCTATCAACACTATGGCGGAGTTGAATCACATGGTCTGAAAAAAAACCCACAAAGCAATAAGCCACTAGTTATGACAATATATACATCCCCTTTATGTCAGGATCTCTGGGAGCGTTAGGAAGGGATTCATACAAAAGAAACAAAGTTAAAACATTGTTGGGAAAATATTCATATCAACAATTAGAAATTATTCACCAAGGCGCAAAAAGGTGTAAGAGGAATAACGGAAGCAGGAAGAAATAATCAATTGGAAGGTGCTGATAGGGCGAGCACGGTGGGAATTTGTTTCTATTAATCATGTGTTGATGTGACTTAAGCAAATGATCGGACATAAGATTTCCGATCCTGAGTCAGTATATTTAGAACTTTTGAGCAAGTTTCGGACAATTTTCAGTTTGCGAGAGTTTACGACAGTTTACGGCTCGGAGGTTTCCTGAAAGGTATCTGAGAGATTTAATCTCATAGTCAGACGATAATAGGCCGGGTCGATAAGATAATCACTGAGGACGATGCGATCAGATAACTATGAACAGACAACGTTTCGAATTCCTTTTATTACGGTACGTAATAGTACAGCAGAGAGAGAGACACACACACACAGAGCGAGAGACAGAGAGAGAGAGAGACATAGAGAGAGAGAGAGAGAGAGAGAGAGAAATCCACTAGTTTATACCAACAACTTCTCTTGTGTGGTTTTTATGGTAGTGTGGCCACGAACGCGATCATCAGACAATAACAGATGATTAATGAGATGTTGATTATATCTGAAAACTTTCAGACATGTACCATTATTGTTGTCAGTGGCGTGTATAAACTCTAATACACCCGTAATGGTTTGAAAAAAAAACTTGGCTCCTGATCATCTGCGAATACAATAACTAGGACGGCGACGTTTAGTTTTTCTAATAAGGTTTATTATTCAGAAAAGAACAGCGATAGAAACACAACCAGAGAGAGAGAGAGAGAGAGAGAGAGAGAGAGGGAGAGGGAGAGAGATAGGGAGAAATAGAGAGGGGGAGAGACTGAAGTTCTAAAGTGACGGGTTACTTGCGTGCACGTTCACAAGAAAGTGGAATTTGCTTGGAGTGTCGCGAGGAAGAGGGAGAATTCTCATCAGCAAGGAATTCACGTGATTTGATCAATTCCCTCTCACTAAGCTCACCTGTGCCTCTCAGAGAGAACTCACATTTTTCCATTCTCTTATGTTATTGATATTCAATGCTACTTAATCTTGTTTGAGACATTCGTTTGCATACGCAATAGCAGTAAATAGTTTTGCAATTATTTACAGGGTTGTAATAATGAAGCATATCCAAATCTATCCTTACAACTAGGGATGAATACAGCTGATGTTAATTTATTGCGAAATCACGTTTTTTTTTGTCCGTTCTGTATGATTTGTTAATTGTTTAATTACCTTTTATTTTGTACTAGCATAGGTGCCTGGCGTTGCCCGGGTGTTTGGAGGTGTGTGTTGAGAAAACAAAAGTGGTAGTAGGCAGGCAGGCTCGAACCCGTACCGTGAAGGAGAAAAAGAACATGATAAAAAACAACAAAAAAGGTGACGTGTTTGCTGTTGCGTTTATCGCCAAACCGGAAGTGTTTAAAGGTTTAAATTAAGGCTAGACAATCGAAAAGATTTAAATTAAGGATAAACAATCGAAAAGATTTTCGAAAATATCGGCGAAAAAAGCGCCACCTTCCTGTAGAAATGTGTCCAATTGAGGGTGAAGAAATTAATGTTTTAGGCCAATTTTTCGATATTTGTCGGCCGAAATATCGATTCAAAACGATACTGATCTCGTGAAAATCCGTCGCTTCTGTCAAAAGTTCTAGGCAGACACACAAACATACATGCATACTTACATTCTTTTAAATAGAAAGGTAGGATTTATATTATAGATAACCTGAAATTCACAGGTTTCACTGCCTTATAAGTTAGTCATTTGAATTATTAACTTACGTTACGAATTGAGGTAATTTACTTGATAAATTTTGAATATTTTCCTCCTTGTGAAATCAGAAATATCTACTGTAGCCTATTGAATACATTTTAAACAAGTCAAAAATAGGTGTGAGAAAATATACAAATAACTGTTACCAAAGGCAATATTAGTTACTTTTCTACGTACTTAGAGAGAACATGTCATTTTTGTACGATTGGTGTCATTTATTAGATTTGTTTCTCACATCATTTTGTTTCATTTTCAATATTTGAAAGATTATTAAGGTTCATCGTTGCTTATAACAGCCATGTTTTCCTTGGGTTCTAACTGAACAGCGTGGGCATGCGGTTTATTTTGAACAAAAACAAAACACTAAATTATGTTAAAACACACAAAAACATTTCCATGTATGGTGGTGAGCAACTCATCTTGGCTTTGGTAGAATTTATTTGTTGTATATTGTATTTCTCATCGTTTATTTAAAAATGATCCCACTTGTATTCCATATATTTCTATGCGATGAATTAATTTGTTCTGTTGGTGCGTGTTAAAAATGGCTGTAGTACTTACCAACAAAACAAACGCCCACGTGTTTGTGCCTTGTGTAGGCATGCGCGACAACAAAACTTGGGTTTTTATAAGCGGATGTCTCGAGGTTGTCAGGAATCCCCGGGCGCATGCGCAAGAGAAGGGATTGAGAGAGTGGTATAAAAGGCAGGTCGAGTGAGAAGGTTGTTGTTGTTGCTGTTGTTGTTGTTTTTGTTGTCATTAGACGTTACAGTGAGGCGTGCGTTAGCAGTTGATTAAGAACCTGTTTTTTTGTGTCAAGTCGCGCACCTCGGTGAAGGTCATATAAGTCGTGCACCTCGGTGAAGGTGAAGGTAATAATGGCCCCACTTGTATTCCATATATTTATATACGATGAATTAATTAATTCTGTTGGTGCGTGTTAAAAATTACCCCACTTGTATTCCATATATTTCTATGCGATAAATTAATTAATTCTGTTCGTGTGTGTTAAAAATTACCCCACTTCTATTCCATATATTTCTATACGATGAATGAATTTGTTCTATTGGTGCGTGTTAAAAATTACCCCACTTGTATTCCATATATTCTATACGATGAATAAATTAATTCTGTTGGTGCGTGTTAAAAATTACCCCACTTGTATTCCATATATTTCTATACGATGAATAAATTTGTTCTGTTGGTGCGTGTTAAAAATTACCCCACTTGTATTCCATATATTTCTATACGATAAATTAATTAATTCTGTTGGTGCGTGTTAAAAATTACCCCACTTGTATTCCATATATTTCTATACGATAAATTAATTTGTTCTGTTGGTGCGTGTTAAAAATTACCCCACTTGTATACCATATATTTCTATACGATAAATTAATTAATTCTGTTGGTGCGTGTTAAAAATTACCCCACTTGTATTCCATATATTTCTATACGATAAATTAATTAATTCTGTTGGTGCGTGTTAAAAATTACCCCACTTGTATTCCATATATTTCTATACGATAAATTTATTAATTCTGTTGGTGCGTGTTAAAAATTACCCCACTTGTATTCCATATATTTCTATACGATAAATTAATTAATTCTGTTGGTGCGTGTTAAAAATTACCCCACTTGTATTCCATATATTTCTATACGATAAATTTATTAATTCTGTTGGTGCGTGTTAAAAATTACCCCACTTGTATTCCATATATTTATATACAATAAATTAATTAATTCTGTTGGTGCGTGTTAAAAATTATCCCACTTGTATTCCATATATTTCTATACGATGAATAAATTTGTTTTCTTGGTGCGTGTTAAAAATTACCCCACTTGTATTCCATATATTTCTATACGATGAATAAATTTGTTCTGTTGGTGCGTGTTATAAATGGACACTTGAATTCCATATATTTCTATACGATGAATAAATTTGTTCTGTTGGAGCTAGTTAACAATTACCCCACTTTTATTCCATATATTTCTGTACGATAAATTAATAAATTCTGTTGGTGCGTGTTAAAAATTACCCCACTTGTATTACATATATTTCTATACGATAAATTAATTAATTCTGTTGGTGCGTGTTAAAAATTACCCCACTTGTATTCCATATATGGCTATACGATGAATAAATTTGTTCTGTTTGGTGCGTGTTAAAAATTACCCCACTTGTATTCCATATATTTCTATACGATAAATTTATTAATTCTGTTGGTGCGTGTTAAAAATTACCCCACTTGTATTCCATATATTTCTATACGATAAATTAATTAATTCTGTTGGTGCGTGTTAAAAATTACCCCACTTGTATTCCATATATGGCTATACGATGAATAAATTTGTTCTGTTTGGTACGTGTTAAAAATTACCCCACTTTTATTCCATATATTTCTATACGATGAATAAATTTGTTCTGTTTGGTGCGTGTTAAAAATTACCCCACTTGTATTCCATATATTTCTATACGATGAATAAATTTGTTTTCTTGGTGCGTGTCAAAAATTACCCCACTTGTATTCATATATTCTATACGATGAATAAATTTGTTCTGTTGGTGTGTGTCAAAAATTACCCCTTTGTATACCATATATTTCTATACGATAAATTAATTAATTCTGTTGGTGCGTGTTAAAAATTACCCCACTTGTATTCCATATATTTCTGTACGATAAATTAATTTGTTCTGTTGGTGCGTGTTAAAAATTACCCCACTTGTATTCCATATATTTCTATACGATAAATTAATTTGTTCTGTTGGTGCGTGTTAAAAATTACCTCACTTGTATTCCATATATTTCTATACGATGAATAAATTTGTTTTCTTGGTGCGTGTTAAAAATTACCCCACTTGTATTCCATATATTCTATACGATGAATAAATTTGTTCTGTTGGTGCGTGTCAAAAATTACCCCACTTGTATACCATATATTTCTATACGATAAATTTATTAATTCTGTTGGTGCGTGTTAAAAATTACCCCACTTGTATTCCATATATTTCTATACGATGAATTAATTGTAATAATTCGAACTATTATCCACATCTGTATTGCTATTTTCATACAGTTCTTACCCCCAATCTTCTTTAGGTATATCTTTTCGAACTTGGGCATCTTAATGTCTGACTCAAAAGGCTATACGGAATTCTCAACTGAATTCATTATTGCATCGACTTTGTTAGATTATTCTCATTCCGTTAATCATATCAGGTAGAAATGGTTATAAACTATTACGTTATTCTTAGTTATTATCGACTCTAGAGTGGATTAACTGACCAACTTCCAAATTCTAGTCATTAGACCTAATGCCACCAGCGTCTTTATTCGTTATGCCATGAGTCCATGTTGCTAGTTTATTGTAGAAATTTGGAAGCTTCTAAACTAACCTGATTTAGAGGTGTATTATTATTGCTTATTGCTTAGTTAAAATCGTCCGAAACTGTTGTGTTGCTGAATATATATATATATATATATATATATTTTTTTCTAATTAAGCCGATGATGAAGGTTTACATATTATTTTTCTTTCCTTTTATTGCTCGATCATAAACTCAATCAATGATGCTGTTCCATGTAGAAAATTAGTCCAGCCATGGGTTGAAAATTTCAGGACTAGAGGTTCTGCACTTAAAAGAAAGCCACCTGAAAGGCCCTGGAGCGCCCCCACGCTAGACAGTATTCGAGCTGTGAGACTTTCTGTTACCAAGTCTCCTACACGTTCTAGCTCGTAAACATGCTTTGTCCTTAAGGATTGTCTGATCGAACAGTGAGATAAATTCTACACACTGGTATGCAGTTCCATATATACAAATTAATGATTGATAAGAAATGGCTCGACCGCGACTGGGAGGATAGCGTGTCAAAATATGCCGCATCCTGTATTTTACAGCATGGCAATATGTGTTATTTTCATTTGTTTTTGTTATTGCGAGCATCGATTAGAGTCGCAGTTCGTTTCTGTTCGACCGACTGTCGTTATTGTATAAGAATATGTTTGCCAGATGAAGAAAGTTGCTATGCGAGTTATTGAATCATTTTCTGCTTCCTTGATTGAAAGCACAGGAGGTTGTAGAGCGTACGTTATAGTGCCCTTCAGATGAGGTTGGCTTAAGAATTCTGGAGAAAACTGATTTTGTTGACCAGGTCTTATAAAAGTTTAAACATATGCACTGGCTTATTACTTTTACGTATACGTGTTAGTTTGGGTGTTTGGAACGGCTATAACTTGTTGCAAATACTTTGAATTAACATCTTCCTCTGAAAACTTACTCGTATTACAAATTGGCTAAGAAAACGAATCCAAACGAAGCGGAGAAAGAAAATGGGTAGTGATTGGAGCCATTTCATTTTTAGTGTTCGTTGGGATAATTTCGCGATAATCTCGGAATACGGAAAAAACAAACGGCAAGTAGAATAAGAGAAAAAATGAAACAGAGATAAAGAAAAAGGAAGACATTGAGGAGAAAGAAAGTGAAAGATAGATTTATTTCAGATGCCACGTATATTTGCTAGCGGTGTATATCTGGGTATTCGGTTCTTTTTCATCGCATGTATTGTGCCAGTAGTGGCGGAAAGTAAGGTTAAAAGAGCCAGTGCTCCAGAGAAGGACCCTTCTGTCCTTTACAAAAGATACCTGTGCAGTCTCGTTGGAAGTCATGGCGCCTCACGTGACTAGCAATAAACTAACCTTTTCTCAAAGAAAGATGGCAAAACCTGGGAGAGTGGACCTCCTAGAACTGCACAGAATCAGCATTACACAACAATCAACAGGGACCAGGTCTCCTACTTCTAATTTTTAAGAAACATCGTTTTATATTTTCATTCATAAATAATTTCTTCGCGTATATACTTTTATATTATTTTTCATACAAATTGATTCCAATACACATATGTATTGGGTAAAAGCGAATTGAAAGCAACGTTATACATACAACAGTGGAATGGAAATGATATTACTTTTCTGATTTTTTTCAGATAAGGATTGGCTATTCATATTGTTTGGATTCTCCGGACTACTGTTCTCATCTTGAGTGTTTTACACAACGTTTCGGTCAATGTAACTCCGACCTTCTTCAGCTGTATCTGTAGCTTGTCAAACCTGGAAGTTTTTCTGTCGAATTCGGGAATTTGAACGGAGTTTCGACGGAATCCTTTATTTTCTTCACCGAGGAAACGTACTCTCCTTCTGTTAACCATGATCGGATAAAGGTCCGAAATAATTTTTTTGTTTCACTATTTTTGTATTGTATTTTTTGGTCGTCCACACTGAGAATTGAACATTGTACATTCAGGAGAATATCACTTTTACACTTTTTTTTGTCCTCTATTGATCTTTGAAGCCGGGCGTAAAAATGTCGCTGTCTGTAATTTTGCAAGTCTAAGAATGAAATATCCCGAACAATTTTTTGTCACCCCCCCCACATTTTTAATTACCATTTAATAATGCAAGTGCTTCTGTCATTCAACTTATGTAAAGAAAGAATTACTTAACCCATTAGTGACTCGGAATTGCTTTAATTATTGCAATTAAGTTTAATAGAAATAATAAAGTCTCTTACAAATGCTCTATAAAAGTGTCGTTTTATATGATGTTTAATTTCTCATCTCTTAAGATTTCAAATTCCTCTCCCAAAATCCACGTGTCTTCCATATGCTGAGCATTTTTTTTTTAATATCACGTTCCACGTTTCGCAATAGTTTCCTTTCAACTAGCTTTCCCTTTAGTGGTTCAGAAAAGCCAAAGCCACATCCTCTTTTCTCAATGTAAAGAAAACACCGACGAAGTTTAATTAAAACTACGCTGTACGCCAAAATGAATGCTAAAAATGTTATTGATAACTAGGGCTATGGCAAGAGAATATTCTCATCATTGTTTTGACTCTCGAGTATATATCCGACACAGTCAGACACAGTTAATCAATTGAGAACCACATAACTCTATATAAAAATATATAAGATATTAACTAATGTATACTCGAGAGTCAAAATGATGAAAATAATATTCTCTTTTCATAGCCGTATTAATAACACTAAGATTATATTATAAAAACTTGTATTTGAATTCTAAATGGCAAATATTAAGTTTAAGAATACACTACGTATATATATATATATATATATATATATATATATATATATATATATATATATATATATATATATATATAATAAAATAATTTCATAAAATAACCAGTGGGTTCTCTACAGTGCAATGTAGAATACGATGGATTGCGAAATAAGCTATTACGGGGAGACATTTGAAGCTTTCTCTCGGTGTAACGGCACGGATCCACAACTAGAACAGGCAATCAATGGATTTGACTGAAAAAAGGGCGATTTTACCTATACCGATGACAATAAAATATAAGAGTATGAAATATTCGTTGATCATTCAATTCCGCGTGACGCCAGGTCTCCCTGCTAATAAAAAATATTTCTCTAGTAATATTTTGAACGTCGCTATCTCCAAAAAAAATAAAAATAAAAAATAAAATAAAAAATAAAAAAATACACCTGTGTTGGTGACGATGTTTTCCCTTTTCGATTTCTATCTTAAACGTATATAGTTCCCTCATGCAGAGCAGTTATATTTGTCCTGCTTCTAATTTTTATGAAATATTATTTATATTTTCATTCATAAATATTTTCTTCGCGTATATACTTTTACAGTATTGTTCATACGAGTTGATTCCAATACACATATGCATTGGGTACAAGCGAATTGAAAACAACGTTATATATACAGCAGTGAAATGGAAATGATATTACGTTTCTGATTTTTTCAGATGGGAGGTTGGTTACTCATTATTTGGATTCTTCGAGCTTATGTTCTCAGCTTGAATGTCATTTACACAACGCTTCGGTCGATGTAACCTCCGATCTTCTTCAAGTGTATCTTGTCAAACCCGGAAAATTTTTCTGCCAAATTCGGGAATTTAAACGGAATTTCCACGGAGTCCTTTATTTTATTCACGGAGGAAGCGTGCTCTGGTTCTGTTAACCATAATCGGATAGAGGTCCGAAATAATTTTTATTTTTTTTTATTTTTGTAATGCATTTTTTGGTCGTCCACACTGAGAATTGATTATTATACCTTCAGGAGAATATCACTTTTACACTTCATTGTTTTTTTTTTAAGATCCGATGCTACCTTTCCCCGTGAAGTAAATAAAATGTTTCCGTTTAAAATTCCGCTCAGAGTTCAACAGCAATATTCTCGAGTTCGACAGAATAAACTTGAAGAAAGTCTAAGGTTATATAGGCCGAAACGTGAAAATGATACTCAAGATGGAACCAATAGTCGGAGGAATCCAAATAATACGAAATAGAAATGGGTTTTACGTTTACTTCCTTCATTCATGATCATGATGATGGCTTTCCTTTATTACAAATCTTGCTTTAAATGTCTTTTAAAATGTTCACATATATGTAAATTGGAGATTTGTTATCACATATTAGAAGACATTTTTATAGGTAAATTTTAATTATTTAAAAACAAAAAATGTCAAGGCAAATTTCATTTAATGATAAAATGTTTTTTTTTCTGAGACTTTCGGTGTTAACAGACACCCTTATCAGAGAAGACTGTTGCTTCTATTTCTTTTTTTTCTTCTTCTTCTTCTTGTTAGATGTTAAGTCCTTTGAAATGAAACTCTCTTGGAGTGAAGAAAATAAAGTATGTTCTTATTTACGATGGTAGGCAGTTGCGTGAATTTTACACGGGAGAAGACATGTCTATAGGAACTTAGAAGACGTGTCTATAGGAAATTTCAAATTATTAACAGACCAAAAATGGCAAAGAATATTTTATCAAATGATTTTATGAGACTTTCGGAGTTGACACACACCCTTATCAAAGAAGAATGTTGCTTTTAGTTTTGTTTTTTCGTCATGTTAGATGTTACGTCCTTTGAGATAAAATCCTCGTGGAGTGAGGAACTCAAATAGTACATGCGGCTCAAATAAAATCAGTGAAACCATAGCCCACAAGAAAATTTTACTCTCATTGAAATGGTCAATTGTGAAGAAAAATATAATGTTCTCAACAAATTTACTTACTCTATGTTTGAGAGGCGAAGAGAAGATTTAATAGAATATTTGAATATGTATGTATTTCATATAGAGATCAAATGTTAGCCCAGTAATTGGGGCCGTTGATATCTGAGAACTTCGATTGAAGTTAAATGAAACAGCCTAAAAAGGTTGGAATACATGGTAGAGCTGCACATTTTATATAAAGTCATCGCGGCATTAAAATTTAAAAAAAATAGTTCCTATCACTAGTATAACTAAAGTACCTTGTAAGTTCCGCCTTGACGAGTGACATTGTTAAAAGAGACCGACTGTAAATTGTCTACACAGTTGGTAGTGTTGCTCTTCGCGTTAACACGACCAGTAAGAATTTTTCTACGCGGTGGTTGATAATAAGTCTCCCATTCTCTGTACATACAAGCGTCTATGTTGTCTACGTTGAAGCCAAGAAAATCTACGTGTTGTGAGCCGAATCCACATTTTCCTGGTTAACTAAGAATCCGTAATGCGCTAAGCGGCAAAATACCTGAATCAAACGTCGTTTGTGGGTATTTACCTCTTTCTTAACTGTCTTAAATCATTACTACCCCAGGCAGATGCATGATAATTTGGAGAACAAACAAAAACATTCCAAGATGTAAAAGAAAGTATACACGCCTACAGAACAACAGACAACCCGACGGCGTAGTACGAAACCTTCTTACGACTGGCATACATCCTTCTTGTCTTCTGGGAATAAAATTAGTCACATGTTTACTTCACTAAACTGACAATATGTTCATAAATCATCTTCTGCAAGCCTATCTGTGAGGTGAAAGCTTACACGTGCATGCGTAAAATATAGATATGTAACACATATTATATATATATATATGTGTGTGTGTGTGTGTGTACACATATATATATATATGAATTTATATATATATGAATATATATATACATATGAATATATATATACATATATATTTATATGAATATATATACATACATATATTCATATATATATATATATATATATATATATATATATATATATATGTATATAAAACTATATGTAATCAGTAAGATAAGAATAAAAAGCTTAGTAACACAAAGGGTGGTCATACTCATTAGCGATTTGACAGCTGCCATGTATGTGCATCCCTACTGTATTCTAGAAGTGATCACACACACACGTACACAGATTTATATATATGCGTTTGTGTGTGGTAATCAGTTTGTGATATCGGAAACATTTCTCCATTGCATCCTTTACCCTCATACATAGGTATTCAAATAATGATTTCATATATATATATATATATATATATATATATATATATATATATATATATATATATATATATATATATATATATGCACTGGCTTATTACTTTTATTATTCTTATTACTTTAATACTGAAATCAGATATACACCATACTATATCTGCTAATTAAAATATATATATATATATATATATATATATATTCATACATATATATGTATATATTCACACATATATATATATATATATATAAATGAAATCATTATTTGAATACCTATATATATATATATATATATATATATATATATACATATATATATATGTATGTACTTCTATAAGGCCACCATTCGCCCATGTATGGTGTATTTCTGTCACATTTGGGCTGGTGCATCTGCTACTAGTCTCTCGCTTCTTGACAAGGTTCAAAAGAGAGTCGCAAACCTGATACGCCCTGAACTGGCATCTAAACTTCAACCTCTGTCCCATCGACGAAATGTTGCATCCCTCTGCCCGTTCTACAAATATTTTAGTGGTGAATGCTCTGACGAACTGCAATCACTTGTGCCCCCATGACGTGAGCACCCTCGACAAACCCGACAGGCTGCTAAATCCCACCCCACACTGTAGAGATCCCTAGATGTAAAATATCTTTCTACTCCAATAGTTTCTTCCCCAGAACCGCTAGACTTTGGAATTCCATTCCAGGTCCCTGCTTCCCCATCAGTACTGACGTGCAGAAGTTCAAGTGTAACGTGAATTTACATCTTGCTGCCCAAATCCCTACATAGTAACCCAGTAGCTGTTGCCCATGATAAGAGCCCTCTTCACCAAAGTGGCAATTTGCCTTGTTTGGGGTGAAAATGTAATAATATATATATATATATATATATATATATATATATATAGGTATTCAAATAATTATTTCATATATATATATATATATATATATATATATATGTATGAATATAAATATATATTTATATATATAAATATATAATTAGCAGATATAGTGTGATGTATATCTGATTTCAGTATTTATTTTAAAAGTGCTCAACAAGTAAATAGAACTGGACAATAAGTTCTAGTGACACATTATTTACTCGCATTTTGTTACTGTAAGGAATCGTACGACTAAACCAATTCTTTTCAGGGAAAACACAAAGGCATATATGGCTATTGATATACACACACTCCGCATTAATTGTCATATATGTTTACAACTTATACATAACGTACACACACTGAGGTAGATAGATCGAGAGATAGATAGATATTTGTATACGTCCTTATTTTTATGTAATAGTAGACTATTGACTGGTATGATGCTAATCTGCATAAAGAGTTATTAAACTGAATATGGCCATTTACAGATATATATTAATATATGGGAATAAATTATTATTATTAATATATATATATATATGTGTGTGTGTGTGTGTGTGTGTGTGTGTGCCTGTGTGTGTGGGTGTTTGTGTTCAGGTCTCACAGTTCGTGGGTGTGCGTGTGAACACAATAGATCGTACATAAATGCTTTTTTAAAGGAAATATCGAATTTATCTCTGCATAAATAAAGTTAACCTGATGCTAAATAAAGAGCTCTAGTCGTATACTATTGAGCTGCATACATAGACATTTGTATTGACTTAAAGAAATTCTATTTAACACACACACATACATATATGTATATATATGTGTGTGTGTGTGTGTGTGTGTGTGTGTACACATATTATGTATGTGTGTGTATGTGTGCGCAAGCTTGTCTGTTTACGTGTGCGCGGTTGTGTGGTTGTGTGGGGATTAAATCAATTAAAGACGGAAATGTGTCCCGTCGATGGGTGTGGTCAATTATTTTAAATTAATGCAGTTGGATATGCAGTGGGTGATAGCGTAAACATTTTTTGTTCCATTGAGAATACAGAAACAATTTTTACACATTTTCTGGAGACTAAGAATGTGAGACTTTTGTCGAATTTGTCTCTTCACAAAAAATAGGTCTTTTTACAAAACATTTGTAACTCATTAAAATCCGGTTGAACCCTAAGCACTCGGTGAGCACTAACCTACACCAACGCATTAGAGTTCACACGGTTTTAATGAAGGAAGCTGCTAGAACATACATACACACGACAAAAAAATAGCCACAGACAAAATTATTATTATCTAGGTATTTGCAACGAAACAAAATAATTCTGATGTATGTGTATGATGGAGGAGACAAAACATCTTAAAACATAAGAACAGCACCCAACATTGTTAAATTGACGTAGTAATTAAATATGCGATTATTCATTCAACAACTTGGCGTTAAGATTGAAATCCATGACGACTTAAAAGAAATTGATGCTTTATACATGCACACACACACACAGACACAGACACACACACACACACACACACACACACACACACACACACACACACATATATATATGTATGTGTATGTGTGTGTATATAAACAAGTATATATATATATATATGTATATATATGTATATATATATATATATATATATTGCAATTAGGAAGAGAAGACTTTTATGATTCATGATTAAAAGTAAATTTGTATATATATAAATATATATATATATATATTCCTTTAATCTTCTCTCCATAAAGGGGGGGAAGGGGGAACGGGAGAGGAAAGAAAGAGAAATGGGGAGTCAGCTGACCGGTTTCGACCCTCGCTTCTCAAAGCTGCATCGAGAGAATTTTTAAAAACAAAGAATGAAAAATCGAATAAAATTGCGTTTTATTCAATTTACGGAGAGAAAAAAGTAGGAAAACGATTAAAAAAAACAGTGTTATGGTCGAATACTCTAGAGATTAATAACGTTCAAACCCAGGAGGTATTGCTTTTGCTTGCAAAGGGAAGGTTTTCTAAGTCGAACGTGAATAGTCTCCAAGATCTTAAGGTGATATAGTGAATGAGCACGACTAAGAATAGAAAAAGAGTCCACGCTAAAGTTCGCTGCACAAGACGGGTTTTTAAGTAAATGATCAGTAATTCAGGATACGTATGTGTTAGTAACAACGTCCGTTGCCCGGTAGGTTCCATTCCTAATTTTACTGGGTAGATGTTGTTGGATTCTTCCATCTAATCTTAATGTCGTTCGACCCAAGTAGTTGGCACCGCAACCACATTAAAATTGTAAATAACGTTACTATTATGGTGGGGGAGGGTAAAACGTCTTTTCGAGAAGATGGTAATAAAGTTCTCGTAGAGAACACAACACGCACATTGGCAGCAAAATAACATCTATGAACTGCTGAACTGATTTGTTTGGCAAATTTCTCACTTACTGTACCCAACCAAGGCAAACGAAGATAAATTGGACATTTGGCTACTATATTCTCTTTAATTCGAGAGAATTCAGCCAATTTCTTTTGACCTAATCACATCTAGTGAGTATCCGTTTTTTGATAAAGTATCCGTAATTGTCTCCAATTCCTCATCTAATTTTAACTTGGAACAAATCATAAGGGAACGATATGTTAGGGTCCAAATTAGATTTATCTTACGTTTTTTAGGGCAAAATGAATCCCAACGAGTGTACAAACCTGTAAATGTTGGTTTGCGGTATATAGATGTATTGTAGCTAGATGGCGTTTTTGTTACCAATACATCAAGGAAAGCTATGGATGAATTGCACTCTTCCTCATAGGTGTACTTTAACGCGGGGTGCATTCCATTGAGTAAGGAGAAAAGGGTGTTTGCTTCCGTTTGGCTATTAAATAAACAGAATGTGTCATCAACATATCGTAAGTACACGATATGTTGATGACACATTTAGTCTTCCCTTCCTAATTGCAATATTTAAATTTTGTATCCCTAAAAACATTATAAAAGTATATATATATATATATATATATATATATAGATATATATATATATCAGACTAATCGAATCCAATTTATATCCGATCAATGTAAAAATTTCTTGAAACTATAGGTTTTTTTATATATATAAAGTAATTTATATATATATATATATATATATATATATATATAGTCTTGGACGGTTTTTAACCTTTTAAAACTATACAAAAAACTATTTAATTTGTACTTTTTATCATTCGTTAGAAAACTATTTAGTCAGTAAGTAATTTAATAACCCGCAATCACTGCACCGACTTGCTCTCCCGAATTCATTATAGTACTAATGGTAATTTTAGGGATCATCAGTTGTTTACCATAAAACACTGCTTCGGGGGTATAAAAACAAAACAATCATGGCTCTCCAGCAACGTTGATCAAACACCGCCTCCCTTAATCCTAAGAAGAAGACATGTTACAGATAGTAGATCTAATTTCCTATTCTTAATCAATTTGGCTAGCCTCTACATGTTATAAAAACTTCTTCCTTACCTGTGAGATTCATCTGTTTCCTTATTAAAAATGGATATATTTTTAATTTACCAGTATTGTATTTTAAAGATTAAGATTAATCCATTTGACTACTTATCACCCCCTACCATGATTAGTTATATATTTATATATTTACATCCTTATTTATTGAAAAGTAAAAATATATAAATGCTAACAATATTTATAAATATATACATTTTTTTACTTATTTTATATAATACATTTTAAGCATTGCTAATATAATTTTGGATTTCCTTTATTAATATATTCTGGTTTATTTTATACGATTCAAAAGCATCAGGATAACGAACAAATGCTTTATTTTACTGTTTAAATATTTTAGTTTTATCCCCACCTTGTTTTATCATCCTTATTACTCAGCTAGAAACTGGGGGTATAAAATGTATTAATTTTAAAGTAACACGAGCCTTTCCCCAAACGTTGACATAAAGGTTTTATAAAACATAAAAATTGGGCAGGTACTATCTTGATGCGACATTCGAATTATTTTAAAGGGGAAAGCGTTTATTTTATCAAATATTTTATAAAGAAAAAACCCATCCTCAATTTTTATATCTAAATCCAGAAATGTAGCCTGTTGTCCTCTATGTTTACAATTCAAATCTAACTCCTTTGGATATATAAGATGTTTATTTTTTTTTCGAATTCATCATTATCGTTTATACATATAAGATCATTTATAAATCTCCTATACCCATTTAAAGTATATGATTTAGATATATTTTTTTTTATTTGTGATGATATATATATATATATATATATATATATATATATATATATATATAAATTCGAGTCTATGTAAATACAAATTTGGCCAAAAGAGTGCAGCATCCAATCCCATGGAATACCAATCGTTTGGAGTAATATTTTATTTCCTATTTGAAAATAACATTCCTTAATAAGATGACTTATAATTATTTTTAAAAGTACCTTTTGAAACACTAGTTTTTTTTTTTACGCAAGAAAGCTTTAGAGTTTGAAAAGTCTATATATTTACCTTTACCAGCTTCAAAAGCTAAATCTACAGTATCATTTAATTCTTTTATAAGTTTTTTTTATATGGAATTTTAGTATATAGTGTACTAAAATAATAAGTCGCTATAGACTTTGCTTTTATTCTAGAGTTTATTTTATCTAATTTTTCTTTTACTGGTTGTGAATTATTTACCACCCAAAATAGATTTATATTGCTATAAAAATTTCTTTTCTGGTGGAAATTATTTATTTGATTTATAATTAATTTAAATATTTTAGATATAGCTTTACTTAACGGTTCAGTAATGCACGTCTTTGAAGCTACAATAAACCTTGTGCTAATTGGATTTTTGTGCATTTTAGGTGTCCAATACATACCTGGATTTTTTTCAAACTTTAATCATACTTTTTCACTAATAATATTCTTAATCAGAATAATGCTATCTAAATTCAAGTATATTATTTTTCCATACATTAAACGTAGACCGCGCTAATTTATATTTATTTACCATAAATAAAACTCTCTAGTGCTTTAGTTACTTCGTTAACGAATTTTGTGCAACTTAGGCGTTTAGATTCTCTATAATTGTGTCATTTACTAAGGAGCTTTCTTAATTTAGAATTTTTTTACTATCTTTAGATTACCTGTAATTGCATGTTTTATCTGATTATTACAGAAAGGAGAGGAATTACATTCACATTCTGGAATATTTAAAACATTATCATTTATATTTATATGTTTTACCGTTTTTTTATTATTGAAAACCTTATTACGTAAGGTTCGCCCTAGTTCATACGTAACTATTGGTTTATGACCCTTTGTCTGTAGCTCGTTGAGTAGTAATTGTATGTTTTGTTGTTTATTTAATATTTTAGATGAATTTATATCATCAAAACTTTCTAAGAACACTTCCAGATACATAAAGTACATTTGTATGAAATTTGAAAAAATCGGTCCAGTTGTTCCGGAGTCTAAAGAGAACTCTCTCTCTCTCTCTCTCTCTCTCTCTCTTTCTTCCTCTTACTCTCTCTCACACACATGCACACACGCGATGCATTTTAAGTATGTGGAGATTATTTAAAACCCTAAAGTCACATTTCTTTCTATCATTTTAATGTTTTACATACCTGTGTGAAATTACATGTATACTTAGTTTCTGTTCCGTTCGTTTCTTAATGTATTTAGTATTTATTTTCTATTCTCTCTGTTCACGCTATTATCATTTTTCTCCCTCGGTTGGTTTTACTTTCTTTCATTTTTCCGTTATATTTTCTTTTTTTCTCTCGTCCCTTTTCTTTTCTACTCATACTTGTTTATCCATACACACTAATTAAGTCTTTCTACCATCTCCCCCTCTTTATCTCCCCTTTTTTTCGCTATCTTGATTCTCGAATGTATGACATCTATACGATTTAATGACAAGTGACTTTTAAAGACTGTCATATGTCAAATCTGACTGGTCAGGAAAAAAAAAGATGGCAATATTTTGTCATATGAAGATGCCCCATCCTTCGCTAATTGACAGCTTGTTTACATTTTTCCGTTTTGTTTGTTAACTCGTTCATTAGCCGATTCTATTTACTACAGTAATTGCACAAAAGATGTTTCCAGAGGTGCGAGTAGACACTCTGTCGAAGTGCTTTTCAATATATGATAAATTGAATGATTGTTAATTCAATATATGATCTACGGAATGATCTTTTAAATTTTAACGATCTGTTTAAGTTGGGGTTAAAGTTAGTTCCCGTTAAAGTTTGTTAAGATTTATCAGTTAGGGTTAGGATTACTGTGGTTAGTGTTGCAGTTAATTACGCAACATATCGGAATTCAAATTACTTAGTATATACCATATTGGACTAGAAACTATTCGGTAAGCCCCATACTGGATTGGAAACTACTTGGTAGATTCAATATTCTATTAGAAACCATTCGATAGATCATATTGATTAGAAACATTTGAAAGTCTACAACCTTAATATTAACTAAGTAACCCTACCTCTAATGCTAACTCTAAGACCTCACCGGGTCACATATTGCATCAGAAATCATTCGATAGTTAACACAGTAACGATATAACCATAATCCAAAATCTAACTCTAACGTTGCCACCTTGATAAATCGCATATTTAAAGAGTACCAATTCGAATGTTTAATAACCCAGTCTGTGAGCTACTAAGATGTTAGATTTGGGGTAGGTGTAGTTACTTCGGTTTCGGGTTAGTTAGGGCTAGGGTTAGGGTTAGGGTAAGTTATTAGGTCCAAAGTTATTTAGTTCATATATTAGAATGTGGCAGATTGTATGACACATATTGGATTAGCTACTCATGTGCTTAACATTAACTAATATGTATTAGCCAGTTACGGTTGGTGTAATCACAGAATATATGGACCGTGTAGAATTCTTGCTGTTGACAACTGGTAGCAGTGGTAGGACTTAATATTTAGAGAGAAAAATGGGGACTCCTTCCTTTAGAAATGGTGCGATTGTGATGGTGTTGCTCCTGGAAATCAATGTAACATTTTATTATCACGACTGAACGTGGCTGCAATAATCTTCTAAAGCTACATAACATAGTGAAAATTTTAAAATGTTATAAAAGAAAGGGAATGGCACTAATAATGCAATTAAAAACAAATATAATAAAACCAATGAGAACTAAAAGAATAAATAATCGTTAATCTTTCTTAAGAAATGAATTAAAAAGAAAAACAAAATATTTCAATATATAATATATATGTAATGCATCGGTGTGAAACATAAACAAACTGCACGTAGTGTGTTTAATGTATAAAAAATTTATAGCAAAGGCTGTTCAATTATTTGTTGTTGTTTTGACCGAGAGGTCGACTTCGTCGTCGTCGATGTCGACAAAGACGAAGGAAATTTTACGTGTTTTCAACTTTGTAAAAGGAAGCGAGTAAACGGGTTTAAGGAAAGTCGTATCGTGGATAGCTTGTTGACATTTTCTAAAATAGCAAGGAAATGGATTATTTAACATTCGTTAAATGAGTTTCTCTCTCGAGAACGACGAAGGAGAGTCTTAAAGTAGATAGCGTGTTGTAAACTTTGTATAACAAAGCAATTGTACGAGGTATTAAACGTTCAGTAAATGATTTTCTCTATCTTGTAATTGCCTATCTTACACCCCTGAAATAGCCTCTGCATTAATTGAACTTTACGCTGGGCGAACTAATATATTAATATGTATCTAAGTGATGCCATATTTAAATTTAAGTAACCGTTCATTTATAAAGCGAATAACTGTATTTCGAAATATGAGAATTTTCAGAGTTTTGCCAATCAGAATAGACAGACTATGAGCGGGAGCCATTATTATTTCTGAATTGAAAATGGGAAAAGTTATGTTAGGTGTATGTATGTATGTATGTATGTATGTATGTATTAGCCAATTGCGGTCAATGTAATCACATAATATATGGACCGTGTAGAATTCTTGCTGTTGACAACTGGTAGCAGTGGAAGGATTTAATATTTAGAGAGTAAAATAGGGACTCCTTCCTTTAAAAATGGTGCGAATATCATGTTGATGCTCGTAGAAATCAATGTAGTATTTTATTATCACGACTGAATGTGCCTGCAATGTTGTTCGAAAGCTACATTAGATAGTGGCTATTAGCCTAGATGTAATGAAATTATGTGTGGCATCTGTTTTTGCAAACCTAGGATACTTTGGCTGAAAAGTGGAATCTCTGCAGTGATTTAATTTATATATATATATATATATATATATATATATATATTTCTCTCTGTAAAATAAATAAAATTGCACAATTTGAAACGTGACTCGAGTATCAGTCGCTGTATGATGAATTTCGAAACAAAGCTGCACGCAAAATAAATGTTTGTTTCCAAATCTACTGTTAAAGAAAATAGAGTTGTCAATTTTAAGTTCGTTTATACACACACACACACACACACACACACACACATATATATATATATATATATATATATATATATATATATATGACCTTAGGTTATGGTTTTTCAGAGAGTAACCAATGAAGTGTAATGATATGCTCTTTATTGGTTTGTTCATAAGAAGTAATATGTTGCTCCAAATTTATGAGCATGTTTCATTCAGTAACTAGAGAATACTAAAAGCGATATAGCTTATAGGAAATCTTTGTTTTCGCATGAGTTTTATCGCCTGAAGCGTCTGTACTTACTGGTAACTAGCTGACTGAAACATGCTCATGAATGTGTAGCAATATAGTACTGCTTATGTAAAAACAAAGAGCATATATATATTCATATATATATTATTTTATTCATATGTATGTATATATATATATATATATATATATATATATATATGGGTTTATAATCCCTCTTATTTCTCTTCTTCCCTTCGTTCTCCTCATAGATATTTATTTTATGGTAATTTTAAATATGTTCTCCTCATTTTTATCTGATTTTTTTTTTATTTTTACCCATTATTTTTTTCTGTTTAAAAAATCAAAATGCCACTGTTAGCGGCGAAAAAGGTTTCGGGTTCAATGGACTCTCGTCTCTGTAATATATACATTTTCCACAGCAAATAGACACTTATATATATATATATATATATATATATATATATATATATATATATACATTTATGCATATATATAGATATATATATACATATAAATATACATATACATTTATGCATATATATAGTTATAAATATATATATACAATTATGTATATATACATATAAACATATATATATACATTTATGTATATATATATACATATATATACATATAAATATATATATATATACATTTATAAATATATATATATGTACCTATAAATATATCTATATAAATATAAATATATATACATACATTTATGTATATATATACATATAAATATATATATATATACATATATGTATATATATACAAATATAAATATATATACATATATGTATATAAATATATATATACATTTATGTATATATATACATATAAATATAGATAAACATTTATGTATATATATACATAAATATATATAAATAGATACATTTACGTATATATATACATATATACACATACATATATATATTTATGTATATATATACATATATATACATATATATATGCATTTATGTATATTTATACACATATATACATATAAATATATATATTTGTGTATGTGTATATACATATATATACATATAAATATATATATATGTATATATACATATATATACATATATATACATATAAATATGTATATATATACATTTATGTATATATATACATATATATACATATAAATATATATATACATTTATGTATATATATACATATATATACATATATATACATTTATGTATATATACATATATATACATATATATACATTTATGCATATATACACATATATATGCATAAATATATATATACATTTATGTATTTATATACATATATATACATTTGTATATATATACATATATGTACATATAAATATTTATGTATATATATACATGTATATACATATAAATATATATATACATATAAATGTATATAGTCATCCGCATACAGTAATACTTCGCTATTTCACAGCTCATCAGTGCGGCTAGACAGGCAACTACATCAAGCCAGTCAAGGCTCCTAACCACTACGCTATTGGCGGCTGCTGCGTGAGACATGAGTTTAACGATGTTTTGACATGGTCCGAACTACCTCTGCTCGATTTGTTTACACAAAGTACATCGCTCATACGTTAATGTTAATGCGTGTATCACTTCTCAATATATATATATATATATATATATATATATATATATATATATATGTATGTATATATACATATATATACATATATATACATATAAATATATATATATATACATTTATGTATATATATACTCAAGATAAGGAGAATTATAGTCTTCTACATATAGTACTGTTTCACTGTTTCACAGCTATATATATATATATATATATATATATATATATATATATATATATATATATATAAACCTTGTGCTTCGTTTTATTGCAGGTCAATATTTATTTTTTTTTGTTTTGAAACTGCTATGAAACGCATTGACGTATAATTTTGTAGAATTGAAGTGCATAACAAAGTGTTTATTTCTGCAAGTTTTATGGATTTTTAACAAATATTTTGAAGGCCATCCTAATGTTTCCATCATCCTGTTACTTTATATGTGCATTACTTTATGGCAAGTGTCTAAAAATGTATATTTTCGGTAATAAAATAATATTCTAACTTCACATTTTTTTTTCTGACAAAAAAAAACATATCCGGTAAGCAAAATTTCATATTATTTAAAAAAAAAAAATTCATTCATCAACATAACCCCCATTCTTCAAAATCACTTTGAATAGCCTCTTGTCAACTGATGATATCAATCGGCGGATTTGAAATAATGTGATGCTATAGGAAACTACCAAAGGTCCTGCTTCGACAAAAAAATCGAACGCTCCTTCATAAACTTTCATCTTTATTAGTGAGCATTGCTGCTCAATTAGGTTTATATCTGAAGAACAAGATGGCCATGTTATCAGATTTTTATCACTAGTGCCTAATGATTTAAGGTAGGATGTCGTAGCCTTGGCTGAGTTCGATGACGCATTGTCGTGCATAAAAATCGATTTGCGGTGACGCGCCAATGGAAGGCCATCAAACCATAGTGACAGATGCTCATTTTAAAATAAGATATAAGACCTGCTTTTCAGTTTGAAACGTTCTGCCACTCGAAATGGTCCAATTAGTTAATCGCACATTATTCTGGCCCAAAACATGACACCTCCACTTCCCTGTTGACGACGGAATCGATGAGAGATTAGGAAATTGAAGAGGACTTCAAACTTTGACCATACTATCTGGTTCATCAAAGGAATCTCTGGCGTCATCGGTGAAAAGAACATTTTCAAAGCTGGTTTTCATGTATTTCTCACCCCAAGTCAAACATTTTTGTCCTTATGAGTTTGGTTTAAAACAGGTTTTGCTCTTGCCTCTTGCAATGTCCTTTAAGACATTGCAGCGTGTCGGTCTGGACAAGGAAAGTATTGCAGCATTGTCAAATATATCCGTAATGTCGCTGCCCGGATGCTTTATAAGTTTAGAGTGAAGCTTTCTAACACCACGAGCAGAAACTGACTTTATTGGAATTTTTCCTTTCTTGGTTTGATATTTGGATTTTCAACGAATGAAGACAATGTTTTCCGATCTCTCCCAATCTTCTAGCTAGGTCTACGAGGAATTTACCATTTCGCAAGGCCTGCAACAACAGGTTCCTTTTTACTAGTTGTCAATACACTTTCTATGCATTTTGGGAGACCTGCTTAAAATTACCAGAAAATAGAAAATTTAGCATAATGTTCAAAATATTTCTTCAAATTCTACGAAAATCAGGGAAATAAGGCACCTCGTTATGCTCTTTCAACGTACCAAATTTTAGATCTTTGCGTTTCATAGTAATTTCAAAATTGAAAAATATTGATCTGCAATAAAGCGATACACTGGGTTTATAAATATATAAATGAGCGATATAAGTTTAATTTATATTGTCCTAATTTCCTAATTTCGTATAAATATTTTTACTAGCAGGTATAACAGTTTCATGTTCACTAACAATGATCAGTGTGGCTTATATAACCACACAATCTGTCGAACGATTAAAACCATTTTACTCGTATAATTGCAATCAAACTTTTCTAGCCACGGTTATAATCATATGACCTGTGAGATAAATAAATGTTATATGTATGCAACTTATATTTAGTTTTCGAAGTAATCGTCAAAGGTAGCCAGTACCTTCTGACAACACGTCTCACGCTGTTCAATCACCTTCAGTAGAACTCGGGGATTTGGGACGCAGGAGAAGCTGTGAGGGCTTGGCGCATGTCTGCTTTGCTTCTGTGGTGACGGATATTTCAGGAAGATGCTTATGCAGGTAGTAGAAATGGTGTTGATCGAATGGTGCAGGATCAGATGAATAAGGTGAATGTAACAAAGTTTCTCACAAAGTATTGATGAGCACTTGCGTGATATGCGACCTGGAGTTGTCAGGGAGAAAAAACAAATTATTGCGCAATGCTTGTGGCACACGTTTCAATTGCTGCGAGTATACGTCTTAAGTGAGTGTTGGTAGAATTCATAATGGATCATTTGACGACATGCGACTAGACACACATTATTTACTTGCGTGGATACGTATGCGGTTTTGCTGGTGTGAGGGACAGTATCATGAGAAGACAACCTCTGTCTATGATCCTTTGGAATTCTGTACAAATCCACTTTTTGTCATTAGTATGCGCTCGACTAAATAGGAATGTGGTACGGTGAGGAGAAAGCAAACAGACCCAAACGAGATCTATAGACATTTCTATTTATCTCACTGCTGTTCGGCTTAAAACTAATGGTCGGGCAGTGGTGATTTTTGTTATGTTTTGTGGTCTTATATATCTAGTTGTCTGAAGTAAAAAAAAAAAACAAAGAAAAAAGAGAAGAAAACAATTATTACACGCATTTCGTATATATTTCAGTTTCATCATATAGTTTCATAAAAAATGGACATATTTTTTTGGTTACCTAGTAGAAAGCTGCAAAAATGTTCGAGCTACTAAAGGAGAGAACTTTCGCAATATTGCTCCTTGGCTAGATTTACAAGAGCTAAACCTTTACAAGGCCTGAAACACGTTCTTTTTTTATTAGCTATCAATCGACCCTTTCCAGGCATTTTGGGAGACCTACAATAAAGTGATACACACTTTCTATTGCTAGAAAATAGAAATAATAGCACAATTTTCAAACTATTTGTTCAAATCCGACAATAATCAGAGAAATAAAGCACCTCGTTATGCTCTTCCAGTGTTCAAAATTTCACTTCTCCATTCTTTTATATTTTTCAAAGTGACGTTAAAAAACATCTAAGGTTAAATAAGATTACTAGTTGTGCTGATATTACCTTTTGATTAGAATAAACTGATCCGACCTTTTTTTATCATTTCTTTCGTTTATTACCGTCGACATTTAATAAACAACAAAAGAAAGGGGGAGAGGTAGAGAGAGAGAGAGAGAGAGAGAGGGAGGAAGAGAGAAGGGAGTAAAGTAAAGTGAGAAAGATTGAAGTACGGACAGTTATCCGATACGTACAGTTTTTTCTACATTCTTGGTCTGGTATCGGCTTGTTTTGTAGTAATTAATTTAGTCTAAAACCACGTTTAGACGTTAATAACACCTCTCACACTCCTGACTAACAGTCTGCTTCTTTTTTTTCTATCATTATGCTGCAAACGCCGACGATTCAATTAAGCGCAGTAAATATTTCTCCAGGCGTCAGACAATTAAAACAAGCAAATAATTTTAGATTTTCTAATATTAAAAGCATTTGATAAAAATTGTAAAATTATTTCTTTATCGAATTAATCAGTCTGGGTTTATATGTTTATATGATTTATTGGCACATTTGCTGGTAATGTTGCTTCCCCCTAGCGATACGGGAATGATCTAAGGGGAGATAACTTATAATTATCAAAAAAGCCCCCCCGATACTATGTTGAAATTTGTGCCGCGCCCATTGATAGCATTCTATGTCCGGGTTTCAAATTTAGGATCAACAAGTTAAGTAATGGGTGCCGAGAATATATGATGAAAACAGTTAAACTTAGTTCAAAGCTAGTTATTTCTAATACCTTTTTATTTTATTTTAGTTTTTTTTACTATAATTAAAAAAAAGAAATGTTACCGTTGGATCAGCCATTGGGCAGGAATTAGATGTTTTTGAATCAGGAAAAAGTGGCTTTGCAAAACCCTTTTTCGTTGTTGTTTTGAATAGAACGTGGGCAAGATTTTGGTAATAATCATTTTACGGATAATGAGTAGTAGGAAGGAAATTAGGCTGTCAACGTTTTAAACGATTTCCAATATTGTTATTGTATTAACAATGAAAATGTGTGTTGATAACGGACAATGAATGGATATACATCGCTATAATAATTAAAATGCAAATAATAATTATGCTTTGCTAGACACATTACTGAGGCACACAACATTACCGATAATAACAACAAAAATAATAATAATAATAATAATAATAATAATAATAATAATAATAATAATAATAATAATGTAAGTTAACCTCCTGCGCCCCTGCCTTCCGACCAGCCCTCGTTTTTGTGTGTGTATGTCACCATAAAATGACACCACCTCTGAGGAGTGTCAAGGAGAAAGTAGAATGGAAAGACTAAGAGAGAAAGTACTAGCCAGACATCCGCTGGATGAATGCAAAAAGAAGAGGCTTATTGCCACCTAAATTCAAGTTAAGATCAATGTTCGATACAATTGAGAAATTAATGGTAAGCGACTGTTGTGATAACGCAAATTGACCTGCAAAGGTTATCGAAAGTGGCGGAGAATACTGGGAATCTGAGGAGACTTGTTATCACTCAGACTCCAGATAACACCACAAATAGTTCTTAAAGAGAACCCTTTAACGGTGGCTTGTGTGACTACTCCTAGTGAGTAAATAAAATAATATAAATAACAACAACAACAACAATAATAATAATAATAATAATAATAATAATAATAATATGGGTGGACCAAAGAAAAACTGGGACATCTCGACCAGAAGACTAGGAAACTTATGACCATGCATAATGTACTAAACCCAAAGGATGATGCTGGCCGACTTTTTGTGAAAATGAAAGACGGCGATAGAGGACTTGTTTGTGTAGAAGATAGTGTAAATGACATGAAAAAATAAATAGGAAAATATATTATGCAGGACACAGAAAGTATAATTACCGCAACAAGAGACACTGCAAAAATGAACACGACAGAAAAAAGAGTGGCAGGGGATAAGAGTAGAAAAAATGGGAAAGTAAACAGCTACACGGGCGATTCATGCCGATGACAAAAGAGGAGACTAACGTAAACATTGCACATGGCTACAAAAAGGAAACCTAAACCAGGTAATTGAATCTATAATAATAGACGCAAAAGATAACGCGATTAGACTAACCATATTAAAACAAATATAAACAACACGCAAGAAAACAGCATGCAGATTCTATCGACAAAGAGACGAAATAATATGCCACATAATAAGCGAATGTAGCAAGTTAGCTCAGAAAGAATATAGGAGTAGACACGAACAAGTGGAGAAGACAGTACACTGGGAACTACGAAAATAACTGCATCTTAAACACCCAAACAAACGTTACAATCACAAACTGGCAGCAGTACTTGAAAACGAAAATCACAAAATCCTATGAGACACGGACGTACGAACAGATACACTTACAAAGCTAGAAGACTGTATGTCATAATAGTTTACAAGAAGGAAAAGCCTAGTCAGATCGTGGGTTTCGTCGTTCCAGCTGACCACATAATGAATATTAAGGAGGCAGAAAAGTGGAACAGATAGAAATAGCTGGCCAGAGAGCTCAAAAGGACATGAAAGGGGTAGAAAGTCAAGGTAACACCAATAGCTTAATTACTAGAAACTAGAAACAATCCTAGACAACTTTGTTGAGTCAAGATAACACCAATAATAGCTCAATTATTAGAACTAGAAACAATCCTAGACAACTTTGAAAAATGGAATAGGAAAGATTGGAATCAGAAAAATAGATAATAAGATACAACGAATCACAATAATGAGAACAACTGAAATATTAAGGAAAACCCTTGAATGCGGAGACTAATACGCATGAACTAAGGGCTCCCCCCGGACATATAGAAACTGCTACAGATATAATTGGCAAAGAAAATATAATGCGAAATCAAGAAAACTAAAACTATATAAATGTTATGCTCCCCCTCAAAAAATCGACCGAAATCACACCTAATAATTGGGAACGGTCAGTGAGGATGAAAAAAGCTGGAGACTACTGGCAATCTTGGGGGATTTCTTGTCATTCAGGTCGTTTTCAAAAAAAAAAGTCTATGATGATGGGCTGTGTGAAAACTAGTGTGTCCACTATAGTATCAGACCTGACGAAATGATTAATTGAAGGTGTAAACCGCTTTATACCCTCGAAAAAGTCCCAGCAAAAAACTTAATAGCTTGCCGTGGTACTCTCCAGAATTGCACACAGAAATCACTTTTTCCATTGCTTCCAATAGATGTACTGAGGCTAAAGCCATCTTCAGGTCCGCAAGCAACCTCTATAAAAAAAGTAATAACGAAGTCCAATGTAAACTTCATGAACTGTCCCCCAAGTAATTCAATTTACATAATTCCAACTACTTATGTTTACTACGCTATAATCACATTGGCATATATACCCATTAGCACTTTTCCTCGAGATGCCTCCGGGCCTTGATAATTGTAATTCCTACGTAACGTAATAATAATAGAAATAAAAATAATAATAAGAAGAAGAAGATGAAGAAGAAGAGGAAGAAGAAGAAGAGATTAATTGTCATACAGACTCCAGGGAATAACACGTTGTTCTCGAAGACTATATTTTATGATGGCCTGTATGAAAACTCCTCCGTAATAATAACAATACACAAGTAATTTCATCTAAGTAAAATAAGCGAACTTAATCATAGTTCACAAGAAAGAAATCAACCTCCAAATTGTAGATTTTTCCGTTTCTACAGAATATCTAAATTAGTCTCATCTTTTGTCATCCTTAAAAGTCGACCATGTGGTTGTTTCTCTTCCCATATTTCTTTTCTCATCTTATCTCTTTCTTCTGTTTCTGTTTTCTTCGGGTTTATTTTTTCATGTCTATTACTGCAGTAATTATTCCTTCAGTTTTCTGCATGTTGTATTTTTTCTAATTATTTTCTTCTGTCATTTGTCCAAACTTGCTAGAGAATTGAAACAAATATGAAACATCAAGAAAGTCATTTTATTGTCAGTAATGAAAGGAACATTAGGAAGAGTCTTAATAAAACTAGAGAATTAGAATAATTGAAATCAAAGAAATGATTGAGACTAGACTGATTTGATAACAACAGCTAAAATCTTAAGGAAAATCCTCGAATGCAGTAAACAGTCGACATGGCCATTGCACATCAACTATATAAACAACAAAAGAAGTAAAACAAAATGACAAAAGGACATCGAATGCAATCAATAAAAAAACTGAAACTGCAAAAATATAAAATAGATGAATGAAATAAAATATGGCACCCGTCTATGCTAATACCCTGAAAAAGTTGTAAAATACAAGGATGATAGAAAAACGAGGAGAGAAGAGAACTAACCAGACCATTACTTACAAACTTCAAAGAGGACTAGGACATTGTGGAAGTTTATTGTCATCCAAATCATTATAAAGATCAATGGTCGTTGTCAGTGAGAAAAAATGGTAAGCGGCTGTTACGAGAAATTGTTTGCAAAACTTATCAAATGAGGTGGAAAGTACTGGGGATCTGGGAAGACTTGTTGTCAGCCAGACTCCGGGAAACATCACTAGTTATTAGAAGTCATTTCTGATGATGATTGGTGTGTGAAGTAGCACAGAAGTAAAAATAATAATAATAAAAAAATAAAATAATAATAATAATAATAATAACAACAACAACAACAACAACAACAGATAAAGGAACCGCCCCTCCCCCAGAAACTATAGATCTATCTCGTGTTTACCAACTATATGGAAAATACTGACAGCACAACTAAGGGAACAACTCTACCACTCCATGAATAATCGGGAACTTCTCTCCGAGGAACAGAAAGGATGCCAGAAAGGAAAAAGAGGAATACATGATCTGCTATATATAGACCAAAAGATCCTGAATAAGGTAAAGAGAAGAAGAAATTATTTAGCCATGGCATAGATCGACTTCAAAAAGGCGTACAACAGGATCCCGTAAGCATAGATAATAGAATGCTTAAAAATGTATAAAATACCAAGCAGGATCATCAACGTGATTGAAAATGCGATGAGAACACGAAGACTGGAACTGACAGCTGATGGACAACACATAACAGAAATCAACATACAAAGAGTTATCTTCCAAGGAGATTCACTATCACCGTTACTGTTCATCATAGCCATGATGCCCGTGAACAATATACTGAGGCAGATACAAGGTCTCTAACACGGAAGAAAAAATGAACCACCTGATGTACATGAACGATCTGAAACTCTCCGCAAGGACCAAAAATGAACTAGAGACATTAATAAATACCACCATTGTTTATGGAAAGTTTTTAGATGGGACAAGTCATTGGTATCGTCGGTTTCAAACCCGATAATATGGACCATTTTAGATATCATTAGATATTTTACAGGATTTATACTTACGTAATATTTGCGTAAAAGGTTATAGTACACATAAATCTTTTTATACGTTTTTATTTATACGCATATAGTTTTGTTTAAACTTCTTCGTCAGGTTTTTGTCTACAGACATGAAACTTCATATATAGGGTATTCGAACCATTGTGAAATTTTATATTTAGGTTTTAGTCCGGGAAAATCGATATAAATTGTGAAAAAATATTCAAAAATATTTTTAAAAAATGAAACTTGCCAGGTGAAGATCGAACGCCGTCATTACGAATATGAATGCATAACGTAGCAGGTTTATGTTTTAATTTTTAGCCTTGAAGCAGTATATACATTTCGATTGCTAATATTCCTTTCGAGTGCGAGGGCCACTCGATTTCTTAGCTTTTAGATCATATTTGTTCCCTAAACGATATATTTTATTTATCTAATTTCTGGCGCTTTATAATTTGTACGAAAAATAGATTTTTTACATTTCGTGGAAAGTATACAGTAATTAGTATTTGCATGAAAGATTAAGTAACTACGATTAATATGTTTATGCATTGTTTGTTTATTTTAAACAAAGGGAAATTGTGTTTTAAGGGAAAAAATAATTCGCTTTTAGTTAATGGCTACGATTTTCACATTATCAACAAAAAGTATATGAATTATTGACATGCAGATTGTTATTCGTATTGTTTTGATTCTTCAGATTATTATTTTCATCTTGATGTAAGTAGTAGTCCGAAAACTTCATATAGAACAAATGAAAACATTAATTTATTTTAAAGAAATATTTCTGTAAAGCTGCTGGAAAGATGGTGAGATCGTTCTACCGCTCCAGTAGACATCTCACTGATGACGCAATTCTCTACCCGTATAAGAGCCAGGTACGTCCAAGGATGGAGCACTGTTGCCAAATTTGGGGCAGGATTTGCTAGAAGCAGTTTATCCTGCCATGACAGAGTTCAAAATATACTTCCTAGCCTAATGGGGGATGATTTCTATCTCTTCCCTGCAACTACAGAAGAGACGTTGCGAGCCTTTCTCTGCTGTATCATTCTTTTACTCATCTGGACTCCAACCTATGGTCCCTCACCCCCTGACCTGACTTTCACGAAAAAGACTCGTCTAGCTGAAACGCTATCAATAATTCTCCCCACTCTTTATCTGTGCCTAAACCTAATCAGAAATTCGATTAGCAAAGCTATGATCTTAGAACTGCACGCCTGTAGAACTCTGTTCCATTTTCCTGCTTTCCAACTGACTACAATATCGTTGTTTTCAAGTAAAACGTGCGGCCCTGTTGGTGGGGCATTAGAATACGCCGACTGCCCCCCCTGCAGAGGGTAAAAATCCCTCAATCGGGGTCCTGGATATGACCTTAAACTCTATCCGATGGTGAGGCTCCAGCTTGCGAGCTTTGGGGAGTGTGAAGCCACCCTTTAATTGCCATTGCTCCCAGGTCCACTCTGACCCGGAGTGGTAGTACCTGTTCGGGTCCCAACTATGGGTTAAATAGAAACTGACTTGCAAAAAACAAATATATTCTATTAAAAAAAATTCTTCCAAATCACCGAATTCGGCATTAAATACCCTGAAAAGGGTTGATATGCCGTAAAACAAAAACAACCAACCAAGCAATCAGGTAAAACGTGAGCAAGTTCTTGATTAGCCGCACCCTTTAAGTAATTCAAATTTCCACTACTAACGATTACTACGATATTGTCCCATTGACTACTGCACACTTATTACTTCTTATCCTCCAGTGGCCTGCAGGCCTTGATAATGATGACTCCTTTGTAAACATTTTTTTTTTAAAGTTTTCTTTCGTTATACGATACAATCACAATGACATGGTGGTTCTCATTAGATTGCTTAACTTAAGTTCCGTTGACCTTGATCAGCATTAGATGGGCGACACTTTGGTAATAGTAAGTGTTGTTGGTCATTTCCCGCTAACCGGAATACATATGCTGACTTGAGACTGGATGTGCATATGATGGTTTTTACAAATTTTCTCTCTTATCAGATGTCAACTCAGTTCGAACCATACCAGATACACTAAATATATGTTCTTTTTTATTATTAATCAATTTTTTTTTAATATATTTATATATATTTGTCTATCTATTTAAATTTATAAAGCATGTATATTGGTAAAAACATCTTTTAGACTAACGGACGATTTAAACTTAAATATTGGCATCGTAAAAACTACTGGGCTAGTAATGAGTAGTCTGCCTATTCGTTTTCTATTTGTTACTGAGATTTTAATATTATAGATTAAGCAAAATTAAATGAAGAAATAAGGAATGCAATTATAGTTTTTTCATATCTCTTACGGCGTAGGCGAAAGCTTCGTCTAGGCAATGTATAAAAGCTTCGTCTAGGCAATGTATAAAAGCAGTAAACACTCTTAGAAAATCGGGCAAACATTTATAAACTCTCTTATTAACATCAAACGTATTTGAAACATCATTTGAGATTTTATTTAAAAAAAAACTAATTACGTTTTTTTGTATGTTTTTTTTTTTTTTTTAATTCATGCTGGAGTTTTTTTTTTTTACTGCCCCGCCTTATTTTTTTTTTATTTTTATGGATTTTATTATAGTTTTATTTAATAATATATTTTTTATTAATGGTT
The DNA here is from genome assembly GCF_053919585.1 of Euprymna scolopes. NCBI lineage: Eukaryota > Metazoa > Mollusca > Cephalopoda > Sepiida > Sepiolidae > Euprymna > Euprymna scolopes. The sequence continues at coordinate 90,682,457 of NC_136488.1, forward strand.
GCTTATCGCGGCCTCTAACTAGATATGCTTGTCAGCTGGAGGCGAAAGTTAAATGAAGCGATCACTTCGAGATATTTGCCATTTTGTAGGTATCAATTTTCGGCGCGGTTCTTGGCAGCTCTTCAACGACGCACCAGCAAAAAAAATAAAAAAATAAATAAAAAAACAGGGAAGGACGCGCAGATGTTCAAAGTAGTCGATAAAAAAGAAAGGGGGGAAGAGAAAAATAGTAATGGTAATAGTCTTCCCAACCCCTACAAATAGTAAAAAAAAAAAAAAAAAAAAAAAAAACATATATTAAAAAAAGAAGGAAGTAACTGTTAAAAAGGGTTGTTACGAAGAAGATGATGGGTAATGTCAAAATATTGAGGTAACGTGACTCATCATTTTTCTGACAACGGACGCATTAATTTGGTAGAGTCATTAAAACAGGATATCTTCGACGCAAGATTCACGCTTTGCTGACATGGTGAATTTGCACCCGCTTTCTTACCCTATCTATCTATCTATCTATCTATCTATCTATCTATCTATCTATCTATCTATCTGTCTGTCTATCTATCTATATTATCTCACGCACTTTCACCCTTTCTCACTCTATATTCACGTTTATATATATATATATACATATATATATATATATATATATATATATATATATATATATATATACATATATATAAATCAGAGACATCTTATCGTAACCAAATTAAGCATCTTGACGCCTTCGACAAGAGATGTCCCGGTAATGTTTGTGATTTTACTCTTAAATGACGGTATATCCAATGTAGACATGTTTCCACTTTGTGGTATCAGTGAAATAGAAGGTTTCCTGATTTAATCACAACTTGGTTGGGCAGACCATGTTGTTCGCATGGACGAGAAGCGGATACTGAAACAACGCATGTAAAGTCAGCTTGATTATGATAACCGAAATGATTGAGCGTCTTTAGCTTTATTACAAAGAAAAAATGACAGCAAACCTCGCAGATGTAAAGATCGATGGCGAAAATTTGGAATTCAATGCTAGTGACAAAGGTGTTTGATGTGTGTGTCACCAGCGAATCAAACACTTCTCCACTACTTGTATTGACAAATTAAACAAAAACTAAGCTAAGAAAAAAGCAAATGAAAATATACCAGAACCCATTTCTTTCAAACCTCCCAATTCCCACACCTCCGTCCACTGTAGTCATTTTAGCAAATCTTTAGCAGAATTCAAGTGCCATCATCGCTTGAGTGAGTGTCGGCACAAACAACCATAAACACAGGTATTTGTCAGAACGTCATACGTCAAGACCGACGGGAGAATCCATTATATATATATATATATATATATATATATATATATATATATATACATATACATATATATATATAAATACATATATATATATACATATATATATATATACATATATATATATATATATATATACATATATATATATATATATATATATATATAGAGAGAGAGAGAGAGAGAGAGAGAGACTGAGAGAAAATAAACATTTTTAGTCCGATAAAACAGACAAGTTATAGCCATTTTACTTAGAATGAATGTGTTATGCAAAATGGATATTTAAATTTGGTTAAGTGTTGCCATATATATATAATTATACTTAAAAATAATGAAATGGAATATCTCTATGCAAATCCTACTTTCCTTAAATATTTACCGGATTGATATAATCAAATATTTGCCGGATATCTCATCCAACCAAAAGGGAAACGAAGGAAATATGTTTATATGTGATTATTCTTGGTGCCTTCGAAGAATTACAATACACGTTAGATCTTTTTGCCTCCCTGCTACCAAGAACTTAAATTTCAGGATTTAGCATGCATTTTGGATCAGAAGTTCAATATCCTTTTTACTGCCTTAATATCTAATTTCCCTTATCCCATGTAGCTAAAATGGTTTCTATTGCATATGCAATACCATTGCTTTCAACAAGGCCTTCACCAGATGATGACTCTGGGTTCAGGCATAGTTTCGGACAGAAGCATCATTACCATTTACACAGAGCACTCCATCACTACTATCCTACAATATTACTAGACTTTGTTGGATTGTTGTCACTCTGTATGATTGTCGTATAACTTTTCATAATGCAGATAGAGCCTTGCCTTGTACTTTATTTATGTATTTTAATTATCTGATAGAGAAAAACAAAGATTATTTGAGAACATGAAGGTGTAGTTAGCAATAAATCCTGGACATCTGGTTTCAATAGAATGTACAATGATTTTGAGAGATTTCTTACACATTGTTCTAATCGATCTTCATATATCTCAAACTTGCGCTGAGGTACCCGACATTTTAGTCTATTAAAAGCGGGCAAAATTATTACCTGTTGAGAAAGTAGGAGTAATTTCAATAAAATTTAATTTGAAAAGTAACGGTTGACGTTTTATTTTTTGCCATTTGCCTGCATTAAAAAATAATCAATTCTAATTCTTATTGCTATAATACTTATTCCGATGCACAATTATCGTAACAAAAGTGCATACAAATTTTCAGTAAAATCAGCCTTAAGATATATATATATATATATATATATATATATATATATATATATATATATATATATATATATATATATACCAAGTAAAAGGTATTCAAAATATAATTCTATTAAATCCAATTATTACATACTCGCTACACTAAACATGCTTATGTTTCGGAAAATTGGTTTGCAAGAAACTAAATATCACTCGTCACGCAAAGTAAAAAAGTTTATTTGCCACCGAAGGCATCCGGTTCAAAAATGGAAGTAGTGAAATATATTTTTTATTCATGAAAATAAATTATAAAAACGCTATAATTTAAGCGGGAGGGGTGATATTAAGTGACATTTTTGACTAAGAAAAAAAAGGCGATAATCGATAAGAAAATATCAAGTCCTAATAGGATAAATGGAAATAATAAAAACAGGATAAAAAGAGAATAGGAAGGTTAACGAAAAGGAAAAAGAAAAGAAGAGAAAAGAAAGAACAGAAAGATGGAAGAAGGACGAAGGGGTCAGCCTGATTTTATTACATTACTATAAGGAATGGAGTGGGTGAAAACATTAGAAGTCAACTTAGATTAAGGGTTAAGAGTTAACGTGTCAAATAAAAAAGATGTCGACGTAAGAGTGGGAGAAAGACAAATTAGCATATAGGGTTTCCAGTGAGGCATATATACACCTATGCCTTTTAATAAGTGGTCACCCTCCATGTAAAAAAGCCCACTTTTATTTAGGAAAAAGTCAACGTTACTCTTTATGTGTGAAGATACTGGGATTGTCAAACTCTATTAACATGTGAACATTAGTTCATCACATTGCCTGTACATTGTTTTCGTCTGCTGTTACCTTATAACATGCTTTTAAAGAAAGTAACTGTAAAAAATTTGTTCTTTCAGGAAAAAGGATTTTTAAAAGAGATTTTGTATTACTCTTATGGTGTATAAGTAAGAAACACTTAAAGAAAATATATATGCATTTATATATATTTTTATGTTAATTTCAAAAACGCATGTACACACGCATACATACGTGTCAGTGGATAATCTATATATCTATAAAAGTGAACGTGTCTGTCTGTCTGTCTGTCTGTCTGTCTGCCTGTGTGTTTGTGTGTCTGTCTGTCTGTGTACATTTCCCTACACAATAACTCTGTCAATTTTTAGTCTATAGACTCGAAATTTGAAATACCGGGTACTGAGATTTGGGAAAATCGATGTGACGGGTGTCAGCCAGAAATTTGGCTGTTAAGGGGTCAAATTTCAACGGTTTGACCTTTAAGAACTCTACCAAACTCCTCCGACAATTTTATGTCTAGACACTTGAAATTTTAGATATAGGTTCCTTGAACATGGATCTAACTTAATAAAGTGATTTGAGCCCGAAACAATAAATTTTAAGGGGTCATAATAGGGGTCAAAGTTTTAAAAAATTAACCATTTTTTTTATTTTTTTTTGCTTTTTTTGCACAGCATACACCTCCAAACACCCGAGCAAGGAGTCAAAGTTCAACGATTTGACCTTTGAGAATTCTACCAAACTCCTCCGCCAATTGTGGGTCTAAACACTTGAAATTTTAGATATAGGTTCCTTGGACATGGATATAACTTAATAACTTGATTTGAGTCCAAAACAATAAATGTTAAGGGGACATAATAGGGGTCAAAGTTTAAAAAAATTGACCGCTTTTTCTTTTTCTTTTTTTTTTCTCAACATACACCTCCAAACAGCCGGGCAACGCCGGGCTGAAATGCTAGTTACATATGCCGCTCCCCATTAGGGGGGTATCAAACTCGTAAAAGAGAAAAGTATTCCCAACTCGCATTTAGGTTAAAAGTCGCTTTCATACAAATAATAGAACAAAAACAAACAAACAACATTTTCGTAAAAATGCGAGATAGCTAGTGGGAGAGGCTTACGCTTCTCATCACGGGGTCCCGCTAGATTCAGCCTCTCTGATGAGTCGTAGACGACGAAACACGTGTCAGTGGATAATTATATTAAAACAAATAATACATATGTCGCTCCCCATTTGCAGGTACCAAACTGGTCAAAGGGAAAAATTTTCCCAACTCACTTTTAAGTAAAAAATGCGCTTCCATATAAATAATTGAATTCATTCAATAAGTACCGCTAACAGAAACAAACAAACAATATATATATATATATATATATATATATATATATATATATATATATATATATATATAGAGAGAGAGAGAGAGAGAGAGAGAGAGAATATTCTGCGTTTCATTCTCGATAATATTCTGTGTAGCTTAATTGCAATATATATTTTTATAACTTGCTACGTAGCTCTACCTATGTATTGAACACTGTTTAAATAAATACTTAAAGTTTACGCATAAAATTATACTTTTTTATATTAATTTATGTGATTAAACGAAGTAGTCATATATATATATATATATATAGAGAGAGAGAGAGAGAGAAAGAGAGAGAGACAGACAGACAGACATACAGAGATACAGAGACAGAGACTGCAAATTTTGTCCCCAACAATACGAAATAGAGAAATGATGTCCACATTTATATATTTTTTTATATTACTAATTTACATGCACACTCACACCCACACACATACACATATATATATGCACATACGCACATAAATATATATGTGTGTGTGTGTGTGTGCGCGTGTGTGTGTGGAAAAATATGTATGCATATGTGTCAGTGTGTGTATGTGCGTGTGTAGAGAGAGAGAGAGAAAGAGAGAGAGAGAAAGAGATAGAGAGAGAGAGAGAGGGGAATGTCCTTACAAATTTTGTCCCAAATAGTAGTTATTTACATCCAAGTGTCACTGTGCATTATTTTAAATATTTTTTTAATTAAATAATGTATTTTAAAAACAAATACAATGAACATACTGCATTATGAACTCGTAAATATAAGAAAAAGCAAAAAGGCTAAGGAACATTTATATTTTTACATATATTTATAAAAAGAAGGTAAAACAGGATCAAAGTTTAATATGTATGTTTTTAATTCAGTAAAAAATCAACGGGTCTTTTTTTCTGTAATTTGTTGAATATTTAGTAAATTTTGGATAACATAAATGTGTATATTTACAAAATGGACAGAGACAATTGTTTATACATATTTTTTTAAAGACTAGGATTATATATAAAAGTACTTTATTGAATTATGTGATTTTAAAGGCCATAAACAATTGGCTTAGTCTAGAAAGATTTCTTCGATTATCGTCAACAGAAAAGATAGAGTGTAATAGCATAACAGATATTTTGCTCCTAAACAAATAAAAATCTAAGTTGAATTTTTTAAAAATTAGTTATAATTTGTAATTAACAGAAAGTTAGTAGTTGTAATTTATAACTAACTAAAAATTAGTTGAAAATTCATAATTAACAGGAAATAAGTTGTATTTTTAATTAACTGAAAATTAATTGAAATTTGTAATTAACACAATTTAAGCTGTACTTTGTAATGAACTGAAAATTGGTTGTTATTTTCAATTAACATAAAAACAACCTCTTTCATATCGACTTAAGTATGTCTCTAGGTTTCGTATTCTTATTTGGATCGACCACTCCCTAGTATATGTTAAATCACTGAGAATTTACTGTTTTTTTCGATATGTACATATCATTTACATGCGTGTTTCCATACACAATAAAACGTGTATGCAATTTGGATGTAGTTTGATATGCATTAATTTGCATATCAATAGAGGCTTCGCACCCAAAAATGACTTAATAAAAATCCTGAAGTCGAGTTGGCAGAGAGTCGAGTTGGGAGACCAAGAAAAAACTAATTCTTAAAAAAATGTTGGCTTTCAAATCTAGACTAATTGAAATACTACCGGAGGTAAATGCTGGAACAGACCAACACTTGGACCCCACACATAGAAACCCCACGTGCACAAGTTCTGCAAAACTCAAACAGAGTAAACGTGGAAACAGAAGCCTATGAAAAAAACGGAACTAAATGAAAATGAAACAGCTGAAGTAGAAAATATAATACAACTTATGAATGAAGAAAAAAATTCCATTTCTAACGAATGAAGAATCTAAAAGCAGAAACAGAAAGATTTAATAAGCTTTTCTGACGTATAATATTACAAATTGAGCACTTTAATTTATGCAGCAGCCAGGACATAAGTATGAAACTGAAAGAAAAAAAAACCCGGGCAATGAAATTAGACCGACAAAATAAAAAAAAAACTGAAGCAAAAATAGCAGCAAAAAAGGGAGATTAAATTGATAGATACAAATCTGAAGTGTGCAAGCAGAACAGGCCCTTTGGAACCAATGAAAGCCACTTCTATCAGAACGTAAACGGAGGTAAAACAAAAAAAGAACGACTGGACCCGACAGAAATAATACACTACTAAAGTAAAATATGGGAAGAGCGACAAGATCATTATGGAAATGCCTAATTGTTTAGAGACATAAAAGAAGAGTTACAGAAAACCGACGAAGGGGCAAGGAATTAATTCACCAAGGAAACCCCCAAGACAACTTTACGAAAAATGGCAAACTGAGAAGCACCTAGTCACGAAGACATACACGCACACTGATTCAAAAAATTCACATCACTACATGAAAGACTGACTGAAAACCTGAAAAGATGCATCGACGAAGCAGACGTGTCAGAATGGTTAGTGGGTTGGTTGTTTTTGTTTTACGGCATATCAACCCTTTTCAAGTTATTTAATGCCAAATCCAAAGATTTAAGAAAAAGTTTTTAATAGAATATATTTGTTTTCAAGTCGGTTTCTATTTAACCCATAGTTGGGACCCTAACAGGTACTACCACTCCGGGTCAGAGTAGACCTGGGAGCAATGGCAATTAAAGGGTGGTTCCACACTCCCCAAAGCCCGCAAGCTGGGTCCTCACCACTGGATATAGTTTAAGGTCATATCCAGGACCGTGTCAGAATGGATGACCTAAGATGGAACCACACTGGTACAAAAAGACACAACAAAAGGAACCATCTCTAGAAAGTACAGGACAATAACATGTTTACCTCAATGTAGAAAATGGAACAAATTTACCACTTCATTCCTAATTGTGGACTGCTCTCTGAGAAACAGAAAGGATGCCAAAAAGGGGGAAAAACACATGTCCTAATATACGTAGACCAGAAAATCCTGAAAAAAGTAACATTTAGAAAGAAACATAGCTATCTCATGAATGTACTACAAAAAAAAAAACGTATGACATAAATTCTCACGCATGGATAATAAAATACTAGAAGACGTACATAATACCAGGCAATATTATCAATTTGATTGAAAATGAAATGCGAACGTGGAGGCTGGAACTGACAGCTGATGGGCAATATATAAAAGATGAAAATACAAAGAGATATCTTCCAAGGTTATTCCCTATCTCAACTACAATTAATCATAGCTATGACGCCCCTTAATAACACACTAAGAAAATTCTAAGCTGGATACAAATTCATTAATACAGATGAAAAAAATGAAAAACCTAATACAAAAGGACGACCTGGAACTGTTTGTAAAAACCAGGATGAAACAAGAGATGCTAATAAACACGGCCAGAACCTTCACTCAAGCCCTCTGAATGCAATTCAGCATGGAAAAGTTCGCATTGCTGATTAAGAGAACGGGAAAACTAGAGACAAAGGAATGGCATCGAACTACCTAACCAAAGAGAGATGAGGGCACTAGGTGAACATGACAACTACAAATATGTAGTGGTAGTGGTGGGGGAGTCCTTGAAGCAGATTCCTTTAATGCAACAGATATTTAATGCAACAGAAAGTAATACCTAAGCAGTACAAGAAAACTTCTCTAAACCAAAGTATACAGTAGAAGCCTAATAAAATGTATAAACACGTGCACAGTGTCTATAGTAAGATACTCCGGTCCATTTATTAAGCGAAACAAAGAACTTGAGTTACTTGACGAGAAAACCAGGAAACTCGTGACTATGCATAATGCACTACTCTCAACTTATGATATGATACTGACCGACTCGAGATGAAAAGGAAGAAAGCTTGTTCGTATTGAAAAATGAATTAGAAAAAATACACGATGAAAAACACTGAAGTAAGAAGCACAGAATCGATGAAACAATAAGGAACAGAAGAGACAATGGATGAGAAAAGAAAAAGAGAAAGAAAACCGGCTACATGGACAATTCATGACAAAAGACGAAACTAATGAAAACACTTGAATATGTCTACAAAAAGGACACCATAACAGAGAAACTGGATCCCTAATAACCACCGCACAAGATACCGCTATAATAACAAACCACATCAAAGCAATGATCAACAAGACACAAGAAAACAACAAATGTAGACTCTGTGGACAAAGAGACGAAACAATAACCAGATAATAAGCGAATGCAATAAACTAGCTCAAAAAGAATATAAGAATAGATACGATCAAGTGGGAAAAGCGGTACACAGAATTCTGCAGACAACTGCAACACTGACAAATGGTACACGCTAAAATCGGCAGTAATGCTTTAAAAGAAACGTCAAAATTTTGTATGACATGGATATACAAACATACAAACCGATCCAAACAAGAAGGAAAGGACCTGCCAAAGTGTAGATTTTTCCGTCCAAACAGCCACAGAGTGAAGATCAAGGAGACAGAGAAGCGGAGAAAATATACAAAACTGGTCAAATATGACCTGAAGGTTAGAGCAGAATCCCTAATATGGCCAATCAACTCTAGGTTCCGACTTGCTTCTTCATCCCACACCTCTCATCATCCGTCACAGACGCCCTGCCTTCCTTAAATCTCTTATGCCACTTAAAACTTATGCTCGATTCATGCAAGATGGTAATGAATCAGTTTGAAGCAATCAATACGTTTCTGTGGCATTTTTTAAAAGTTTCAAACAGAATTTTATTGCGTATCGTTCTTCTAACGTGTCCTCGTGTCCAGATTGCATTTTTACAGTTCACCAGCTGTGACTAAATCAGGGTGTATTACAATACCTGTTGTAGCTGTTCATTTGAACTTTAATTATAAAAATTAGTCACCTCATAAGATGTATAGCAATAACAGACTGCATTTTCAAGAGTCTACGGCACTTGTAAATGCCTGTACAGAAAAGTCTGAAAACTTATTGAATGCACCTCGTATATATATATATATATATATATATATATATATATATATATATATATATATATATATATGCATATATATGCATATATATATATGCGTATATATATATATATATGCATATATATATGCATATATATATGCATATATATATGCATATATATATGCATATATATATATGCATATATATATATATGCATATATATATGCATATATATATATATGCATATATATATATATATATATATCAAAGAACAAACTATAAATACATGAAGTATCAATGAAGAAAATGAAAACACTAACAATCGCTTCTGGGGACGATCGGATGTACCTATTTTATATGCGAACAACAATAACGGGGCGCCATAATGTACAACATGCCAGCCGAAATAAAAAAGAACGCACGGCGAATTGAAAAATTATCCAACAAAATCGGAAAAGGAACTCATTCGTGTTTAATCAGACGTGCTTGAATAATGACTTCTTGCCAAAATATACATATATATATATATATATATATGTGTGTGTGTGTGTGTGTGTGTGTGTATAGTGTTTGTAGAATATTTTACTAGTTACTTATGTAAAGCAATTTCGTTAAATAATTAAGCCTACCGCGTTATTAGAGTAATGCGTTAAACAAAAAACTGGAACAGTATAAAACCGGCGGTCACTGTTTATATAAAGACATTTTGAGATATTTACGAGCGCCGAACCTATAGCTCAGATACTGTGAGTTAGAGCTAGAAGCTAGTCTAACCTCAGTGAATATCTGTGATACTGCGAACACATTGTCTGTGTATTATATATATATATATATATATATATATATATATATATATATATATATATAGACGATGCTGCACTCGTGGCCACTTCATTTGAAGAAGCACAATGATTAGTTGACAAGTTTTCCAATACCGCAAAAGCATTTGGATTGACGATTAGTATTAAAAAGACAGAAGTTATCTACCAACCAAAGCCCACCCCGTTGCAGCAAGGTAGTGTGAATATTCCGAGACCAGAATATGTGGAACCGCCTCAGAAAATCTTAGAGAATAGACAGCCTCTAAAGTATGTTAAATCCTTTGCATATCTCGGAAGTAAATTCGTGAATTCGTCAGCATCACTTGATGATGAGATATTGAGCAGAATTTCAAAGGCGACTGATGCCTTCGGCAAACTGCGGTCAAGAGTATGGAATGAAAGAGGTTTGACTCTAAAGACCAAAATCTCAGTTTATCGGGCAGTGATTGTTTCGATACTCCTGTATGGATCGGAAGTCTGGATCCCATACCGTAGGCAGATTGCGCAATTGGATACATTCAATAAGCGTTGCCTTCGCAGTATATGTGGATTAACATGGAAAGACAAGGCCCCCAACTCGGGATTGTTTGCTAGGTGCGACATTTTAAGTATTGAGGCCTTCCTGATGAAGTCTCAGCTTCGCTGGGCTGGTCACCTTGTTCGCATGGATGAAAACCGTCTTCCTAAGTAACTAGTATACAGTCAACTGAAAGAGGGTAATCGAAATGTGGGTCGTCCATTTCTGAGGTACAGGGATAAGCTGAAAGACAATCTTAAGCACGCAGGCCTGAACCCAAAAACGTTTAAAGAAGATGCTGCGGATAGAAAATTGTGGAGGGAAAAATGTTTTGCGGACATTAACACATACATTGACACACGGCTATCGAATTAAACAAATCTTCGTAGAGCAAGAGTAGGAACAGCACCTTGCCAGCCTGTATCCTGCGAGCCGTGTGGCTATGTTTGTGGGAGCAGAGCTGGCCTCGTGTCACACATGCGGCACAAGCATTGAAGGCAGAGTGAAACAAAGCGAATTTTTGGCCCTCATGCGTCGAACATGACGGGAGAGTCCATTATATATATATATATATATATATATATATATATATATATATATATATATATATATATATACTAGCTGGAAGACCCGACGTTGTCCGGGGTTGAATAAGGACCAATAAATGTTTCGTTCTCTCATACTTATATTGCCATCGAAATTGATAAAATCGCTTTTTTATAATTAAATTGATTGATTGCCTGCTCTAGTTATGTGTACTCCAACAGTGTACCGGGAAGAAGTTTCACGTGCATTCTCGCAATGACGTAGTTCACAATACATTTAGTCTATATTGCACTGTAGAGTATATACTGATGAGTTCATAAAATTATCTGTAAATAATGGCTATATTTGAAGTATAAAATGCAAATGTCAATTACCATGGTTCAATTGTGTCTTAACAAAAATATTCATATCGAACGTGCAAGCATCTTATCAAATAAACAACTGTTGGTTTTATGAAATTAGTTTACGATACGTATATATGAATTTATTTGTCAGTTCAATACAGAAAAACAGCTATGATATGGAAACGTTATAAATGCTCTAGGCATTTCGTAGTTTAATGCTTTTTATCAAAAGAGGAGAAGATTGCTAAGATAAAAATATGTAGAAATGCAACATCGAGCTTAAGATACATGCGGAAGGAAATTTGTGATTAACATGAAAGTAAACATACAAAATAAAAATGCAAATAAAATAAAAACATTGGATGAAGTATAAAAAAAATCTCTATATAAAGAATCTGCCAATATTCTATAAACCAATTATATATAATATATATATATATACTCGCTCTATGTGACATCTGACCAGGAAAAGAGTCAATGGATCTTACGTATATTTTTTCGCTGGCATCAACTGGTGTTTTGAGGGAAGTTTCACGGGGAAAGGCTTATAGATTCCGAACGAATTTTGGTTGACAAGTGTCTGGATGGAAATCAGGAAAGTTGAGAAGTGTTTCCCGGTAAGTTCTGACCTCATGTCAACTCGTAACTCAATCTTTGCTCCAAGTGTTTCTAAGAAACTGTCACGAGAACCACCTTTATTGTCAGTAGCAAATCTACTTATTTACTTTGGAACCGAACACAATGCACACACACACACACACACACAAACACACACACACACACACACACACATATATATATATATATATATATATATATATATATATATATATATATATATACAGACACTAGTGTATACCCTCTATCAAAAATGACGGAAAATGCTTTGTCCGCTTTCGCACTGACTACTTATCTAGATATAATATAAAAAGATAAAATCGTAGCACTGTGTCGAGAAATTATTTTACCAGTAATAAATTATTATCATGCCTAATAACGTATGTATGTATATAGATAGATAGATAGATAGATAGATAGATATCGTTTGCAGAATCCGGATACGAGTATACATTTTGATCATTGGCTAGAGCCAACACAATGTACGAAGTGTTTTATGTGATCCACAAGGTGCCTAATCGTGTCGCGTATACTTCAGATATCACCGTTCGCTATATATATATATATATATATATATATATATATATATATATATATATACGTTCGCTATATATATATATATATCTACGTTCGCTATATATATATATATATATATATATATATATATATATATAACTACTTCATTTACTCACACAAATTTAATATATGAAAGTATAGATTTATGCGTAAACTTTAAGTATTTACTTCAAAAGTGCTCAATACGTAGCTTAATCGCCATATATATTTTATAAATCACTATATATATATGTGTGTGTGTGTGTGTGTGTGTATATATATATATATATATATATTATAACTATGCAAAAAAGGAAGACTTTTAGGTTTAAAAGTGATTTGTCTCGAAGGCGTCATCACCCCATATCATAACGATAGATTTATTTTAGTCGTTCCTCTCATTTTTTTTTCTCTTCCCCCCGACAATTTTATTTTATTTTAATCGATCCCCACGTTTAAATTGGTTTCCTTATAATAATAAAATAATAAATAAAGAAAACCCTCGATTTGGCTTTTGAAAAGTGAGGACCACTCTACCCCCATTATCTTTTTTTTTCTTCTCATTAAATATTTTCCCTCTGTCCTTTCTTTTATCATGGATACAAAAACACTCAGTCTTTCTTTTTTCATAGCTATAATAATGTTGTACCATCCCCAAATAATTATATATACAGGGTGTCCGTAAAGTTACTATACAGTCTTATTGTTTTATTATATTATATTTGTATCAATAGTTAATATTTATTTTTTACAGGTTTATTTAATCAAGCATGCCACGCAAGCTAACTTTGGAAGAGCGCAAAGTTGTCGAGAATGTATTGGAGCTGAAGGCATCCAATTTGAATATTTGTCATAGAAATTGTTTGCCTTGATTGTTACAGTCTTTTCGGATGTAACACCTGTATTTTCCTCGATTTTTATAAACATAAAGGTGTTATTTCTTTTTATTTCTTTTGTTACAAATAAATATTTTAATACAATATCTTACTGTACTGTTAATATATTATAGGGTGTCTGTATAGTAACTTTACGGACACCCTGTATATATCATTAATTCCCGAGATTTTTCACAGCGAGTTATTTCCCTTCAATCTAATTTTATAAAACAAGACGACAATTCCCGAGTTCAACTTTTTGCAATCGATGCAAACGGTATCGAAGTTCCAACTGTTTCATAAATTTTCTCTCTCGCTGCGAAAAATGAGAGAGATTATATAGAAAAAGAGACATGGATGTATATATTGTTATTAAATTTTGACAGATTGTTCTGGATTTAAAGCTTTAGCAACCTGTTGTTAGTCACCATTGAGCTGACATTTTTAAACCCAGCTGCCTTCGCTTTTTTGTCAACAGCAGTCAGCCTGGGTCAAGCGAAGGGTTGTTATATTCACCATGTTTTCCATAACAATTTATATATACTTGCCACCCATAAAAGACAAGAAAGGTTGAATAGAGGGCTTGTATATGCAGAGAGATCCCGCTCTCCAAAAGGGCTGGCGTATCATTGCCAGCTAAAAATCATTATCTTTATGTTTTATGTGACAAATGTGTGTTAAACTCTGTGAGCTAACAAGCAAAAATATGCATCTGCAAAATAGGTTCATTTTTTTCTGCATTCATTCTTACTCAAATGTCTCGTCTTGTGCCTTCAAGTGGATCAAGCTTATTTCTGCTTCACTGTTCTGTTGTTTCTCGGTGTAACAGATTATTGCGTTCAAGTAACATTGTACTAAAAAGAAACAGTAGGCGGTCAAAGCATACTCATGGTCTTCGATTAAGAAGTTCGCTTCAACGTTATCCTATTCAGCGTGCGTTTTTTTTCCATTCGTAAAAGAGATATACTCAGCTCACGGCTTTCAGAAAGTACGGGGTGTTAAAGTGATCTGTTTCGCCATAATGAAACAAATCAATTTTAAACATTCTTCTTTTTCTGTTGCGATGCACTCATTTAGTCAAGAGGCTGTTTTAAATGAGCAAATCTTAAACTGTTAGCGATGCTATTCCTTCAAAAGAAATAATGCGTTTGCAACAAATACTGTTCGCGTACCACCAGTACTTCTGCTTTTGTATTTATATTTACTGCCAAAACATATTGCTAATACGGCGTAACTTATCAATTAAATATGAACCCAACTATTGGAGTATGTGGCAATATATTTGTTACCGTAATTTACATTTTTTGATGTTGGTACAACAAGGAAAACGGAAAGATGACGGTGACTAAGTGGTTTGCGACACGGACTGAAAACATGGTTGAACTAAGTTCAGATTCCGTCCGCTCCACAGGAACATTTTCTCTATACGTCATGGCTGTTGGCAACGTTCACGTGGCCGCTCATCTAAGAACGCAGCGTTTTCCTATAAAGATTTATGAGTAGAAAAATATCCAAGAAACGAATGCCAATAATAACCACCTGATTACTATGAAATTAATGAAGGACACTCACAAAGCCCATTATAAATAGAAGGCCGTTTTACTAAAAGCCAAGGTACAACAGCCAGGATATTAGAATAGTAATTTTCTGTTTCCTTTCTTAAGGGTATTGTCCAGGTTTCATATAACTTGTCAAAAGTTGCTTCATTTAATTTTTCAAATGTTGAAGAATTAAGATTAAGACACATGCAATAAAAATATATTTGTCACGAAAATCTTGTGAGGATTTACATTTGTTTAACGTGTAGTAAATTAATAATTTACACGTCTTTCCATGTGGTAGGGACATCTCTAGAGAAGATCCTAACTTACCCTATATGTGCTTCTGGGTTGCACTTGCTCAAACTACTGCATTTATATTTGCTCTCTATCGCCCTCAAAACAGCGGAGTTACTATCTTAGAAAATTGACCACGCCCTATCCGCCTATTCTTCTGTTAATATTCATGTCTCTGGAGACTTCAATGTTCACAATGTGGAATGGTTAACTCACTCAAACAAGACCGATGATAAGGGGAGGTTTTGTCATGATTTCTCCATTGCTTGTGATCTCACTCTGATTGTTCAACAACCCACCCGTGGTCCCGATACTGATGGCCAGTATGATAGCCTCCCAGACCTCTTTCTCACAACTTGCTCTGAACTATGTTCTGCTTCTGTTCTGTCTCTACTTGGATCTTCCGACCACTCAGTTGTATCAGTTAAGATAAAATGAAATGTAATAAGTCCCCAGATGTACCTCTCCATCATACAGTATATCGATACTCTATGGCTGACTGGGGTAGCTTCCGCACATTTATATCAGATCTACCTCTGCGTTCCATGTTTAAAAAGGATGTGTCCTCTATAGTATCAGACCTGACAGAATGGTTAATTGTAGGTATAGACCGTTTCATACCCTCGAAACAGTTCCAGCAAAAACCTAACAGCCAGCCGTGGTTCTCTCCGGAATGTGCTGCTGCCATTGCGCACAGAAATCACTTTTTTCATTGCTTCCAACGTAATAGATGTACTGAGAATAAAGCCGTTTTCAGAACTGCCAGCAACCACTGTAAAAATGTAATAAAGAACGCAAGAGAGTTGTATGCTCAGTTCGTCAAGTTCAAAGTAGCTGAGCAGCGGCTTGGTTCCCACCAGTTTTGGCAAATAGCAAACAGAATCCTGAACAGAAGCGTGTGCTCTATCCCAACTCTCATAAATGGATCTGAGGTAATCTCGTCAGCATCAGACAAAGTCAAACCCTTTGCCAATAACTTTGCAGCTAATTCTAACCTTTGCGACCAAGGCTGCCAACCTCCAATATTTCCTCCTATATCAGAAAACATGCTATGTTATATATAAATATCTGTACGTGATGTTGCCAAGCTAATCAAAAACCTTGATTCCAGTAAAGCAACCGGCCTTGACGGTATTCCAATTATAGTACTCAAAAGACTTCACTCAGAACTTGTGCCCATCCATACAAAACTGTTTAAACGTTGTCTTAAGAAGAATTGCTTCCCGTCACCTTGGAAAATCTCATTAGTATGCCCTGTATTTAAGAATTCAGGTGATCGCTCATCTCCTTCACAGTACAAGCCAATAAGTATCCTATGTGTCATGAGTAAGTTGCTGGAATCTGTTAAATACAGAAGTAGTCAACCATATCAGCAAAAATAACCTTCTTAGTGACACGCAATATGGTTTCCGTTCTGCTAGATCTACAGCAGATGTGCTTACATTCATATCTCATAAGATTAGCGAATCTCTCGACGGATGCTACCTTTACTTCATAAGATCTCCAGCTACGGTATAGCTGGAAATATCTTCTCAATTATTAAATCATTTCTCTCTGATAGGTTCATAAGAGTAGTGATTGATGGGCAGAAATCAGAAGCTCTTAGTATTAATACCGGAGCCCCCCAGGGGTCCATCCTCGGCCCAACTCTCTTCCTGATCTAAACTAATGATCTTCTAAATCACATCCTTACAGCATTCGTAGACATCTATGCTGATGACACGACTATCTATTGTAGCACATCTAAGACCGTAAACGACCAAGTTCTCTCTGATTTTCTCTCCTCTGATCTTGAGCAATTGGTACAATGGGGAAAGAGGTGGCTTGTTACTTTTAATGCATCTAAAACCAAGTTTCTATCTTTACATCATCAACGCTCTGATCCCGATTTGGCATCAATTGAAATGAATGGCTCTCGTCTTGGGGAGGTCTCATGTTTTGACAAGCTTCTGGGTTTGACCTTCACTCCTGATCTAAAATGGAACAATTACATTAAATCCGTTTCCAAGGCCGCTGGGAAAATGGTGGGATCCTTCTATCGATCCAGTAGATATCTCACTGCTGATGCAATTCTCTATCTATATAAGAGCCAGGTACATCCAATGATGGAGTACTGCTGCCACATCTGGGCAGGAGCTGGTAGAAAGGACTTATCCTGCCTTGATAGAGTTCAAAATAGACTACTTAGCCTTGTGTGGACGTTCTTTTCTCTTCCCTGCAACCTCTTTCTCACAGAAGAGATGTTGCGAGTTTGTCTCTACTTTATCGTTATTTTCATGGCAAGTGCTCGGCTGAGCTCCATTCTATGCCCCCCCTCGCCAAACTTTCACAGGAAACACCCATCTAGCAGAAAACACTATCACTAATTTCCCCCCACTCTTTATCTGTGCCTACACCTAAACATAGATTCCATGAGCAAAGCTTATTTCTTAGAACTGCACACCCATGGAATTGTCTTCCGTTTTTCTGCTTTCCAGCTTACTACAATATGGTTGTCTTCAAGTCTAACGTAAACAAGTTTTGATGAGCCGTTCCATATAAGTTAACAAATTTACCGAATCTCCATTACTAACAGTTACTATATTGTTCAATTTCTACTGTACACTCTTTAATCCTTATACTCGAGTGACCTCTTGGCCTTGAAAAGTGGTGATGCCTACGTAAAAACAAAAGAAAACGGCACCTTAATTTTAAGTTAAAAGTTGCAGACATTTAAAAATAATTATTTAAATGCGATTTTTGTTTTCTATGCCTTATCTTGATATTACAGCAAACATTAAATTATATTTCTTATGACTATACATTCTCTTATAAAGATCTAAACAAACGAAGTTTTGGTTAGAGCGGTGTAGAATTGGAATTTTTTTTATCTTTAGTATATAAATATTTCAAACAATATTTCCATGAACTTTTTTTTTCATTTTGTGGGTTTAATAATAAATGACGTAATAAATAAATAAACATATGCTTTGAACATATCTTAAGTTTTCGAGATGGATGAGGAAATACACGAAACAAAACGATAACAGTTTTAACTTCGTTATTTTTTAAAATTTACATAATTCCGTTAAAAATTGTAATTTTGTGTGTACAAAGAATATACCAATGATATTATTCCTGACAGGAATTTTGTGTAAATAATAATAATTTCTTTTAAATATTATCGTTCGATCTCATTTTAAATTATATATTTATCGTTCGATTTTATTTAAAAACTTATGTATTTCCGATTTCATTTTTTAAAATGTATTTATCGCTCGATTTCATTTTAAAAATATATTTATTGTTCGATTTGATTTAAATAAATATTCATGGTTCGATTTCATTTTTTAAATATATTTATTGTTCGATTTTATTTCAAGAAATATTCGTAGCTCGATTTCATTAAAAACCAATAAAAAAAAAAGTTCGTTTTCATTTGAAAAAAATATTTGTCGTCAAGTTTCCTTTAAAAAATAAAATTATTTTATAAGGATTTACCCATGCACAAGATATGTATTCTTTTCAAGAATTCAAGAATTATTCTTTCTCAACCGTGAGATTCTGACTCTCGTGGTGGCTGTACTACGTTATATACGTCACTCTAGATACTGATCTCGCCAATCAGTCTGAAAGAAACTGGGCCATTTCGGTGGCCTTTTAACTATTTTACTAACGCAAATGTTTTTGGTAGCCCTTGGAAACTCATCCTCCTAGACCTTGCTCCCAGGCTTTCGGATGGAGCGAGTTTATCGCTTGTTGTCTGAGGTGCCCACACCGCGGTATGCCGACCGAGCTACTCAAATTTAGATAAATATCGTGTGTGAGTAGTTCGTCGAAGGCCAGTCGAGTTTGAGACCTTGACAATTAGTTCAACAGAAACTGCGTTAATTTGGTACTTTTTTTTTGTTGTCGGAATGATGCAAATGTTCGTGGTAGCCCTAGAGAGTTTATCGCTTGTTGCCCGAGGCGCCCCACCGTGAAATGCCGATCGAGCTACTCAGACATTTCTGCTGGGTCAATATGCTCCTCCTCTTGTGTGTTATAGTATGCATTCCTTGTCGTCTCTTGGTCTTACTGTATTCCAGAACCAGAATTCATCTAGTCTGGTGGAATATCCAGTTCGTGTTGTTAGTTGACCCTACGAAAATGTCCGCCATTATTCCTAAATGCCAATATTTGTTAGTCATACCGAGGAGATTTTATTTGGACCGCAAATGTAATTTTGAATATTTAGTAAGGGTTTAATTGCAGGGAAAAGTGTACTCAGGCCAGCTTTTCCTGACAAGTCCTTGTACAGAGAGCCATTAGGCTATCTAGAGTAGTTTCAAGTAGACATTCAAATTCTCTTTAGTAGACATAATTTTTTTTAGTAGGCATTCGAATTCTTTATAATAAGCATTCACATTCTCTCTATTAGGCATTCAAATTCTCTATTTTAGGAATTCAGATTCTCTCTAATAGGCATTCAAATTCTCGCTAATAGGCATTCAATTGCTCTATATTAGGCATTCAATTTCTCTATAATAGGCATTCAATTTCTCTATAATATACATTCGATTTCTCCATAATAGATATTCAAATTCTCTATTATAGGAATTCAAATTCTATCTTATACGCATTCAAATTCCTCATAATAGGCATTCAAATTCTCTATAATAGGCCTTCAAGTTCACTCTAACAGGCATTCGAATTCACTATAATAGGCATTCAAATTCTCCAGTATTCTTCAAGTATGCTTTGTGTCTGGACAAATCGGAAAGGAATTAATAATCTTCTGACGTGTAAGCAGACAATTAATTCTGAAAAATACTACATACATCGAACTGAATAAAATGCAACAATTCAAAACCGTCAACTTTGGGTCAAAATTAATTATGCTGTATTCAATCACCACAATGTACGACCATATTTTTATTTAGACTAGATATAATTTTTCTTTTTATAGAAATCGCACCATACAAGGCATGAAGTCACTTTATGTAAAAAGTTAAAAATACAAGTTCAAGGTAAAGAAAAACAAAACAAAACCAACAAAAGATAAGAGTTAGATAAACTCAGAAAACAGCAATTCTTTCACGTTTGGAAAGACCTAGCTTGTTGAATATAAAAACAAATGGTCTACTTTTTACGCTTTCAGAATTATTGCAGCTTGGCTGGGGTGTGGCATACCAGCCTCTGTATTTAACCGATAGTATTCCTTTAAATGCCAATTTTTTCAGATCTCTATAAAATAATTCTAGTAGTATAAACTTCAATTTTTTGCATAAAATATCCGAAAGGGTTTTGTGCAATTAAATAACCGGTAAATCTACGAAAATGATATTTTAAGTTGCAGTAAAGTCGAACCTTTTGTGCAACAAAATTATTCATAATAGGTTGATTGAATTTTATATATATATATATATATATATATATATATATATATATATATATATATGTATATATATATATATATATATATATATATATATATATATATATGTATATATCTTGTTTGAAAATTCGACACGGACTCTCCGAGCAAGATAATATTACCAGGATCATCTATGAATGTATACGATCTGAGGATGTTTGCCAACTGAATATTCGTGAAATCTGTTGTGAAATTCAATCCGTTTACTTTTGAATTTTTCGATTATATGTTGAGGAATGGATGTCAGAAACTAGCATTAAGTCTCCTCCGTTTAAGAGCAGAGATTAAGTTGTTCCTTTTAAATTAACTTCGCAAGAGATAGGAATGTTTTGAAAGTACGTTGTATATAGGTATATGAACACACGCACACACACACACACACACACATATATATATATATATATATATATATATATATATATATATATATATATATATATATATATATATAGCTTTAGATTTTGGTGCCTTTTCAACGTCATCTTGTCTGGGTCTTTTTGACATCGGCTTTTCTATTCTAAAGTTAACTCAATCGACATTCCCTTTTCCTTGTCCCCATTGTTTAATTATTTCACGGATTTCTGCCTTTTGGATCACTTTGAACCAGCTTCCAATTACGCCATTCCCTTGGATTTTACTTGTGGAAATGGAAACTTGACCAACTTATTCAATAAATTGAATATTTACCCTTCACCAGGCTATCCATTCACGTGAAATCACTTTTTTCCTGACCATCTTCCCTCTACTTCACTACTTGTTACCAAGTAAGATCTATGACTTACTTTTAGTTTCATCAAATACTTTTTCAAGCAAAATCCGATCCCGGATTTTGCTAAATCCTACCCTTTGATGAGAAGGATAGTATTTCTTCGAAGCTCCGCAGATTAAGGACTATCCACTTATTTTGTCCTTCCTTTCTAAAATTAAATATTTTTTAACTCTTTTTCTAAGTGTTTTTAACATGTTTTATAAACTACTAGTTCTTTATATATATATATATATATATATATATATATATATATATATATATATATATATATATATATATATAGTAGCGTCCAAAAGTTAAGGAACGGCCGATCATTCTTGAAATGGCTTCTAACTTTATCTATATGAAAGCAAAACAAAAATTTTGGTGAAGTTTTCAACGTTTTAAAATCGTAGTAAAATAAAAAAATATTATTTTTTATTTTTTATTTGGAATACATATTAGATTTTTATTTTACGTATAAATAAATTTAATTAAATTACAGGCGTCCAAAACTTAAGGAACGCGAACAATTAATACAAACTTTTGCAATTTTTATAACAACATAACAAAATGTCGACCCGAATATTCGAAAAATCTATCTATACATGAAAAACAGCTTATTTGTGTCCATTATGATGAAAAACTTCCATAGGGGAGATTGCTAAAATGTTGAAAAGGTCTAAAAGCGTTGCTTTTCGGGTTATTGAAAATAGAAACAAAAAGTTTACTATTGACTGAAAAGTAAAAAAATCGGGCCGACCCCGAAAAGAAACTAAGAGGCAGGACAGAAAAATCACTTGATCATCTCGTTCTGATTGCTTTAAAACGGCGGCTTCGATATCCCGGGATTTTATATCCAAAACTGGACACAAAATATACACACACACACACACACACACATATATATATATATATGTGTGTGTGTATATATATGCATATATATGTATATATATATGTATATATATGCATATATATATGTATATATATATGTATATATATGTATATATGTATATATATGTATATGTATATATATGTTTATATATATGTATGTTTATATATATAGATATATGTTTATATATATATGTTTATATATATATATGTTTATATATATATATATATGTTTATATATATATGTTTATATATATATATGTTTATATATATATATATGTTTATATATATATATGTTTATATATATATATATGTTTATATATATATATGTTTATATATATATGTTTATATATATATATATATGTTTATATATATATATGTTTATATATATGTTTATATATATATATGTTTATATATATATATATATGTTTATATATATATATATATGTTTATATATATATATATATGTTTATATATATATAAACATATATATATATGTTTATATATATATATGTTTATATATATATATATATGTTTATATATATATGTTTATATATATATATGTTTATATATATATATATATGTTTATATATATATGTTTATATATATATGTTTATATATATATATATGTTTATATATATATATATATATGTTTATATATATATATGTTTATATATATATGTTTATATATATATATATATATGTTTATATATATATATGTTTATATATATATATATGTTTATATATATATATGTTTATATATATATATGTTTATATATATATCTATGTTTATATATATATATATATATATATATATATATATATATATATATATATATATATATATACAGTAGCGTTCAAAATTAAGGGATAAAATTTAACGAACTAATATTTGTTAGAAATAACAACTGGGAAAAGCTGAAATTTTGATAACTGGTAGTCGTTATCATTCATTAATGTCCTACTAAAATTGGAATCATTTGCAAAGTACAGAAAAAAATTAACAGTAATTTATTTATTTTCAAAATAGGAACGTCCAAAAGTAAGGGACAGAATTCAGAAAAACAATGTAAACAGCCAAAAACAATAAAAAAATTCATGTACAATCAACATTTAGTAAATGAGCCCTTGTTCTAAATGGCAGCTGCACATCTTCGACGACAAGGACGAATCAGTTCTTGACAATCCTCGATACTAATTTTAGACCATTCTTCTTGAAGCTTCGCTCACAAATCCACCGTGTTAGTGTGTATATGTTTGTGGGATTTCTTTCCAGAACCTTCACACCTAAGGTCTTCCAAAGATGTTCTATTTGATTTAAGTCAGGACATTGCGGTGGCCAATCGATAATATCGAAATATTTACCTTGTGACATGGGGCATAAATCTTGCATAAAGGTAGCTCTATCGGAATTTGAATTCTGTATGATTGGCACAACATGATCTTGAACAATGTTTTTATAGATCTGCGCTTTTACACGAGTTTGTAACTGGGCAAGAGGCGTTCTATTTTGGCTAGAAAACATTCCAAATACCATTACGCTTCCACCCCCAAACTTGATAATTTTCTTAGTACACTTTGCACTTAATCTTTCACCAATACGTCTCTTTACATTGTTTTTCCATCATTTCCAAATAAATTAAACTTGCTTTCATCACTGCAAAATACTTTTGCCCAATTTTTATTTTATGTCCAAATTACATACCTGTTTGCAAACTCTAATCTCTTCTTATTCTTCGAACTAATAAGTGTTTGCTTGCCTGGGGTTGGATTAAACAGCCTGTTTTTTTTTGTTTTTTGTTTTTTGCAGTCGCCTAGGAATAGTCTGTCTTGACACATTAGCACATAAACCTTTGAATTTCTGTGCAAGATTTAAAACGAAGATTTTGGACGTTCCTATTTTGAAAATAAATAAATAATAGTTATAATTCTTTTTCTATCCTTTGCGAATGATTCAAATTTTAGTATGTTATTCTGGATGATAACGACTACCAGTTGTAAAAATTTTACCTTTTCACGGTTCCTATTTCTCACAAATATTAGATTTTAAAATGTCTTCCTTAGTTTTGGACGCTACTGTATATATATATATATATATATATATATATATATATATATATATATATATATATATGTATATATACACATATATATATATATACACAAATATATATATATATATATATATATATATATACACATACATATATATACACATATATATACACGAGTGGGGATTGTAAATAACTAAGTAGCAATATTAAGTATACTATACAGTTTAAATCATTATCTGAAGAATATATATATATATATATATATATTAACAAAATTAGAACGATTTGAAGGTAACCTTCGACACTATAGAAAAAAAACGAGCCAATTCCTGTGTAAATCTTTCAGATTCTTCATTTTCAGCTATTATATTATATTATATTATATTATATTATATTACTACAGCGTGTTTTCTCGCAAGAATAGATTCTCTTCGTTACCGTGTAATACATATTGTATAATCTACAGAATTATGATACGAAAACTGTTTCACATAACGTGATAATCACTGATGTAATTTCATTGGATGATGAAATTAATGTAAAATAAATAGTTGCCGTCAGTTAATCCATAAACCAAACGATTAAAGGATACGTTGTATATATATATATATATATATATATATATATATATATATATATATATATATATGTATATGTATATATATATATGCTAACAAAATACCCGTCGTTGACAGGGTTCAAAAACAGCCTACAGAAAATTGACTCTGATTTATGAAAGTATGATAGGTTATGAAAAGGAAGTGTGGTAAAGAAATAGCTTCGAATTTGGGGGTATCAAAACCAAAGCAAAATATAATAAAACTAAAAATAAGATAGATAAACCCCATAATTTATTATACCATACTTTTCACACTGAAACACTTATCACAATATTCTCTGGCTCTATATTAAAAAACCTTGTTAAACTTTGTAGCATATTTCCATTTGACATATTATACCATCTTTCTTCAAAGTGAAGCATAATTATCAAAGTATACTTACGCAGATAGATATGAAAAGTCTTTATTAAACTTTGTGCCTATATCCATTCTATTGAGGCCAAGCGCTAACGAAGACCCCCCCCACATTTTATTATACCATTCCTATTTAAGTTAAAATATACTTATGAAAGTATTATTATGTACATCTATATCAAAAACACTTGTAAATGTTTTTTTAATTGTTAACATTTTTTATTTCCATACTTTGTGGACCAGGGGCGAACGCAGACCCCACAATTTTAATGAACCACTGTTCTGCCAGATCAAACATACCCATTCGTGTGCCTCGATACATCTTCTATGATTATATGTAATCAGTTTTTTAAAATAGTCAACCATATAGGAGCCTATTCGTGACCAGACACACACACACATTCAGCTTTATATTATAGAATATATATATATATATATATATATATATATGTGTGTGTGTGTGTGTGTGTGTGTGTGTGTGTGTGTGCGTGCGTGCGTGTGTTTATATAATAGAAAGATAGAGAGAAATAGAGAGATTATGTTAAATGAAATGTAAATGTAATTTATAAAAGAATATAAATTACTTTACATGTTAAATAGAATCTAGATTTAAAAAAAAAACGGGTTAAAGTATGATACCGTCTGAGACGATATCGTATTTATTTAAATATAGTCATCAGCACACGGGTGGGAGGGATTTTTACACGAAATAAATGATCAATTAGCAGAATTAAGCGGGCGGGTATCTGAAAAAAATTCTAGTAAACACTTAATAATGTATATGTTTACTCAAGATTAGGTATAACTAGGATTAAAAAAAACAGGATCTGTTTTCTAATTTGGCACGAGTAACGAAATACTGAAAGGGGAAATAAACTAAAAATAAAGAGGTTACCTGTTGAAACTCATTGTTAAAAAATCATATAATATTTATATTATGGATTTAGGAATTGGTGGTGTTCTATAGCCTGGTTGTAAAGTTCAACGAAGGGGGAATTACCGAATACATAGGTAAATATAAATCGATTATAAATCAATTGAGCTGATTATATATTTGCAATATTCCGAAGAGATTGTTTGAATTTGAATGGTAAGAAACCAAACAAGGATGTGTGTTTTAATTTTTGTTTTATTAAAATAAATCTACTCGAAACAAAAAAACTGGACTGGATTCTGAGCGACATTCTCCGCTCTAATCACAATCAGTCCGGTTCTCGAGAACTCAACAGCTCGACTCTCTCAAACATCTTTACTCCCGGCCTTATATTATCTCATTTATGCAAATTAATGCGCGATCGAACCTGATTATTTGTCGCCTTCTCGTGTCCCATTGGTCGGGTTTCGAGTTCGGACATGCAGACCACCTCCGTGACTGCAGTCACACTACAATTATCACTACACGCCCCTCTGATCTCATGATCATAAACGTCGTAGGGAAGTAGTATCCGTCTTTGCTAGACACAGCTAGCCCTCAACACTCCACTAGATACGGCTAGCCCTCAACACTCCGCTAGACACAGCTAGCCCTCAACACTTCGCTAGACACGGCTAGCCCTCAACACTCTGCTAGACACGGCTAGCCCTCAACTCTCCGCTAGACACGCCTAGCACTCAACACTTCGCTAGGCACGGCTAGCACTCATCACTCCATTAGACACGGCTAGCACCCAACACTCCGCTAGACACGGCTAGCACTCAACACTCCGCTAGACACGGCTAGCACTCAACACTCCGCTAGGCATGGTTAGCACTCAACACTCCGCTAGACACGGCTAGCATTCAACACTCTGCTAGACACAGCTAACACTCAACACTCTGTGAGACACAGCTAGCACTCAACACTCCGCTAGACACAGCTTGCCCTCAACGATTCGCTAGACATAGCTAGCCCTCACCGCTCCGCTAGACACAGCTAGCGCACAATACTCCCCTAGACACAGCTAGCGCTCAACACTCCGCTATGCACAGCTAGCGCTCCACACTCCGCTATACACAGCTAGCACTCAACACTCCGCTAGACACAGCTAGCACGCACTACTCCGCTAGACACAGCTAGCCCTCACTACTCTGCTAGACACAGCTAGCCCTCACTACTCCGCTAGACTCAGATAGCCCTTATTACTCTCCGACAAAGACAGATACTACTTAGCAAAAGTGGCACTACACGGCTAGACACAGAAATGAATTTTTAAATTTCCCATTTAAAAACGACTTTACATACAAATCGATTAAATCGCATTGTAATTCTTTTTAACAGCGACTACTTTTTCTTCAAAAACAAAATCGACTTGAATTGTACTCTCACCAAAATAACTATCGTTCAAAAACGACACCTTTTTTCTCCTTTTCAGCACGACACGATTTCATGTTAAATTCCGTATTTAAAAATAACTTTTAAATACATACAAGTAGTCTAAATTACATTTTAAGTTCTTTTAACAGCGACGACTTCTTTCAAACGCAATAAAATCCGACTCGAATTTTACACACACACACACACACACACACACACACACACACACACACACACACACACACACACACACATGCAAAATCCGCACTTTATACTTGATTTTGTAGAACA
This sequence comes from Euprymna scolopes, assembly GCF_053919585.1. Classification (NCBI taxonomy): domain Eukaryota; kingdom Metazoa; phylum Mollusca; class Cephalopoda; order Sepiida; family Sepiolidae; genus Euprymna; species Euprymna scolopes. Next base: position 90,710,801 of record NC_136488.1, read on the forward strand.
ATAATATATATATATATATATATATATATATATATATATTAAAGAAACTTGGAGATGGCGGGAGACTATAAGGCCGTAACGTGATGATTAGATCATTAATGCGAAATACCCCAAATAATACGTACATAAAAACAAATTTAAAATAATGAAACCAGATAGTAAACCGAATAGAAAACAGTAGGTAAACATAAATTCATACAAATATACAATAACCGTTTAAGCACACTGAGGTAGACGATTGAATATGTGTTGATATTTTACTTATATTTAAGCGGGCATTTCACGTTGATGCATTTCTCAACAGTATTATTGGGTTAAATAATACACTGGATCTGATAGGATTTGAACACGGTATATCTAATTCGATAATTCATTCACGCTACGGCTCCTCAATTCTAAATAGGCTAGAAACATAGTCCGCAAAGGCGTGTCGCATGACGCCATTTCATTGTTTGTTTATGCTTTAAGCGGTTATTTTAGAAAGCTGAAGCGTTATTTTATGTGCCATGACGCTACAAAGGCAAGAGCTAAATGGCAGACGCCAGAGTTTAGTGTCAGATTTGAGACGTATCAGGACGGCGGTACAGGTAATTCAAGAAACAGACGAGGCCCAGGGGACGAAACGGAGAAATGATCTTAGAGTTAAGGGCAAAGAGTTATGCTACATGCGCGGAAAAAAAAAGGTTTGTGTGTGTGTGTGTGTGTGTGTGTGTGTGTGTGTGTGTGTGTGTGTGTGTTTCCTTTATATGTTTATTTGTCTTTTAAACGCCAGAATTACGGTGTCCTCATCGCTAAGAGACTGGATATTTTTCTCGAAGGTTACCAAAACAAACATATTCAGGTGCGACATATTACGATTGATGGATGGCACCTTTGAATGCTGCTAACCGACCGGGCAAACTTCTCTAAGATCTTTTAATCTGAGAAGTATTGCGGAGGAAGCGGAAGAAGTTAATTTGATGTGTTGATGGAACCATGCAGTTCATATAACATGTAGTCGGAATCGATTACTTAGTAAATTGTTTTTGGTATAAGGTATTATATATATATATATATATATATATATATATATATATATATATATATATATGCGTGTGTGTGTGTGTGCGTGTGTGTGTGTGTGTGCGGATGTGTGTGTGGTGAAATACATATTTATACCCACAGACACTAGTGTTTCACTGTAGGGATTAATTATTATTGTTAATCGGGAGATTCGAACTCAGTCACAAACTCACCTTTGATTTCGTTGGTTAGTATTTTACTTCAAGCCCACTGGCAATGAACACAAGAATTAAGGGCAATTAAGTGCTTATATATACCAACTTGGCGGACATGCAAAGTAAACAGTCAGAGATTATTCAACGATCAGAAGTCGGAACAATGAGTTTGCACTAAAGTTGAGCACATTTTATTAAATCCCTAAAGACGTCTGAACTTTAATTTCTTAAAGGAGTTTATAACTACACACACACACACACACACACACACACACACACACACATATATATATATATATATATATATATATATATATATATATATATATATATATTCAACAATGTCCAACAAATTGTAAAACATACTTTAAAAATTCTTAGGAAATTATAAAAAACAAAATATTAAATTAAAAATAATTAAAAATAAAAATGTTTAAATATAGATTTTAAATTAAGGATTAATAAAGTAAACAGATTATGACATTATTAAAAATAATTAAAATAAGGTTATAAAAAAAATTAAAAGAAGGTTATAAAAAATAAAATAAGTATGTAATAAAAACTAAGTGTGTACATAATGAATAGTTGATCCCTAAAATGAACAAACATTTTGACCCCTCTATTCATTTTAAAAGTCATCACCATGCGGAAAATCAACCAATTGTAATAAAATTTTCAATATTAATTTATAAACAATCATAACATATAATAGAGGTATTATTTTTTTGAAATTTAGTGAAAATGTATTTTTTTGTAATAAACCCAAAGTTAAATTTTTTTAGTACGAAAAATAGACGCATGAATTTCTGTGTGCTTATTTAAAAGATAAAACATTGCTTATGTTAATATTTAAAAAAAAAATTGATATTTCAGGATCATTCCGGAAAAAGGACCCTAAAGTCAGTGTTAATAAAATGCTGTATAACTCGAAGAAAAATAAATTACTTAACCGCTCGATATTATCATTGAATTATACATTGTTTATTCACATATTGACCGAAAAATGATATAACAATAGTCAATTTAGTTTTTAATGATAACAATTCGCACAAAAATGTCAAATGTAATATTATAATTGTTCTCTTATATGCAGGATAGTGTAAACATGAGCATAAGTAAATGTGCTTACAAGTCAGAAAATTAAAAAAAAATGTAAAAATTAAGGTTGATACCAAAAAGTTGTTTTAAAAGTTTTATTTTTAATAAATATTAATTTAAATGAATCCACTTTTACTTAGATTTTAAAAGGATTAGTTTAATTTGAGAATAAATCGAGGCATCACATAAACAAGTAATTAAATATATTAATAAAACAACCGCTTCCATTTTATTACAACAAATATGGATTACCTAAATTAATGAATATTTTTTATAATTTTCAAAATGCAGAAATTAGTGCATAAAGATGTTTCAATTTCGCTATAAATTCTAAAATGAAATTGATTTCTGACATTTTGACTTACGTAGAATATATGCCAGTATCATTTTGTTTGTTTATTGATTGTGCCAGCTAGATCCGTTACTAAACTGTCGGTTTTGGGGGTTAGTTATACTATTTTTTGTACAAACAAGGTTTATTTTCATTTAATTCAATATCTTAAGACGGTAAAATTTCTAATTATCTTTGAAATAACCGCGGCACGCGGGTCTGGAGTATATTTTGGAATTTCAGCATTGTAACGAAATGCCGTCCAATCAAATTAATCCTTTCCTTTTGGACGCGAAAGATTGAAAATATTACAAATCAGTCTTGAGTCAACTCTTGACAGGAGAGAATTGCATAGATTCCCGGCGACCGACGATAAAGACATAAGAAATAAAAATGAAAAATTGTATTTCTATTAAACCGTTATCGCTGGTGAAGAGAGAAATGCAACCGAATTTCTTGTCTCAATGAGATGTGAAACGAATCATTTCGTCATAAGAGATAAAAACGTCGGCTTGAAGTCGACAATTGTCGATTTGATTTAACAAAGAAAGGCGTCGTGAATTCAAATGATCCAGGGATGATACAAGGCCATATTATTCAAGCACCGTGGATTCGACATATTCAAAAGAGTGCCATGCTTTTATGAACTTCAGAATCTAACATCTGAAGACTTTATTCAATCAAGGAAAAGTTGTTGAAAAAGTTATCTTAATTTCTGTTTTTTTTAGGATGTTTTTATTAGTTGTTTGAAGTACTTGCTGGACTGTCCTTTTCTTCTGAAATTATCATTGGAACTTTGAATAAATTTATAAGCGGCGCGCATCAACCGTTGTAGTGACTCGTATTTCTTTTAGCATCCACGAGAACTTTGCGTCTCAAAACTGGGTTCCATAATCAAGCACTTTCACTGGCTCTTATTTCTCTTCCTCACTATTGTGGAATTATTCATTTCGTTTCTTTTTTTTTCTTTTTTCACTTCTCCGTTACTCGGTGATTTATATGAGAAAAGAAAAAACAAAAAAAGTATATATATATATGTATATATATATATATATATATATATATATATATATATATATATATATATATATATATATATATATACATACTTTAATTTAAATACCAAAAAACAAGAAATGGGCAGGTGAAATTAAAATTTCCTTAAGGCCTTATCGTCTGACCCTCTAAGAGGAAACGTCAGAATGATAAATTAAAAACTAAGAAAACGAATGAGGGAAGAGGGGAATTTTGGTTTCAGTTGGAAGAACAGTGAAACAAAAAAAAAATTCTCACTGTTCAGGTGGTTTTAAATCAATGAATATCTCCAACTGATGTTTCAGAATCTTTTGTCTGAAACCAAAATTCCCCTCTTCCCTCATTCGTTTTCTTAGTTTTTAATTTATCATTCTGACGTTTCCTCTTAGAGGGTCAGACGATAAGGCCTTAAGGAAATTTTAATTTCAACTGCCCATTTCTTGTTTTTTGATATTTAAATTAAATTATGTTTCCTCTGAAATTTCTCCTTCCATTTTGCTGTACCAAAAATTTACTTATATATACATACATATATATACATACACACACATATGTATATATATATACTTCAGAATAAAATTATTCACGAATCAGCTGGTATGGAAACCTGTGATTATAAGATTTACAAGACATTACTGTCAGTTATATTCTATAAGTATTATCCCACCTCAATAAGATAGCTCGATATATAAGATAGAGCATTCAATGGATTTAAAAAAAATTATGACGTGAAATGTTTGAGTTTCAGATCAAATTGATTGAGTAATTTTTAACTTTTAATTGTGATTTTCCATGTCCCACTGACTTTAGCAAATAAGGTGTAAACTATTATTACTATTTGCTTATATTTTCTCCTCTGAGGAGATGGTAGACATCGAAATCCTATAGGATAAGGAGTTAAAATATTTCTAATGTATTCTTTGTCTTACATAGAATAATAAAAATCTTTGGATCTGAAACTTAGCATTTCACGTCATAAATTTTTTAATTCATTGAATGACTAAAAATTTTACACACATACACACACCCGTATATATATATATATATATATATATATATATATATATATATATATATATATATATATATATATATATATATATATGTATTCTATAATATAAAGCTGAACATGTGCGTGTGTCTGGTCACGAATAGGCTCCTATATGGTTGACTATTATAGAAAAGTGATTGCATATAATGATAGAAGATGTATCGAGACAGAGGAATGGGTATGTTTGATCTGGCATAATGATGACTCATTAAAATTGTGGGGGCTGCGTACGCGCCTAGTCTACAAGGTATGGAAATAAAAAACTTAAAAATTAAAAAAAAAACGTTTACAAGTGTTTTTGATATAGATGTACATAATAATACTTTGATAAGTGTGGTTTAACTTAAATAGAGATGATATAATAAAATTGCGGGGTCTGCCTTCGCGCTTGTCCTCCATAGAATGGAAATAGGCACAAACTTTAATAAAGACTTTTCATGGCTATCTGCGTAAGTATACTTTGATAATTATGTTTCAGTTTGAAGAAATATAATAAAATTATGGGGTGTTCGTTCACGCCTGACCTCCATAGAATAGAAATATGTCATAAAGTTTAACAAGGCATTTTTAAATATAGATTCACAGAATATTGTGATAAGTGTTTCAGTGTGAACAGGTATGTTATAATAAATTATGGGTTTTATCTATTTTATTTTTACTTTCATCATATTTCAAATTCGAATCTATCTCTTTACAGCCCTTCCTTTACATAACCTATCATACTTTCATCAATCAGAGTCAATTTTCTGTAGCCTTTTTTTTAATTCAGTCCATGCCGAGTACTTTTGCTAATATATATATATATATATATATATATATATATATATAAACAAGACATATTTTTGTCTCCGAATCCGTGTTCTCCTTTTAATTTTCCTCTACCGATGATAATCATGCTTTTATTAATCAGCCACTAAAACTTCCAGTTATAAGCCAGGAAATATAAATGACATTCACCTATACACAGCTGGGCACAACATGGACATCCCCCCATAGATTATTACTTGATGCGATAGAGGTGAGTGGCTCATTTTCGCTGGTAAACTCGCTTACTCTCGTCTGAACAGATTTCTGAATAAGTATATAGTGGGAATTTTTGGAGATTGTTGGCTATTAGTGGTTATGAAAATAATTTGGAAGTTTGTTTCCAGTCTTTTCGATCAATGGTATTTTAGTTTGTTAACCGCTGGATAATTTTTTTGTTATTTATATTTTTAATTCTATATATGTTTTTAAAGACAATTTGTAAAGTTTATTACCTTTCCAATATAAATTTTTCTCACATATTTTTATGTCATTCAATTCATCACGATTATTTTTAGTTGACTCGAGTTTATTTTTTTAAAAATAGATTTTAAGTTTCATTCCCATAATTTAAGGGATTCTTTAAAACTATCTTTAATAAAATTACCTTATTAAATCTATCTATGACTATAAAATATATGCCCTTTAACATAAATAATTTGCTTACTCCTCAAGGTTCTTAACTAATTCTAAACAGTTGCTTCCGTTTAACTATCAATTTTAACGAGTGTTTTGTTTATTACGGCAAAGAGAACTTGCAAATACTGACGTAAATCAACAATGTATTAAGTTTCCCGCTGGGCAAAGGGAGATATGATTTGCCTTATTTAATTTTAAATCTTAGATCTTTTCATATATTTCTAGTTAGTTCTTATTTTTTAAATTTAGTTGTTTTACAAACTTCCTTAAGTTTTTTTGTTGGATTTTATAGACATTATATATTATGTAGAAGTCTATAATTTTGAAGATATCGGGATCAAACTAAATAATCTTATTAGTTAAGGAAATAAATAAATCTATCCCATTCAACATCTCATTTATCGCTAATATTTAAGGAAAGTAAGAAAAAATAAAATATTGAATAAAAGGATGAGGTTAAAGAATTCAAAATATATTCGATTGTAAAAAAACGCAGAGTTCAATAGAGCGCGAGACACCATTTCCGAGGAGACAGATATAAACAAAGCTGCAAAGAGTCCGATATAGATGACCAGAAACTCATCCGCTTTGCGTTGGATTTGAAACCGATGATATGCGTTTAACTTGAAACCGATTATATGCGTTGAACTTATTTAAAACCATCATGGTTTTAAATAAGTTAAACGCATTGATGCTTCCACTGAAATTCTATTAGTGACTGTAGTTAAATTCACTGAATATGAGACATATTGGTAGTCACATATATATCCATATATTAATACGATAGCGTGTGTGTTATTTTCTGTGTCACGCTTACATCCGGGTCGTTTAATTATTATGTACTTCCATTTCTTTTCATAAATAATTTTACCAACAGTTCTCAATAAGATTTGGTTTCGGTTTCAATTATAGCTAATGGCACTTAAGAATCTTTTTTTTTTTTATAAATACTTTTATTTTCAAGATTTGTTGATAAGTTTTGATTTCGGTTCCGATTATGGATGAAAGAACTCAAATTTTATATATATATATATATATATATATATATATATATATATATATATATATATATATATATATATATAAGTTTTTTTATTTCAGTTTCGATTCAAGCTAAGACACCCAAGTCATATGGATATATTTTAAAAAAAATTGAAATCGTAACTTTATAATATATATAAAAATCGGTAGACCATTAACTATATAATAATATAAACGAAATCTGCAAGAATTAAAATATATTTTACCGTACTTTACGACCGGGTGTTCGTGCTAGCTTAGATTAATACTTTTGCAGTTTTAGTACAATTATATCAGAACGTCTCCATTTACACTGAACACTTACAGAACATCAATATATTACATATGAATGAGTCCCCCGTGGAATTTCCACAGATCCCGATGTTAAAATATAAATAGATATAAATAATTCAGAATCGTCTCTGAAACGACCGTAAGTGAGGTCATTGTTGAGAATTCTAGAAACTGTAATAGATGATGTAATACTCTTTATTAATCACTATCTATTTTCCCTCTACATCTATTTATCTATTTCTATATATGTTTGTGCTTATTATAGTTAATTAATATATAATAAGTATATATTCATTTATATCAATTTCAAAAATTAGACATGACCAGTGTTTATGCATACGATCATTTCCGAGACGAATATTTATTGTAAAAATTTTTAAGTTACTAATGCTTTTGTATTATTTATCAAATACAGAGTACTTATAGAAAAATGTGGGAAAGAGGGGCTATGGCAATTTTCGTATTTTCCTTAAAACAACACTTATACAAACAATACAAATTAATTAAAAAATGGAAAATTAATATACAAATTACAAAACGTAAAACCGTAATACTGTAAGCAAATAAAGTATAATAAAAGCAAATAATAAACATAATAAAATATTAAAAATGCACATAAGTAGATAACCAGCGTATGAGTTTCTTTACCAAAAATACGGTAAATAGAAAACAGGGATATATAGGATTTTGTAAATTTACTTTACAATATACACCTTAAGATAAATATGATTTTGGCTATTTATAGCTCTCACTGATGCATTCCTAAAATTGTTTTTTTATAATATACTTCATACATACATATTGATGTAATGGTTATGAGTATATCCGGGATTTCCTCTTTTTAAGATTGCTATTGGCTGAATGATTCAGATATAACGGCAGGGAGAGCCACCTGGGACAAACGTGGAAATGTACATAAGCATCTCACTACGGCACTCATTCCGTACGGCGACTTACCAATTTATTACTCGAACTGTAATAAAACGTCTCATCTATTTCAAATAATATATATCATTTTCGTGAGATCATATCAGTCTGTAACACTTCAGTTTAACATAGTATTTCTTCCGTCTGTAACACTTCAGCTTTACATAGCATTTCTTCAGTCTGTAACAATCAGCATTATATAGTATTTCTCCAGTCTGTATCATTTCAGTTTTAAATAGCGTCCTTCAGTCTGTAACACTTCAGATTTACATAGCGTTTATTGAGTCTGTAACACTTAAGCTTTACATAGCGTTTATTCAATCTGTATCACTTCAGCTTTACATAGCATTTCTTCAGTCTGTAACATTTAAGTTTTACATAGCATTTCTTCAGTCTGCAACACTTTAGTGTTACATAGCATTTCTTCAGTCTGTAACATATTAGTTTTACATAGAATTTCTTCAGTCTGTTATACTTCAGCTTTACACAGCATTTCTTCAGTCTGTAATACTTCGGCTTTACATAGCATTTCTTCAGTCTGTAAAACGTCAGCTTTACATACCATTTTTTCAGTCTGTAACACTTCAGCTTTAGATAGCATTTCTTCAGTCTGTAACACTTCAGTTAAACATAACATTTCTTCAGTCTGTAACACTTCAGCTTTACATAGCATTTCTTCAGTCTGAAACACTTCAGTTTTACATAGCATTTCTTCAATCTCTAACACTTCAGCTCTACATAGCATTTATTCAGTCTGTAACACTTCAGTTTTACATAGCAATTCTTCAGTCTGTAACGCTTCAGTTTTACATAGAATTTCTTCAGTTTGTACCACTTCAGCTTTCCATAGCATTTCTTCAGTCTGTAACATTTAAGTTTTACATAGCGTTCTTCAGTCTGAAACACTGCAGTTTTACATAGAATTTCTTCAGTCTGTAACATTTCAGCTTTACGTAGCATTTCTTCAGTCTATAACACTGTAGTTTTACATAGCATTTATTCAGTCTGCAACATTTCAGTTTAACATAGCATTTATTTAATCTGATACATTTCAGTTTTACATAGCTTTCTTTCAGTCTGTAACACTTCAGCTTTACATAGCATTTCTTCAGACTGTAACATTGTAGTTTTACATTGCATTTATTCAGCCTGTAACGCCTCAGTGTTAAACTGCATCAATTTAGTCCGTAACGCTAAATTGCAAAACTGTCACGCTCATACTGAATGGACGCAATTTATTAATATCAGTCCGTGTTATTTAAAATAACATTTTTGTAAGTCACGTTTCAGTTTGAAATAGCATTTTCGTTTGCCTGTCATGCGTCAGCTTGAAATAAGATTTTCGCTAGTCTATTACGTTTCAGTTTGATATAGCATTTTCCTTTGTATGCCACGCATAGCTTTCAAATGACGATTTGTAAATGCTCATATCGGTTGGATGCATCATACTAACATCTCTCCGTGTTATTCCTGTCAAACAGTGTAATTGGATGAAGGAATTCGGATCTATTGTGAAGGAAAAATTTGCTCATCTACATTAGTTTTCGTATAGAAAGATGAAAATGGGATTCTTGTTAAAAAAAAAAAAAAGCTTAAATCCGGTGCCTTTGAAGCGGAAGGCGAAAGAGGCTAAACATGTTTCTTTTCTTTTCTTTTTTTTTCCTGTATACATCACACCTGACAAGAACGTGATGAATCGTTAGTTACGCGTGCTATGACATTTCGTAGATACGCAATCACAAAACAATAAGTGGGGAGCGCGAATCAAAGAGAAAAAGAAAAGCTTCAGCTAATCGGAATCTCTGATTTTGTTTTGTTTTAAAGAATATGAAAACAGTCAACTAATTCTGCGAGTTTTACAGGATTTAACAAACTTGCGTTTCTTCCTCTATTAGAAACATTGTGACTTTTTTTTCTTTGTTTATTTTATTTCAAGCTTGGGAATGTATTGGTTCTCTACTTTACACTAATACTTTGTTATTGTCTTATTATGTTGAGTGTTTAGAACTTGGGAAGAAAAGGGCCGCTTAAATGACAGAGTTTAGTCTAGCGTACTTAAATGACAGTTTTCCCTTTATAGATTACTAGCAAACCATTCGGCGTTATCCGGTCGAAAGATGCGCTTAACTATCATATTTTAATTTATGATTACGGATTTATTATTATAGAGACACATCTTTATCGATTATTATATCAGACCTAATATATAGTAGTGCAATGAAAATTATATTGATATATATGACTTGGGTACGATCAGCTAGAATCGAAACCAAAACATGCAGCACTTTACTCTCACGTCTTAGCTATGAGCCAGGCTCATAAGTATATATATATATGTGTGTGTGTGTGTGTGTGTGTGTGTGTGTGTTATTATGTATATATATGTGTATGTGTGTGCGTATGTATATATGTGTGTATATATATGTGTGTGTGTATATATGTATATATATATATGTATATATGTGTATATATGTATATATATGGATATATATGCATATATATATATGTATATGTATGTATATATATGTATATTTATATATATATCCATATATATGTATATATATGTATATATATGTATTTATATATATATATATATGTCCATATATATGTATATATATATTTATATATATATATATATATATGTCTATATATATGTCTATATATCTATATATCTATTTATATAAATATGTCTATATATATATATTTATATATATGGCTATATATATGTATATATACACACACACACACACACACACACATATATATATATATATATACTAGCATGGATACCCAGCGTTTAAAGGGTCGACATGATGTTTGGTTTGAACACACCTGGAATACTAAGATAGTGAGCAGTTTTTCATTATTATATATCAACTCCATCCTTATCCCAACAAAATTTTTAAAATAAAAGAACAGATGAAAACACGACAATGTAATTGCCTCCGAAAAGATGTATGTGAAAAACTCTCCACCACATATTTCGATAGAAGGGATACGAAGAGAAGCTATTCTTAGGATATTGATCACCTTGTTATGAATATACACCAGCTTAAGCTAATTTCTTTAATGATGCCTTAGTCTCGAAAGATTTGTCTTCACGGTCTGTTGCAATGAAAACAAACTGTAAATAATTCAGTTTCGAAAAATACCCAAGTAGAATTTGTGTTAACCGAAATACAAGTTTTTTATTTTATAAAAATGATGAGTTATGACTTTTGTGTTATTGAAAGATAAACATTACCAGTTACGATGTCAAAAAATGTGAAGAAAAAAACTAAAAGTTGTTTTGTTTTTGTTTTAAATAAAGAATTGCAGTTAAATTGGATTATTTGTTTATTTTAAAATAAAAATCCACTGGACCACAACGTTATTTGCGAAATCGCGTTGTAAATTATTTTAATTACTCTAATTCCAAAAATAATGCTTGAAAGTTTGTGTGAATTATTTTTAGTTCGATTATCCGCCGAAAAACAAAACAAAACCAAGAAAAACAACAAACAAAGTTGGTTCCCAGGGGAAATAACTCAAATCAGTTCATAAAAATCGATGTCGGTAAAAATAAATGAAATTAAATTGTTATTAATATAAAGCAGATTTAAATAACAATCTTAAATATAACACTTAAAACAATTCTCTGAATATAAACAATAACTAACATACCGCTATTTAATAAAATCGATTTTCCTTAATGTGATATGCTAATGAGGTCAACTCTTTAGCGTATATTTTGCAAGAATCATACAATATATAGGAATGAATGAGATAATAAAGTAACGGGGCTTTTGTATATAATAATCGGATTGTGAACAACAAACGAACAAACAGACAGGCCGGGATATAAATTTATATATAGATATATAGAGGTATGTAGTGGGTGCAATAAGTATCCGATACGAAGCAAAGAGTTGATATATTTTCCATGGTACTGAATTCAAATATACATTCTTAAGGCGTGAAACTGCACTGTTTGTCCATTTTCACTGAGATTCGGCGTTCCCAGGAGCTCAAACGGTGTCACAAATGCCCCCAAATTACAAAAAAAAAAAACACTTTTTACCCCATAACATTTCCCCCAGCCATTAAATATTTTTTAAACTTGGCGAAAATGTCATTTCTTGACTATTTTTTTTTTGCATCATTTAACATGCAGAACCAGAGTGGACCAAGCAGGTGCAACTTGTTAATTTGGAAATAAATTAAGGTATGTTAAAAAAAATCTACGTTGTCTTGACTTTTTAACTTACATATTCTAAATTATTTTATTTAAACCAACATATTATTTGAATTATTCAAACTACGGTTATCATCTTAAGTTGTATTTTCACAACGTTTAGGTTAATCAAAAACTCGTTGCACATGGAATTATGTGGTAAATATAACGTATATGTTATGTCACAGATTGAAGGTTCAATCATCAGTGCGGGGGATACGCAAACTCGAATTGTTAATTACTAAAGATTTTACTTAGTCATGTCTGGCAGAAAGAGAGCATGCTTCATCCGTTGATTAAATAAAGGTTTCCAAAATTTCATGGAACTTCCAGAATTCGACAAAAGAAATTTCGCGAGTTCGGCAAGATACCTATGAAGAAGTTTAAATATTAAACCAACCAAAACGCTATGAAAAAACGCTGAAGATGAGAACATATAGAGGTAATTATAATTATATATCCTTGAACTGTTGGATCAAAAATTCTTGACGCGATGTCTATTAATTTGCGTCAACCGTCTCTGTGTAAACAGAAAGAACATATCCATAATTTGGAAGCTTTGGGTGTTCGATGAGAGTGTTCCTTTTACTTCTTTCCCCCGTACGAAATTCTTTCCTACCTTGCTAGTAATTTACGGTCTTTTGACAACGTTTTTAAACAATATTGCCGCCCCTCCCCACGTTGCTGACGTTCGTTTTCAAAAAGTGTCGGCCGAAAAACTTCTTAATACTTTTTGTTCTACCCCACCTCTTATTCAGCCCCCTTTTGTCTAATTTATGTTTTTATGCATTGAATCAGTGCTAGAAAGACACAATATTTTAGAAGTGTATTTTGGTTTCGCTTTCTGACCACACTTTTTCTTCTTTAATAATATATGATGAAACTATTAAAAAAATATCTCAACAATTAATAATAATGGCACTGATCACAGAACTATTCAAATGTTTTATATAAATATATGTATGGTAAGACATGAGTGTTAATAATTTCTTTTAAAAATGTACTGTTATAAAGCTCTCTTAGGAAAGTAAAGTTGAGCCCTTTTTTATGTGATTAAGAAAAAGCCGTCAACATTAGCGCAAATGTAACATTGTGCCTTTCGATTACTGAATGATCTCTCTCACTGTTTACTACGTATGCCCAATAACTTAGAAATTATAAGCACTTAATTAGCCTCGATGTGTGTCTTAATGACCGGTGGCTTTCATAGAATGCGAAGCTTCGAAGTTACGGGTAACTGGGTTCGAATCTTCCGACCAGCATTAATTTACAGTTCCTACACTGTAGATTACATAATAATGAAAGAGTAGTGCATGTAGGCATGAAAATAATTGTTCATTAGATATATATATATATATATATATACATATATAGATACATATATATATATACATATATATATATGTATATATATACAGGGTGTCCCAATAAAATATATAAACTCTTTAGAAGACCATAGCTAACATTTATTAAAAGAAAGAAAAGTTTCATACATCAAAATACTGTGCAAAAATATAGAAACCAGTTAATTCTCGAAAGTGTTCAAATTATTGGCAATTGTGATCAATGAACAGCCGACAACGCTCACTAATTGAATTGAAATAGTACTTAATCAGTTCAATTAGTAGGATGACACATCTTCTTTCAATGGTTGCTTTCAACTCATTCATTGTAGCTCGTTTTGTGGTGTGAATCCTGTGTTTAACGTGCCCCACCCATCCCCCAAAAAGAGAAAAGTCCAGGGGGGGAGGTCAAATTCGGTGAGCATGGACAGTACTCGATACTTCCTCTTCGTCCGACCTATCTGTTTCGCAGGTGACTATAAAGATGTGCTCTTACGTTAATGATAATAGTTGGCAAGTGCTCCATCCTGCGGGAACTGTCATTATTTATTCCTCTTGGGAATGTGGCATAGCGTATTCATATAGCAAGTGTAGATAATTTAAAGAGTGTATACATTTTATTGAGACATCCTGTATATATATGTATATATACACATATATATATATATATATGTGTGTGTGTGTGTGTGTTTGTGTGTGTGTGTGTGTGTATTTATATATATGATATGTTAGTTTGTCTTGGATGTCATTTTAATTTTTTCTTTCTCTTGAATTGTTTTGGAAATGTCGACATTTACAAATTGGTTGTCCACGATTTGATAGAATGGAAACAAAAAAAAAATGAACACAGAAAATAATACAATCCAGAAAATAAACAACTTGAAAAAGTCTAATGAGGAAATCATGACATCTAGTGATTGTTAAACGATACATCTACTTATCTTTTATTGATGGGGAAATTCCAGTTTGTTTTCAACTGCAAACACACACAAACACACGCACACACACATATCTATAATACAAAGCTGTATGTCTGTGTGTATGTATGTGTGTGGGGGGCTGGCCACGAATAGGCTCCTATATGGTTGACTATTTTTAAAAACTGATTACATATTATCATAGAAGCTGTATTGAGACACACGAATGGGTATGTTTGATTTGGCATGATGAAGATTAATTAAAATTGTGGGGTCTGCGTTCGCGCCTGATCCACAAAGTATGGAAATAAAAAATTTAAAAATAAAAAAAACGTTTACAAGTGTTTTTGATATAGATGTACATAATAATACTTTGATAAGTGTGTTTTAACTTAAATAGGGACGGTATAATAAAATTATGGGGGCTGCGTTCGCGCCTGACCTCCATAGAATGGAATTAGGCAAAACTTTAATAAAGACTTTTCATATCCATCTGCGTAAGCATACTTTGATAATTATGTTTCAAGTTGGAGAAATATGGTATATTACATTTTTTTTTATTACATTTTCACCCCAAACAAGGCACATTGCCACCTTGGTGTCGGGGCTACTATCAGGGGCAGCAACTACTGGGGCACTATGTTGGGATTTGGGCAGCAAGATGTCGGTTCACGTTACACTTGAACTTCTGCATGTCAGTACAGTTAGGGAAACAGGGACCTGGAATGGAATTCCAGAGTCTAGCGGTCCTGGGGAAGAAACTACTGGAGTAGAAAGATCTTTTACATCTAGGGATCTCTACTGTGTGGGGTGGGATTTAGCTGCCTGTCAGGTTTGTCGAGTGTGTCTACGTCGTGGGGGCACAAGTGTCTGCAGTTCGCCAGAGCATTCACCATTAAAATACTTGTAGAACCGGCAGAGGGATGCAACGTTTCGTCGATGGGATAGAGGCTGAAGCTTAGATGCCAGTTCAGGGCCTATCAGATTGGCGACTCTCTTTTGAACCTTGTCTAGGAGCGAGAGACAAGCAGCAGATATACCAGCCCAAATGTGGCAACAATACTCGATACATGGGCGAATGGTGGCCTTATAGAGGTGCAGGATACTTTCAGGTGTCAATAGTTTTCTAGCACGGTAGAGAGAGCCTACCTTTTTCGCAGCGGCCCTGGCAATGTTTTCAATATAATTGCTCCAACTCATGTTTCCTGTGAACGTTAGGCCAAGCAGTTTGAAAGATGTACTCTCAGACAAGGATTCACTGGCCATTGCAATTGGTGGCAGAGAAGGTTTCTTTTAATTATCGAAGGAAAACAGTTTAGTCTTGGCAGCATAGAATGTGACCATCCATTTTTGTCCTCATTTCACTACAGATTCGAGGTCATCCTCTAGTGTTTTTGCCATTTCTTTAGTTATGTGTTCATTTGTTTTCCTGTCATGCCTGTTATAGAGCGTGGTGTCATCAGCATATATACCCATCTCACAGGCAGTTTTGTTGAGGAGGTCATTAATAAATATTAGGAACAATAGAGGTCCAAGGATAGAACCCCGAGGCAATACCGCATTTATATCACACTGTTTATATGTACGACCGTCGAGGACAACCTGGATTTTTCTCTTATCTAAGAAGGATTTAATTATGTTAAGTATTCTACTAGTGATACCGTATGATTTAATTTTCCTGAGGAGACCCTCATGCCATACCCTGTCAAAGGCCTTAGATATATCTAGAGCTGCCGCTCTTCCCTCCCCCGCTTTGTCCAGTGAATTGTATATACATTCAGAGATTACATTGAGGATGTCAGCTGTGAAACGGGCTTGTCTAAATCCATATTGTTTGTCAGTCAAAAGTCATCTGTAAGGTGCCGGACTAGAGCATGGTTAATTATGGTCTCGAATAATTTGGCGAAAAGTGGGAGGAGGCTAATGAGGCGATAATTTGGTGGGTCAGTTCTTTCGCCAGAATTCTTGAATACTGGTACCAAAGAAGCAGTTTTCCAACAGCCCGGAAAGCATGATTCATTAAGGCATTTGTTGTGGAGTTTGGAGAGAACTGGAGCTACTTCGGTTGGGCACCTTTTTAATAGCACAGCTGGGATGAGATCGGGTCCACATGCTTTTGAAGTGTCACGGGTTTTATGATAGTAGCAGGGGTGATTTTTAGATCGTCTAGCGTGGCGTCTGTCCGCAAAGGAAAGTCAGGCAGAGGGCGGTTGGAAGGGTCCAGTGTGGAGTTCGAGGCAAACCGGCTGGCAAGCATATTAGCCTTGTCGGTTGCTCGTAATTTTTGGTTTGTGCGGGAATTGCTGATTGCCCATTATTTACTACACTGTTGTAGATTTTCCAGAAGTCACGATTTTCTCATTTTTGTGCTTCGATGCGTTTTTTAGTGGTTCCAGTAAATTCTCTCTTAGCTGTCGCTATTTCTTTTTTAATGTTACTTCTAGCTTCTATATACTTCTGCTTGTTTGAACTGGACTTATATCGGTTAAATCTGCGGTATGCATGCTGCCTTTGAGCAATGGCAGTTGCGCAAGTCGAAGTAAACCATTGGGGGGAGTGAGGCTTGCTATAAAATTTCCGCATGGGAACATGTGCTCCAATTGCGGTTTTGAACCATTCAGTGGTCTCATTTGCGCTGTTCGACAGGAAGAGAAAAAATATTTCCCCAGTGGCCATCTCTGATAAGATCTCTGATGGCTTCTCAGTCAGCCTTTTTATAATATCTCGTTGTTTTGAGCACTGGCTCTTCAGTTTTGGGTCTAGAATTTAGGGCGATTTCGACCATTATCACTGCATGGTCAGCGTTCCCGAGTGGGCTGCCAGCATTAGTTATACAATCCTCGGGAACTGTAGTCAGAAACAGATCTAGAAGTGATGCGTGTTCTTGCTTGTCAGGGAAACAGGTTAGAAAGGTGACCATTTGTGATAGGGAGTGAGATATAGCGAAACTATGCGTTGAGCTGTCCGCAGCATCTGTGTGAGTAGAGAATCCAAGCGAATTTTTGTGGTGAACATTAAAGTCACCAAATACATGTACTTGTGCGCTAGTGTCGAGCGAGAGTGCTATGTCTATGCTGTCAGAGACTTTGTTTATTATGGTGCAGTCCTAGGTCGAGGGAGAGCGGTAGAGAAAATAAAAGTAGCTAATGTTGTGTTGTATGTTTAGTCTAAAGCACATAAAGGCTTGGTCGTCCGTTTCTAGGTTTGTTTCTCTAGTCAAGGGGAGGTGGTTACGAATGTAGAATCCAAGTCCGTGCATATGTCTGTCAGAGTCCTCACAGCAGAGTGGGAGATAGCCAGGCATGTTAAAGTAGTTAGAGGGGATGGAGGAGTGTAGGTTAGTCTCGCTTAATGCTAAGATATCCGGGGTATTTGTTAGGAGAAATGCATCAACATCAGCTAAATCAGTACTAAGCCCACGGATGCTAGTGAAGGGAGGAGGTAAGTTGGATTTGTTTGTCCCCAGGCCTGGTTTAAGCTTATTTTTGTTATTGTACTGTAATCATGTTTTTAAAGAGTTTCAGTTAGGTGAGGTGGAGTTGAACAAGAGGTTATGCAGGGTATCAGACATTCAACACAAGTAGACCATTAGCTGACCTTTCTTCAACTAGGCCTGTGGCCTCAGGAAATCCCATCGGGGATGAGTGCAGGGTCTCTTTCCATGCGCGACATGGCACTACAGACATCCCGATATTATACAACTGTTGATGGAGCAGCCGCTCTAAGCGCTACCAAAGAGTTAGAGCATCCTGTACTACCAGTCGGAAACAGCAGCCAGGAACAATCAATCCGGTACCCTCAGCCCATCAGAAGAAGATCACCCAAATATAATTGCACAGGCATGTGTAGTACTCAAGCACTCCCAAGTGCCCAGTTTTGAGGGGTGGGATGTGTCGAGAGTAGGGGAACGGCATTCATTGCCCTAAACAAGAAACAAGATCTACCACTAAGTGTTTTGTCGATTCACTTGTGACAGTGTCTCTGCGCCTGACTAATAGGCAAAGAAGGCGTATGGAAGCCGGCGATAGACAGAGCCTATCTACTCCTTAAGCAATTTAGGTTTGCAGACCGGTAATTTGTTTGAGTCACCAGCTCTAGGAAGGTTCTCATCCAAGACTGGAGAGGCCTCCCTCCTCTTTGGTTTAGTTTCAGAGTTTTCCTTCTCCTAGACGCGTGATCTGGGAAGATCTACTGCGTCCATCAGCCCTGATAGGGTTTGCTCCGCGTCTGGGTCCTAATCCAGTTATTTCTGCGACCCCGCGTGGTGAGTTAATGTTACAGGGTTAGTTTGTAGAGGTTATATATCTAATTAATAGTTACACTCCTCAAAGTGATTTAGGGACATGCAGTGTAAGTAGTTTTGTGGGGAGGCTTGTTAGAAAAGCGTTAGTGTGGATTAAGACGTTTACCTTTAGGTTTTTCATTTTTTTTTAACTTGATGTTAGTGTAGGTTCAGAATAACGTTATAGTTTGAGTAGATATTAGGAATTGAGCTAAGAATTTTGCCCAGTCACTGTATATTTAGATTTACGAAGGTTAAGGTGTAGGTGCAGTACACTCAGGGTGTAACTGGAAGTACATTTTAAATCATGGCGTATTCCATATGTATAATTAAGTAAATAGGTATTTGGGCAAGTTTTCAGTAGATGCAAATAGATAGAAGTTGTGTCAGTGTTTCTACTATTGAGGAGAGATAGTTTCAGTTTTCATTTAAGAGTCATCGAGCGTTTTGCATGACAGGGAGTATCGGATTTGGTTTAGTATTGTTTGTTGAAAAACATCTAGGAAGAGGCAGTTGTTATGTAATGAAGATCGCTTTGCATCCGAGTGCATACTTTTGGCTGGTAAGTACCAAACTGGATAGGAATTAACTATAAAGCATGTCAGAGGTAGAAATGTATAGATGTTTAGTAATGACAATTACGCGGTTAGCATGTGACAGTTAGGAGCTTGAAGCTAAGGATTCCCCTACTAAGGCGTATGTATAATGTAGGAAATTATGTATAATGTAGGAAATTATGTATAATGTAGGAAATTATGGAGTGTTCGTTCGCGCTTGACCTCCGTAGAAGTCAAATATGTCACAAAGTTTAACAAGGTTTTTTAATAGCGATCCACAGAATATTATGGTAAGTTTTTCAGTGTGAACAGGTATGGTATAATAAATTATGGGGTGTATCTATTTTATTTTTACTTTCGTCATATTTTGCTTTGGTTTTGATACCCTCAAATTTGAATCTATCTCTTTATAACCCTTCATTTTCATAACCTATCATACTTTCATAAATCAGAGTCCATTTTCTGTAGGCTGTTATTGAACCCAATCAACGATGGGTAATTTTGCTAGGATATATATATATATATATGTATGTGTGTGCGTGCGCGCGAGTGCATGTTTATATATATATTAATGATAATATATATGCTTGTATATGCATGTGTGTTTATATGTATATCTAGTGAAGGATAAATACGTATATATATATATATATATATATATATATAGACAGATAGATATATAGATAGACATATATATATACATATATATATATATATATATATATATATATATATATCTGTTAACATATTTGCCCGTTTCAATAGAGAACTAAACAAGAGTTCTTAAGATCACTGTTTTTTTTACATGTAGATACTATCTAATAGGTATTTATATCGAAATCTTTTCAGGTTTTACAAAACCAACCCTTCCTTAGTTTGATGAACTAGGAGAAAAACAGCACATCAAGATTATCCGATTTTGAGAACTGCGAAAGGCATTTTGTGAAAAGCATGACAAACTAATATTACGAAGGTCGGCGAGTGACATTAGAAACTTTAGAGAGTGATCCAATCACATACGAGTTGTATTATAAATACTTAGCTACATGTTACTGCTAATAAGACGACTTAAATAAAACAGATAAGTGTTCAATGGCCAGATATAAAATGTCATCGATGAAGAAGATGGGAATTATTTTTATTTTATGAAAGACCCCTGAAATGTGACTTAAATGTATCTTGAATTTATAAATATTAATGCGGTAAGCTCTACATTGTTTAATTTTGATCCACCAATTTTCTAATCTTTTGAAGGTTGGAATTAACATCGTAGAGCTATCTCTGAACTGGATTATCTAAACAAGTTTTAATTATATTGTTTACACATGTGTAAAATTATAGTAAATTTTAAAAAGTCAGAAGTGAAACACATATGCACATAATACTTGTATAAATCCAACAATGATACTATAACACGCCTCTACCTGTTAGTGAGGACTATCTTATTGAATTTTCTATTAGATTAGAATTAAATAAGCAACACCAAGCTATTATCTATACACACACATGTACATATATATATATATATATATAGCTACACACGCATACATTTATCCACATATAGATACGCATACATATATATACATTTATAAACATACACATGCATATATACAGATGCATACATGCACACAAACATATACACATGTATACATACAAACACACAGAAACATATATACACATATATATACATATACACATAGATATACATACATATACATACACATGTATATATATACACGTACATATCTACACACATACATATACATACACATGTATATATATAAACATACATACACATATATAGGCATACATATACACATAGATACTTATAATGATGACAGATCAATTATTACATGCTTCCATCACAAATTTTCCATCGCCACAGGACTATTTTTTATAGACAGATGTCTTACGGAGTATCTATACAAAGATGATGGTACAGAGTTTTAGCTTAGTAAGACAGCTAAATCTCTCTCTCTCTCTCTCTCTCTCTCTCTCGGTACAAAAAGAGCAAGATAGCCAGCAACAAGTCAAACTGCAGACCAGCTTAATGCGGGTACTGGTCGGCCGCTTTATGTTTTTATTAAATCAGAGATTTACTTCTCCTAGAAAGGTTGCCTCCACCACAGCTTATAGGAGCCCTCTCTACCCCACATACCTATGGAAATAAACACATGCATGCACACACATGCATACATACAGATGTACGCAAACATACATATGCATGTACACACACATCCAAACATACACACATAGAAGCACACATATACGCATATACATACATATGCATATACACACGTACACATACACATACATTTAAAATACATATGGAGGAACTTTCCAAAAGTCATAAATCCTCAATGATCAGGACGACGCTGATGGTGATGGGTACGATTAAATGAGTTTGACATGAATAAAAAAAACAATTTAATACAACCACTTTGTAGAAGTGACTTTTTATTTAAAAAAAAAGGTCCAGGCGTCTTTAATACTGCTCAGTTGCATTATTGTTTTCGTCTGATTCCTACGTCCATTTATTTGTAAAACAATGTGTGAAGTTTGTCATCATCATCATTATCTACAGCAGAAGTGTGAGTCTTATAAACAAACTTAAAAAAATGTCCAGCTGCTTTGGATTTTGTTTCCGTCTGATTTTGATGTCCATTCATTTGTAAATTTGTACAAACACTTCAACGAGTGACTGTTTCTTCTACAAATTGTTTGTATATATATATATATATATATATATATATATATATATATATATATATATATATTCTCTCACTTTCTAAAAATTATATATATATATATATAATTTTTAGAATGTGAGAGAATATATGTTAAAGAACATCTCTCCTCTCTCTCTCTCTCTCTGGCGTTTCATACTCTCTCTATCTTCTCTCTCTGTGTCTCTATTAGATAGTAGATCGAGAGAGAGAGGGAGAGGGTGGGAGGAGGTCAGAGAGATATTTTTGTAGTTAATCCACGTTGCAGGAAGTGACGTTTCATCTAACCGGATGTCATGTGATGCTACGTGGCAAGGTTGGTGAAACGTTGAGTCTCTCAGAAAAAGCCGAGCCGAGCAGAAGTCTAAAATGGTTCTCTCCTAAGTAAGGGGGGAGATGCGCGCCCCAGACGTGGAACGTGGTAGGTACCCACAGTGGAGACCATCGATGGCGACATCTGCAGATCATGCCTGGAGAATAAAAGGTTGAAAACCCAACATATGTCTTCATTTTGTGTATTCCGGCGAAAACAGCAAGAGAGCTCCACCCAGTTGAAGACTCTCCCAGAGCAGCAAAACCAGGTATGAACTTCTATATATAAACACATACATCCACAACAAGTGTCCTAACTACTAGACAAACGGTTTAAGGAATCTTGGGTCCCGTTCTCTCGTCTCTTAACACTTGTAATATCTCTCTCATCGTCGTAAACTTTTTCTCTTCATTAGTAAAATGGACACGTCATCACCAGGGTACCAGTATCCCTCAAGTAAAGTGTCCAACTCAAATCCTCTTCTTCTCCCTCCCTTATGTAACATATATAATAATGATATATAATTATTTCCACAGCCAGACAACGTCGCACTTCACTGCTTTTTTGGCTCTTATGAACTGCGATGTAGTCTGGCTGTTGAAATAATAATTAAATTATATATATATATATATATATATATATATATATATATATATAATAAAAATTACAATTGAATCCACCAAAATGATCCAAGATTGTAAAACTAAAGTATATTATAAATATTAAAGAATTAATATTCATAAAGTTATCTCAGCCAGATGTAAAAGCTCGATAAAACCAAATAGGAGATAGAGCTTATAATACGAGCAAACAGTTAATAAAACATGTTAAAACACACTTTGAAAAAGAGTTAAAACATATTTAATCTGAAAAGGAAACACTTGATAAGTGGATAATCCTTAATCCACGGAGTTTCGAAGAAATACTTTCTTTCTCATCAGAGGGTAGGAATTAGCAAAATGCGGGATCGGATTTTGCATACAAAAGTATTTGATGAAACTACAAATAAGTCAAAGATCTTACTTGATAACAAAAAGTGAAGCAGAGAGAATATGGTAAAGAAAAGGGTGATTACACGTGAATGGATAGTCTGGTAAAAGGTAAATAATCCAATGACGGTAAAATCCAAAAATATAACTCCAAGAAAGTTAATTGAGTTTCCATTTGCACAAGTAAAATCCAAGGAAATCTCGTAATTGGAAGATGGATAAAAATAATCCAAAAGGCCGAAATCCATGGACTAATTCACAAATATGTACAAAAAAAAGAAAAGAGGCAAAATCCAATAATATTAATAAAAGAAAAATGAGATATGCTTTTCACACGACTGCCGAGACATAATAAGAAAGATCAGGGAAGAAGAAGAGGAAAAAATTAAATGGTTATAGAATTAAATATAAGCTGGAAAAGCAAATGTCAAAATGACCCAGACAAAAAGGATATACAAAGGCGCGAAAAAATATAGGGGAAAAATAGGTCAACTGAAATGTACAGGTTATTACTTAAGAAAATGTCATCAAGAGTTGTTAAAAGTCATTAAATGGAAAAAATAAATAAATTAATTCATAAATAGATAAAAAATAAAACATAAATGATGAATAAATAAATATAAAAATAAAAAATAAAAAATATTTTAAGGGGAGAGGATGGCCGGTATCTGCAAATCTAGGATAAAGCAAGTAAGTATGTAAGTAAATGCATATAGTAAAATATACGTAAATATACATGCAGGATATAGATGTGTGGGTAGATAGGAATATTTAAAGACTAAGACGGAAATTGCAGATAAAAACAGCCACACAAAGAAGAAATAAAGAAGTAAAATAAAGGATTATTAAGTTATAACGTATTAAGAAAGTATGTAGAAAAACGATAAAGTTAAAGAAGAATTATATATCTATCTGAAAGGTTAAAATAATAACTATGCAATTTCAAAATTACCATAATTAAATTTGGACTTATGTTTACAGAAAGAGATCAGTTAGTGTTTAGAATGTATTATATTGTAACTTTGCGGGGAAGTAATTATAGTTATAGCTTCGGTTGTGCAGAGGCGGCATGACTAAGAGCCCGGAGTATAAGACTTAACTTTTTTATGATAGTCCATTTGATTGAGAAGGGGGTATTGTTAGAGTTAAGTTTTTTAATTAAAGTGATTAGAGAAGTTCCTTGGTTATTATTAGAATTATGGTTGTTAAAAGAAGAAATGTGGTTTGATATTCTTTTCTTAATTAATGTTGAAGTAGCGCCAATATATGCATGTACTTTATTAAAAGCTCGAGGGCTGATATTAATATTAATTTGCTGATTTGTATGAGTTAAATAGTTTGAAATTTGTTCATAGTGGTAAACAAATTTTGGGACAATGATTGTATGAGGACTATTTTGGAGGGGATAATAAGTGTTGTTAGTGTTAGGATGGCTGTTAGGAGAAATATTATCATTCTCATTATTATTATTGTTATTATTGCTAGTTGTATGATTGTAGATGGAGGGGGTGCTCGAGTGGTATATTGGATTAGTAACTATATCATATGGGGAATGGGAAGAAGGATAATTTGAAGACAAAATAGTAGTGTCTGTTATGGGAGGATTACGAGGGAGCTCAGTAATATATATATATATATATATATATATATATATATATATATATATATATATATATATATATATATAGTGTAAAGATTATTAGTCGGAATCGAGAACCGGAAAAGTCATAACTTTGGCGGCAGCGGAATCGATATCAAAATCGGAAGAAAATGTTGCTTATTTGCAAATGTCAAAAAGGTTCTTTTTGTTTGTTTTTATTATTATTTAATTGTGCTTAAAGTCTTATCTTAACCTGCTGGTAGTAACAATAAAATAATAAGTACTTATTTTAATTACCACCAAAAATTAAAATATTTAGACCCCCCCCCACAAGCGTATGCTAACATTTGAAAAAATATCTATACATTTAACATATATTTTTTACGGTAATTGGGAAAAATCACTTCATAGTTAAATATATAAGGGTTTATTAATAATCAGAATTAGGAATTTAGTACTGAATCTCTAATTGTATCCAAAACGGTTAAACTATTTAAATTGTCTCATCACTAATTATATATATATATATATATATATATATATATATATATATATATTATAGTGAAATTGTCTGCGTGTTTGTCTGTCTGTGTACATATTCCTGCCAAATTACTCTGTAAATTTTCAGTCTTCAGACTCGAGATTTAACACAAGGAGTATTGAAATTTTGGCCAGAAATTTGGTATGAAGAGGTCAAAGTTCAACGATTAGACCTTTGCAGACTCTATCAAACTCCTCCACCAATTTTGGGTCTAAACACCTGAAATTCTAGATGTAGGCTCCTTGGACATGAATGAAACTTTTTTCGAAATTTATTCTTAAAATCGAATCACCAAGGCATACTTACAATTACAAATAAACGTTCCGGCGAGTCTTATGATTACTTTGATGAATTTAAATTATATACTGTAAATATATAGTGAGGAATATTCTGCAAGTGTTACACTACTTATTTCACTCACTGTATATATATATATATATATATATATATACGTATGTATAAATATACATATCTATATGTATATGTATATAAATATATATATATTTATATGTATATATGTATGTATATATATATTCATATATATGTATATATATATGTATATGTATGTATATACATATATATTTATATGTATATATGCATGTATATATATTCATATATATATGTATATATATGTATATATATATGTATATATATGTATATCTATATATATGCATATATATGTATATCTATATATATATCTATATATATGCATATATATATATCTATATATATTTATATATATGTACATGTATATATGTAAATATATATGTATATATATGCATATATATATGCATATATAGGTATATATATGCATATATATGAATATATATATGTGTATATATATGTATACATGTATGTATATATATGTATATATATCTATATATATATGTATATATATGCATATATACGTTTATATATATGTATATATATATATATATTATCTGATCAACAACGCAAATAAACTCTATGCTGACATTTACTAATGATAATAACCGCAATAATAAATAAATGAAAACAAACAAGCAAGTGTAGATATATAAAAAAGTGCTCTTGGTAAATCTTGTTAAATATCTGCGGACAGCTTTGCCCTCCAACCAAACCTCGCAGTACGTGTTCTTTAGCGTCCGTGATCATTCTTATCTCCGCTTATCTTCTGCAAAAGTCATCTCAATCATCTTGACATTTTAAATGAGAAGAATAAATCCATTTATTTGCGTTGAATTTTTGATTTACATCTAGGTTTTTTTTACCTAGTAGAAACTAAGTTTATTTTCCTTATTTATATTTAAAAAAAAAGTTATTTTAAGTAGTAAAAAAAAAATTCAGTTTTAATCGCGTTTCGCGGACAAATTCTAGGGTCATGTAATTCTAACGAAAATTAAGAAGAATGCTGATAACGGCTTCTGTAATGCAGAGAAGGAGAAAAAATGGCGGCAATAAGAGATATGAAGCAAATAAATTTAAAATATTTTTCACTCTTTTAGTTTCAGACGCATTTAATATATCAATATGATAAGTTGAGTTAATCGACCTGCAACAGTTTAGTTCATATTGCATTTTCTTGGCAAACTCCACGAAAAATGGATCTGGTGGATCTAAACTGTTTAGAAATTTGAAATCTACGCAATTTTCGTAATAATAAAAAATGTACACTCTTGTACTTGGGTCGCGGATTCCATTACTTGTGGCATTTGTCTCTAAATTAACTGCATGTAATATCAAAAAATCAGAGCGATGGTGCTTTTGGCGATCCTGATCTATATGATAGGATATTTTTCTTTAATCAGGACCTGATTGAATTCTTCAAGATTAAGCTTAAAGTTTTAATTAGGTTTGATACAAAAAAATACATGCCAGAGACCTTGTGAGCTTGTCTGTACGCAAAAACAAACAAACAAACAAACAAAAAACATCAAGTATAAATATTCCTTACTCGACTGACTATGGCATAACCGATTCATAGTTCTGTCAAATTTTAATCCGGATAATGTAGTGTCTTATCTATTATGGTTGAAAAAAAAGTACTCGAGGATTTAGTTTTATTTTAGATAAAATTTTCGTGATAATACCGTTACTTTATATATAATTTTAGAGAACGTTTTTCGCTCTGTCTAATCGTTTAAGATACAACCGTTTTAAAACAATCGTTTATGTGTGTTTTAAATATTGAATACAAGATGGAAAAAAAGCAAATTCGCACAATTTTCTTATTTCAATTTAACCTAGGTTGAAAAGCTGCTGAAACAGCTAACGATATCAACGAAGTGTTTGACACAGGAATCAGTACTGAACGCACAGCGTAATGGCTGTCCAATTTGATGGGCGTAATGATCGGCTATCGAATGTTGACAACGATCAATTAAGAGACTTAGTCAAAGCCAATTCACGAATCAGATGTAACTTATACGACGATTTCAAACCACTTGAGAGAGATTGGAAAGACAAAACACACACACAAAAAAAACTTGATAAATGGATGTCTCACGAATTGAACGAAAACCAAAAGTAATCCCGTTATGAAATGCCATCTTCCCTTCTTTTAAGCAACAAGAACGACTCGTTTCTCGGCCGGGTTGTGACTTGCAATTAAAAGTGGGTTCTTTACGACAACCAGCGACGCTCAGCACAGTGATTAGACAGTTACGAGCTCCACGATACTTCCCGAAGCTCGAGTTGCACCAAAAGAAGGTCATGCGTATTGTTTGGTAGTTTCCGATTGGTCTCATCTATTACAGTTTATTGAATGCATGTGAAACCATTACGGCGGTAACAACTTCAACAACAACACCACCCAACATTAGTCAACAGAAAAGGCCAAATACTCCTCCATGACAATGCCCAACCGCACCTTGCTGCAGAAGTTAAACGAACTAGGCTACGAAACTGCCTCATCTGCCATACTCTCTAGACCTCTCACATACCGACTCCCACTATTTCAAGCATCTCGAAAACTTTCTGCGTTAGAAATGCTGCAAAAACATAAGAGATATAAAAGACGCCTTCAGTAACTTTATCGCTAACAGAACGCAAGATTTTTACGTTACTGGCATAAAGACACTTTTTTTTTCGTTGGCAAAATTGTGTTGATTCTGATGGTTGTTATACCGATCAATAAATTCGTATTAAGGCCGACATGTATTCATCTTAATTTAAAAGTAAAAAACCGCAAGAACTTTCTCGTCAACGCGATAGTAAATTCAGTAAAATAATCTTAAAAGCGAACCATTTAAATCCAAAGTTCAATCCTATTTCCTTTATTTTAGTTTCACTCCTACTTAAAGATCAGTTTGTTCGTTTTCGGTTCTAAACAAACCAGAAACCAGTAGATGCTCAAACATTTTAAGTCGTTGGTGTTGCTATATTTATTGCCTGTATCCCAACTTTATTATAAAAAGCATATATTCTTAAGCAAATACAAATCATCGAAGATTTTATACTTTCATAGTGAAGACTATTCTTTAAAGGCGCTCGCTAATTTAATCCCATTTTCCCGGAGTTATGTCGCATATTCTAGCTGTTAAATTAAGATGAATATTGAGCAAACGTCTTATGATGGCTGCAGAAGGAAACAGTGTTGGATAAATTTGACAGAAATATCCTTTCTTCATATCGCAGAAAGACGTGGTAGAAAGCTAAATGATGGACCAAATAAAAATGTCCAAAGCTCTTAAAGCAGCATTTATAAAAATAAAATAGAATAAGCAAGTAAACAGCTTTACAAAACTCTTGCAGATGAAAACATTTTATTAAATTTAAAAAAAAGAGAAAAAAGATTTGTTCTTCTTTCTATACTAGCCTAAATGCCCGGTATTTCCCGGATGTTTGGAGGTGTGTGTTGAGCAAAAAAAAATGTGGTAATAGGCAGGCAGGAAGGCTCGATCCCGTACTGCAAAGGAGGAAAAGAACGTGAAAAAAAAACTGACGTCTTTTCCGTTGCATCCATAGCTAAACCGGAAGTGCGTAGGTTTAAACTAAACTAGTAAATCGAAAACAAGGGATGACTTTCGACCATATCGGCGAAAAAGGGCGATCCCTCCCTGTAGACAAGTGCCCAGTCGAGGATGAAGAAATTAATGATTTTTGCCAATTTTTCCATATTTGACGTCGTATACAGTAGCCCAGTATAAAACTAGCATTTATACCAAGCTATCTGTCGAACCTAACCTAGAACTATCTAATTGATAGTCTGATATATAGTGAGTGATTGTAAAATTAAGTAGAGAAATAATTTTTAAAAAAACTTAAACCTTTATATTAAAAAGTAAGAAAAATATGCGGTGATGAATTAGAAACGAATTTAAAGAAACGATGAACGTTTACATAAAATATAAATATGTAGATAAATAATGCAAGATTTTTCGATAAATAGTCGCCATTTTGTTTAATCAAGATCTCTAGTATTCGTTTCTTGTCTGACAGTCTTACAACTATAAATTAAAAATGTGCCGAAGAAAGAACAACAAAATAAAACGGATAAGAAGTTGAAGGCAAATATACATTTAATAAAATCATGCTTGAAAATGACAAGAGGAAAACAAGTTTTACATTTTAATAAGATTTTTAATTTTTTTGTGGACTTTATCTGAACAAAACATATTCTGTTGTTTTACTTGTTGGATGGTAAAAACGCCGGGCATATTTTTCAATCTGTTAAATATTATACTTACATGGACATTTATCGATTATACGCCATCAACTTTATAAACTCTATTCTACATAGTTGTTTTGTCATGCTCAGTGATAGCTTCTATATATATATATATATATATATATATATATATATATATATATATATATATATATATATATATATATATATATATGTTTAAAGAAAAAATAGAAAAAAAAAACGAATGAAATTATTAAAAAATCAACGTTTCGTCCTTGTTTCAGAGATATGTGCGCACACATATTCGTCCTTTCCCGACATGGGTTGGATTTTAAAAAACTGTCTTTTTTCGCACGATCTATGACTTTTTCTTTTATCACATTTTTATTTCAATTATCCTGAAGATGTCCTCTGAAACAAGGACGAAACGTTGATTTTTTAATAATTTCATTCGTTTTTTTTCTATTTTTTCTTTAAACATAACGTCAACCACCGCTGGTATATTTTTCATTCCTTATACATACACTTGTGCCCGATATTATTCATACCCCCCCTTGAAAATTGAGTTTATTAGGTGTAACTTTGTAAGAATTTATTGTTTACGTCCATATTGATACATATTCTTAATAAACCTCTTCTGATCATTTTCGTCATTTTAGAATCTCGGGATACTTGTAATAAAAGAAATATACAGCTATTTATAAAATCTGCAATGTTCAAAAATAATCATACCCCCTTATTTTTTCAGTATTAATCGATTTTCTAACTGTTTGTTTCCTGTTTGATTCTTATTTTGAATGCTTTTATACAACCTTTGATTAATTTCATTTCGTTTTTTGCATTTTTCAGAAATTAAAATGATATCATCTGAAAACCAATAAAAGAATAAAAATTATTAGAATTGGGAAGAAAAAAGAGCTTAGTAATGATCTTAAGACTAAAATTGTGAATTCACATAAGGATGGTTTAGGTTACAAGTCAATTTCCAAGAAATTTGAGGTCCCTACAGCAACAGTACAGAGCATCATCAAAAAATTCCAGAGCCACCACACAACAAACAACTTGATTGGTAGAGGAAGGAAAAGGAAACTGTCTGCTAGAGCCACCAGGAATATTGTAAGAAGTGTTAATGCAAATCCAACCACCACTACTAAGGACATTTTAGAAAATCT
Source organism: Euprymna scolopes (assembly GCF_053919585.1). Lineage (NCBI taxonomy): Eukaryota > Metazoa > Mollusca > Cephalopoda > Sepiida > Sepiolidae > Euprymna > Euprymna scolopes. The sequence continues at coordinate 90,742,479 of NC_136488.1, forward strand.
GGAGTCTTCTGGCATAAAAATATCAAGGCAAACATTGCAAAGGACTCTGCATGAAAATGGTCTGAAAGGAAGAAGACCACGAAGGACTCCATTGCACACCGAAAAACACCTTGCAGCACGTCTAAAGTTTGCTAGGACCTATGTGAATTTTCCAGAGTCCGTTTTCTCAAGTATTTTGTGGACTGACGAAACAAAAATTGAATTGTTTGGCCATATGGATGCTTCTTACGTTTGGAGGAAGAAAGGAGAAGCTTACAACCCAAAGAACACCATACCCACGGTGAAACATGGTGGTGGTAGCCTAATGTTTTGGGGCTCCTTTTCGGCTAGTGGTCCAGGTAGTTTGATCAAGATAGATGGAACCATGTAGAAGGAGCAATATTTGGAGATACTCCAGAAAAACATTAGACAGGATGCGGCAAAGCTCCATTTAGGACCAAACTGGGTCCTTCAACAGGATAATGATCTAAAACATACTGCCAAAATAGTCAAGAAATGGTTTGAGGATAATCAAATTAATGTTTTGGAATGGCCTAGCCAGAGTCCCGACCTGAACCCTATCGAAAACCTCTGGCACATATTGAAAACTGAGGTTAAAAAGCAGAAACCTAGAAATTTTAGGGATTTGGAGTACTACTGCATTGAAGAATGGTCAGAAATCAGTGTTGATGCTTGTAAAAACCTTGTTGATAAATATCCAAAACGGTTACAGGCAGTTATTAAGAATAAAGGGCATGCTATTGACTATTAGTAAGAGAGGTATGAATAATTTTGAACTAGTGCCATTATTGTTTTTCTTTGTATAATGTTTCAAACTTGCATAATTTATTTATTTGTTGAGTTTAAATTAAATGCTTATGCTTGATTTATTGTTTGAACCCCCTTTAATATTGTCTACCTTCTGGTTTGAGCAATATTCTTATAGAAATCTCAAAGATCCGAGGGGTATGAATAATATCGGGCACAAGTGTATATATATATATATATATATATATATATATATGTATATATATATGTATATATATATATATATATATATAGGGTGACCCCCCAAAAAACAGAGGACATTAAATTATTTTTCTGAGCATTTTATAGTCACAGGAGAAAAAAAGGGCCAAAGACCCTACTGTTTTGATGTGATGCTTTGAATATAATAACCTAGTTATGACCAAAGTTTCATTTCATTCGGATAAAACACTAAGAAACGGGGGCCTAATTAGAGTTGGGGCTCGTTTTGGGGGGTAACCCGGTATATATATATATATATATATATATATATATATATATATATATATATATATATATATAATGTCTCAATCTTTCGTATGGTCGTTCTAATATCTTGGTCGATCTTGCGTAAGAAAGTTCCATAGTTGTTTTCGTCGATCTGTTTTTTTTTGTTTGTTTGTTTCTTTTTGATAGTGGTTATTTTAAAGGATATTTTGAAAGTGGAGAGACACTGCACCTTTACCGATATATTGTCTAGCTAATTGCCCAAAAATAGACTCTGGGTGATGGATGACGCCTTAAATGTACGACCTTACCATTCCACCGTACTTCATTTGTTAAATTCTGATCAATAGTCGCTAAGATTTGGAATTATATAATTACAAAAAAAGGTGATATATCTATATATTCGTGGGCTAGCAAGGCCACAGGGGAGAAAACCGATATAGCAAAACAGACAAATATTCGGGAGACAACCGAAGCAGCAAAAGTGAAAAATGTAGGGGAGACAATTGAAGCAGCAAAATCGAAGTTGTTTGCCAGGGCATTATAGATACAAATGTAGGCAAATTTGTGCATATTGTATTGGTTTGAAAAAATAGGTTCTGTTTTAACAATTGCCATAGAATTTTAAGAATTAAATTGTATTACAATATTCAAAAAGCCTGCAAATTTTCATGTAGTTTCGTCCAATAGAACCAAAGATATGAGCATTTGAATATTCAACTTGGCTACCAGTGTTATATAAAAAGGGACAGACCCCAGTAAGTAAAAGAACAAACTAGATAAGTTTGAAAATCATATTTGGAAAAGGTTAGAATCGAACCCTGGAAGAAAAGTTTTTAAAAAAATACATCTTCGAGTTCTAAGAATGTAGAAGAATAGCTATTGTTCTTGGAAATAACTAAATATTATTTATATCAGAGTTAGATATGAAAAATGCAGTCTGGAAATAATGATGAACAAATAGGTAAGATTTTGTAAATTATTAATTTACAAAATCTTACCTATTTGTTAATCATTCTAAATGCAACAATTAATTTAGTAATTTCTTTGTTACCAGAGTCATGTGGATGCATGTGAAAGGCGCGCGTGTAATTTGAAACGTGAGGGAGTTACATTGTTTAACCACGCCTCTGACGTCATCAAGAAAGGAGATTCCCAATATATGGAGACAGGGTTCGAGGTTAGAAGAGTCAGAGTCGGAGACGAAAATCGGTGTCAGAGCTGATGCTTCTGCGAGGCGAAGGGGGAGGGAAGAGGGGGCCATGTAGTCGTAAAGGCTTGAATCCCTGACCATCATCATCACCAGCTGGTATGAAATAAGAATCATTTATATTTGTAAACTGTTGTCTTCGTCTGTCTTCATTCAACTAAAAAGAAAAGGTAAGTGTGGTTTATCAATCATCTTAAAACAACTGTCTGTCCTGTTCCCATCATCATTAATAATTACTCTCCCCTCTGACATCATCATCATCATCATCATCATCATCATCATGCACTGAGTGTTGCATCATATCTCTCAGCTCCGTATAAATAATATGAAGTCCCCAAGAATCGTCACAGTCGTCGGTGTGATGTACACAATATATAAATATCATTATGATCTTCGGTATTATGTGTCCCCGACTGCACAACACCAGTATAGATGTATCCCTATATAGATATACCACCCTTTTTGGCAATTTTAAAAGATCGAAATTTCGGCGAGTATTGATCAGAATTATACAAATGAAGGCCCATTGAAAAGCTAATTACCTGAGTTGTGTAGTGGGCAAGGTGCCGGATCACTTTTTTAATAGTAATTTTACGTAAAATGATCATCTACTTTATGGCCACTTTTTTTGGGAGAGTCTTTAATATTTCTTAGGGGTGATATTTATTGTGACCTGGTAGCAAACACAAAACCTACATTTAAAAACTTGTCTTCTATAGGTTATCGGTTGTGCTGAAAAAGAATATTGAATTTTAATTTTCCTCAAATAAGTATATTCCGAGTATTAAGCAAAAATACGCGCGCGTAAAACAATGGACTCCAATTATAACATAAAGAATTACATTGCTAAATACCCGGTAAAATACTTATTTGACTAAAACTTTAAATGGGATATTCGTTTTCAGCATATCCGAAAACCTGCAGTACATAACTGTTTAAGTTAGGTTTGTGTTGGTCTTACAAGCCAAAGTTATCAAATAAATACCACCCATGAAATACCAGACCCCCCTCAAAAAGAAAGCTTTTAAGCAGGTGTTCATTTTACGTTAAATTAATAAAGAAACACATTAAAACTATAATTTTTTCATATCTTATACACCACTCGTTTTCTAGAATTTTAACAGTTATTTACGTTTTCAGAACCCTTGAAAACCTTTAATAGTGGTAATTTTGAAGGATTTTTGTAGGTGAAAAATACTGCACCTTTACCAATATTTCAATCAGTCATTTGTTTTCTTTGCATATGAATTAAAAAACATCTGATATTTCCCCAAGACCTCTGGTATTGATGCAGGGGAGAATAAAACTTGCTGCTACGGTTTCAAATGATCTGAAATAACAGCCAGGGGAGACTTGATTCCAAACTTCTTTTAATGTTATATCTCCCCTCTTTATTTTTTTAATTATAAAGTAAATTCCACTGTGTATAAGGATCATTTGATACTGGGGATATTCATAATGGTACCCTATTTCCAAAAGAGGGGAGATATATAAAAAATATTGTGAATCAAGAATCCCCATACTGTTATTCCAGATTATTTGAAAAAATAACATCAAGTTTTAGTTTCCCCTCTATAAAGGCCAGTGGTTTGGGCAATATATATATATATATATATATATATATATATATATATATATATATATATATATATATATATATATATATATAATGGAAATTACATAATTGTCGATGCAATAATTTATTTCAACTTTATGGTATTTTAAAGCATCTAAACTAGACAATTACAGTTTTGATACTGAAATAAAGAAAGAAAAAGAATCGGGCCCCGACCGTCAAAAACCAGAGGGGGTGGTAGTAGCAATCCACTTAATACATTTTATAGAGAGGGTGGGAGGAATTTAAAAAAAAAACAAGAACATTATGACACTTATAACGGCTGTCCGGTAGCCTGACGTAACAACAGACACATACACACCCACACACGCAACACACACACATACACATACATACACACGCCCCTAAATATGCACGTTCTTACACGTAAATGCCTTGACACACGTTTACTAACCTAGGAAGAAGAGGGAGAAATATACGGATATAGAGAGAAGGAAATAAACTGCGCGTAAGGGAAAGAGAAGAAAAAAGAAAATATATACTAGCAGTTCCGCCCGGCTTTGCTCGAGCCCTATGTACTGTTCATAACTTTAATGTATATATTTAATTTATGTATATATTAAAAAGTGTGAATATGTACGGTAATGCCTTTCTATGTAATAGGCTTCCTTAACTACCATAGAGGAAAGTTAGTAGAGACCGCAGACGTCATTTATTTTAACTTTAACCCCAATTTTAACACTTAAGATTTGTTGTTTTGGGCTCAATATTAATTAACATTTTTGACGCATGTCCAAGTAACCTCAATCTAAAATTTCAAGTGTTTAGACACAAAATTAGCGAAGGAATTTGGTAGAGCCTGCAAAGGTCAAATCTTTCAACTCTGCGATCTTGGCAGCGAAATTTTCGCCCAAAACTGATTAAAAAGCTTGCTGCATGTCTAAATACCCTTCATCTAAAATTTCAATTTTTTACGCCCAAAATTGGTTTAATAGTTTGCTACAGATCGCAAATGTAAAATCTTTGGAATTTTGACCCCTTGGCAGCCAACTTTTCGGCCAAAAACCGATTAAAAAGCTTGCCCTATGCCTGAATACACTTTATGTAAAATTTCAAATATTTAGACCAAAAATTGTCTGAGTAATTTGAAGAGACTGCAGAGGTCAATATTTTTTAAACTTTGACCCCAATCATGACCCCTTAACATCTATTGTTTTGGGCTCAAATCTAATTATAAACTTAGATCCATGTCCAAGTAACATATGTCTTAAATTCCGAGTGTTAAGACCCGAAATTGGCGGAGGAGTTCTCAAAGGTCAAATCGTTGAAGTTTGATCATTTAACAGCAAAATTTCTAGCCAAAACCAAATTAAAAAGATTTTCACAGATATAAATACCCCGTATGCCAAATTTCGAGTCTGTAGACCGAAAATTGACAGAGTTATTTAATCAGGAAATGTACCGAGACAGATAGATATACAGACGGACACACACAGAAACTTTCACTTTTATAGATATACTAGCAGTTCCGCCTGGCTTTGCTCGGGCCCTATGCACAATTCATAACTTTACGAGTTTGGTAAGGTCTGCAAAGGTAAACTCCGTCAACTTTGACCTTTTGGCAGCGGAATTTTCGCCCCAAAACTGATTTAAAAGCTTGCTGCATGTCTGTATACCGTTTATGTAAAATTTCAAATGTTTAGACCAAAATTTCATCAAGAGTTTGCTAGACACTGCAAAAGAAAAATCTTTTGAACTTTGACCCTTGGAAGCCAAATTGTCACCCCCACAAAAAAACGATTAAAATGCTTGCCCTACGTCTGAATACGCTTCATGTAAAATGCCAAATATTTAGACCAAAAATTGGCTGAGTAATTTGGTAGATACCGTAGAGGTAAATTTTCTCTTAACTTTGACCCCAATTACAACCCCTTAACATTTACTGTTTGGGCTCAAATCAAATAATAAAGTTTGATCCATGTCCAAGTAAGCTATATGACAAATTTCAAGTGTTTAGACCCAAAATTGTCGGAGGAGTTTATGTAGAGTTCTCAAAGGTCAACCCGTTGAACTGTGACCCCTTAACAGCGAAATTTCTGTCTAAAACTCGTTCTAAAAGATTTTCACAAATCTCAATACGCCGTATGTCAAATTTCGAGTCTCTAGACCGAGAATTGACAGAGTTATTTGGTAGGGAAGTGTACACAAATGGGCAGACACACACGCACACACAAACATTTTCACTTTTATAGATATGTAGATAGATATGTATACTCGTAGCCAAACTGAATATTCAAATGCTCATATCTTTGGTTTTATGGGACTAAACTTCATAAAAGTTTTCAGGCTCTATGAAGACTTAAATACTATTCTATGGTTACAATTTTATGAAAATCGGAAAAAGACTTCAAGCCAATAAAATCTGCACAAATTTTCCTACCTTTGTATATATATATATATATATATATATATATATATATATTTATATATATATATATGTATATATATATAGTGTCCTGGCATGCAACTGCTTTAGTTGTCTCCCTATGGCTTTGACAGGCCACTGGTATATATATATCATATATATATATATATATATATATATATATATATATATATATATATATATATATATATCATAGGAAATTCGTTCTACTGCATATATTTTAATAGTCATTCCTGAACGTATATACCATGCACTAGGCAAGGCGGATTAAGACAGGGCGTTAGACCTCCATATATCTACGCCTTTGACAAAGTCAGGCATAAAGGGCTGCTAACAAAAATCAAATCGTATGATATAACTGGGCGAATACTGAATATAATTAGATAGTTCTTAAACTATAGGATTATCCAGGTTGTCATTGATGGACGTTCATCGAAGTTGCATAACAATAATGTGCGACTGCCTCGCGGGTCGATCCTTGGATCACTATTATTCCTGTTATTTATCAATGTCGTTCCCGATAATATTGGGTTCGAGATGGATATGTTTGCCGATGATGATAAAAGGCTCTATAACGTGCATAGGGAAAGAACGGATGCACGCATATCCAAGAAAATGATCTCCAGACCGTAGTTTAATAGGGACGTAAATGGATTATGACATTTAATGCTAGTAAGACTAAGATGTTCTCCTTTCACAGTTATAAGTTATCTCTTTAACCACCGATATTCATGGCAAATAAAACCGTACCTAAGAATTCTTCCTTCAAACTCCTCGACTTAACATTCACAGGAAATATGAACTGGAATAAATACATCGAGCACATTGCGAAGGCTGCTGCAAGGAATGTGGACATTAGTCAATTGGCAATATAGTAATTGTCAGTATGGAAATTCAGTAAATTTGTTAAATTAAGGGGAACGGCTTATCAAGAACTTGTTTACATTAGACTTGAAGACAACCATATTGTAGTCAGCTGGAAAGCTGGAAAACGGAAAGCAGTTCGGCAGGCGTGCAGTTCTAATAAAGAAGCTTTGTTCATGGAATCTACATTCATGGTTAGGCACAGTTAAAGAGTTGGGGGAATTATGTATAGTGTTTTCAGCTAGACGAGTGTTTTTGTGAAAGCTTAGCAAGGGGGTACCATGTATTGAAACTCAATCGAGCAGTTTCCATGAAAATAACGATAAAGCAAAGAAAACTCGCTATATCTCTTTTGTGAGAAAGAGGTTGCAGGGAAGAAAAAAGGACATCTCCTGTATATATATATATATATATATATATATATATATATATATATATATATATACGCGCACGACAATATTTTTCGGACACTTTGAAAAATGAAATTTAAGGTGGTTACTAGTGCCCTAAAACTTTTGAGATTGTAAGTACGTAGTGAAGGAGTGAACATCCACTACTAGTGTAATCATTTTTTTAGTTTGTCTTTGATAATTTTTGTTTTTGTGATTTTTGCGAAAACTAGCGCGACATTATTTTTCGGACATGACAAAAAATCCTATTTTATTAAGAGCTATGTTCATGTATATTTTGTTGTATGCAAATTTTCTGCTTGTACACTTAGCTGTCATCATTAAAATCACTTATCCGTTCTATTTTAATGGCAAAACAATTAAGTTTAATGAGATCAAATGCATTAAAAAAGTCATTTGTTTAACACGAAAGAAGCGAGAAGATGGTCTCAGCATCAGAAGGATCGCCATGGATTTGAAGCAGTCGAAATTAATGGTCGAATACATGCTGAAGACAAACCCCGAGCGGAAAAAGAAGAGAAGACGGAAAAGATCAATTGGCAAGAGGACTGAAAGGAGAATGAAGAGTACTATGACATGCCTTTTGACATCTGGAGAAAAAGTTACAGCAAGAAAAGTGAAGGAGAAATGTTAATTGGATGTAGACGCCCGAACAGTACAAAGAACGCTGCATAGGATTGGTTTGGAGTATGCAAAAGCTAAGAAAAAATTACATTAACAAAGAAACACAAAGGAGCAAGACTGGAGAGTGCTAAAAGGTGGTTAACAATTCATGTTGACTTTAAGGAGGTTATATTTACTGATGAGAAGCGTTTCAAGTTTGATGGGCCCGATGGATGGTGAACATGGTCGAGAAGGGGATGATCCTGTTGTATTGAACAAGCGAAAGGTGGGAGGAGGAGTTATGGCTTGGGGTATAATCTTTGCTAATGGAAATATATGGTAAGAGTGGCTGAAAGGACGACAGAACAGCGAAGGCTAAAAACGGTTGCTGAACGAGAAAACTCTACCAATGATAAGGAGAGAGATGAGGAATGATTTCGTTCTGCAGCAAGACAATTGCAGCATCAATGTGTCAAAACTCATGAAAGAATGAATGGCTAAAGTGAATATGACTACTTTGGAATGCCCTGCAAAAAGCCCAGATCTACATTTTATGGAAAATGTTTGGGAAGTGCCTGTGCAACTTGTTTATGGTGGACCTGAAATAACGAAGGAGGCTCAACTATAGGAACGAATACTAGACGCCAAAAACAACTAATAGAAACACGTAGAGATGTGATTCTGCATATGTTTGATCATTATGAAGAGAGATTGATAAAAGTTATTGAGAAGAAAGGTGATATTACAGACTATTAACAGTTTTTCAACGATGTCCGAAAATAATGTCGTGTATGTTTTGTAAAAAATGATGAAAATTAAATATTTTGCCTTAACTAATCGATGTTCTTCCCTTTTTCTTACAGGTATTGTCTTTATATGTTTATGCTATTCTATTGGAGGAATTGCGCCATTCTATGGTACTCGGAAAGTCGAATACTAAAGTATCTGAAAAATATTGACGGGCCCTTGTACTTATATATATATATATATATATATATATATATATATATATATATATAAAGAGAGAGAGAGAGAAAGAGAGAAAAGAGAGAGAGAGGTTATTTGTTTTTGTTTTTTAGATACGTTTTGAAGGAATTCATTCTGCATTAATCGAAATATCATAGTTAAGCCTATTTTACAATCGGTCAATGTCGGACAGCCTGCTAGTACACACACACACACTCGCGCATATATATATATATATATATATATATATATATATATATATATATATATATATATGAGATAGATAAGTGCAATGAAGTTATTAAAAATTATGAAAGAAAATGACATATTAATAATGCGGCCTTTTTTTTCGCATGATTCTGACGAAATCCATCAGACACGTCGCGTTAAATGCGCAATAATTATTTGAGCGCGAAGGTACATTGAGCGAAATGGCCAGGAAATGCATAGTTTCAAAGTAAACTGACATGTTTTTTTATGGTAGGTTGTCCTATCACATTTCACCAGAAAAAAAACAAAGACATTCCGCGTCACAGTTAGATACTAGTTTGAATACCTGCTAAATGTGTCAGATTAGTAGTTTACAATTAGCTTAACCACTTGAACAGGCCAACATCTATTCAAGGATAAGTGTTCCTAGGATTCTCATGAGAAGACTGAGGTCTATGATCACTACAACACACAATTCGCAGCTATTTGTTGGCATTGGATCGATGCGAAGTTCTTAGAAAGAAACACTGTTCATGAAAGTTTTATTTCATTTTACAGAAGACATATTTTTGCAATGCTGGAAGTAAGACGAATTATGGTCGAGAATGTTTACAGGAACATAAAACTTTGCACTATTTAATGCATTAAATAGTAGGCAAGACGGTCAGATTGTATTAAATAATAAGAAAGACAGTCAGATTCTGAAATATATGAAAGACGGTTTCCATTCACTTTTGAAAGACTATTGCTACTACTTGCAAGCAATTACCACAATATCTTTTTTGAACAGATTTATTTTTGCTTATTTTTGCTTGAATCCATACATAAGAAGTTCAGGACGATTGTAAAATAATGCGGATATCAAGATGAAGCTTTCACCTCATGTAACACCCGGTATTATCAAATGGTCATTTACTTAGTACGGAACCAGCATAATGTTGCTTAACTTGCGTAATATATTGGAAAACTAGTGTTTTAAGGTAATCATGCTACATATAAGTAATAAGGAAGACAGGAGAACGTGAAATATATTAGGTATCTTATGATAAACATATAATATATGTTATGAGCATAATTAAAAAGAACATAGTAGTCTTATTTTTCTTATCTGATATCATTTACAGAATAGACGTACTTTACCTTAATACTCACATGTGCTCTTGGATCCGGAATGGTGGTACCTGTTAGGGTCCCAACTATGGGTTTATTAGAAACCGACTTGAAAAAAAAAACAAAAAACAAATTTATTCTATAAAAAAAAAAAGATTTCTTCGAAATCACTGGATTTTGCATTAAATAACCTGAAACGGTTGATATGCCGTAAAACAAAATCAACCAACCAATCATATATATATATATAATCTAGGGTGATTGCTTTCCAGAAATTAAGTAACCAATTAAGTGAAACGAGGTTGATCCAAGATTGCTCAATACCGAATTAGAGCAGGATATAATCATTTGTTTAAGTTACATAAGTAGTAATGTTGCTACACCGTCATGAGCATGTTTCCGTCAACTAATTACCAGTAACTAGAGGCCTCTTCAGGCGATACAGCTTATACGAAAGCAAATATTGCAAACTTTGCTTTTGTATAAGCCGTATCGCCTTAAAAGGTCTCTACTTACAAGTACCTAGCTAACCGAAACATACTCATAACTGTAGCAACATATTACTGCTTATGTAAAAACAAATACAAGAATGCACATGCACACACACATATACATGGATATATATATACATATATACATATATATATATATATATATATATTAATGATATCAAATGAATGCAGTGTTTACCTGATATACGCAATGGTAAACTTCAAACTAATATAAATAAGGGTATTTATATATAGAAAATTTAATCCCAACCGAATAAAAAAGCTCAATACGCAATAGAGAGTACAACTTATCATATATATATATATATATATATATATATATATATATATATATATACATACAAGAAAAGGATAATTCCAAAGGTTTAATATATTTAAAATCAATATATTGGCAAAAACCAAAAACAACAAGAAGGAATAACTTCATATTTGTATTTTTTTTCGGATATTAGAATTGTTTCAACATCAATCAGGCAATTTAAAATTTTATATTATTTAAAAATTATCGAAGTTACATCTCATCAGATATGTTTGTAAAAAAACATACAAAGTATCTTGACACATTTTCATTCTGTTAAAACTACATCGGGCAGTAAATACGAATTCCTCGCGCTTTTTAACATGTGCACCATATGTGCTGAAGAAATTCATACGGGTACTATTTTCGTATATACGAAAGTGTTTCGACAGAACTCGAAGGTTACATCGCCCGAAACGTTGTGGAAATTACACTCAAGATGAAAGCAGTAATTCCCTATTAAAAAAAAAAGTATGCACGACTTTTTTTTTTATTAACTAAGATGTAATGTCATAGACTCTTATGTTTTGAATCATTATTGCAATTTTGGTCCAAATCCATTGCATTATTTCTTTGTACTAGAAACTGTTTCAAACTTTAGGTGTAAGTGTTAAGGAGTCTTTAGAAAAAAATTCAATTCATGGATTTTTGCTAAATTTTCATGTATTATCTATGGATCAAGATCAATAACCGCCTGAAATATTTCAATTTTTATATGGGAGATTGTGCCCGCGTTCTCTCCCCTAAACCGTTTAAAAATTAAAATGTAAGGGAATATTCTGTAATTGAAGTCTTCCACTTATTGTTCAAATGTCACAAAAATTAGATAAATTGGAATTCTCACGAAGGCTTCCACACCGATTTCTATTTCCTGTAATTGTATCGGAAAATCAGGAAAAGTAATGGAATCGTCAAATACCTTATATATATATATATATATGTGTGTGTGTGTGTGTGTGTGTGTGTGTGTGTGTGTATGTGTGTGTGTCTGTATGTTTGTGTGTGTGTGTCCGTGTCTGTGTCTCTGTGTGTGCAAGCACTGATCCTATTCGGGTTTACACGGCTTCCTCATGGGAATATGAAATTTACAAGCAGCCCCCAGTCGCATGTAGATCCCTGTCAGGGGAGAAAACAACGTTATGTTTTTGTAATTCTTGCAGGGAGGTGTCGACGTCCTCCTACATAAAGCGCCTGGAATTGCCATATATATTGTGCATTTGGATAATTTAAACGCAAAAAAAAAAAACAATTAAGACGCTGAAAACGTACACAGTAAAACAATACGTTGTATTCTCGCGTTGATTATTTGCTTATGCATGCGCAGCATGAAGCCGTAAACACCATGTTGAGTTAAAATACCCGTTACAATGTCATTTGAGTTTTACACACACACACACACACATATATATATATATATATATATATATATATATGTAAGTACTTCATTTACTCACATAAAATTAATATACGAAAGTATAGATTTATGCGTAAACTTTAAGTATTTACTTCAAAAGTGCGCAATACGTAGGTAGAGCTAGTTAGTAATTTATAAAATATATATAGCGATTAAGCTACACTGAATATTCGGCGTTTCATCCACTCTAGGATTCTTCATAAGCCTGAAGAATCCTAGAGTGGATGAAACGCCGAATATTCAGTGTAGCTTAATCGCCATATTATTTTATAAATTACTATATATATATATATATATATATATATATATATATATATATATATATATATATATATATATATATTTCACTACACCGATGAAGACTGAAGGATCGTTCGAAAATTATGTACTTATAAAAAAAAGTTTTTTAATTTTTTTTCATAATATTATTTTGTATTCCTGCACGTCACCAATTGAAAACGAATAAAGAAGTTATAAGTTTTATATTTTTCGCATTCTTTTTTATACATTTCCATTCATATATATATATATATATATATATATATATATATATATATATATATATATATATATGTGTGTGTGTGTGTGTGTGTGTGTGTGTACTTATCTATCTTATATACGCTCAATCGTTTAAAATTGTATTTTCCCTCTCTCGATATATTTTTGTACATTCAATTGTTCGAATACATACTATTTCTCACTATATCTCTTATTCTCCTATTCTCTTCTCTTTTCACGTAATAAAAAAATTATTATAAAATTTAATTTTTATTATTTTTCATCCATTGCATGTGTTTTAAATATAATAGGAATATTATCGCAAACGAAAACACATTTAAACATGTTTATATTTAATAGAAAGTTTACCTTAAAAAAACATGCATAGCACCACCAATATATATATATATATATATATATATATATATATATATATATATATATATATATATATATATATACATGGTTAATATAGTCATGAGAAAAACAACATCGTATACACCCGTTAGCAAATATAACTGTTCCTAACATGTGCATATTGATAACTAGAATTAAAAAAAAAGTCATCAAACATGATTTCTTTTAATTTATTACATTTTCACCCAAACAAGGCACAATGCAACTTTGATGTAAGAGGCTAGTATCTGGAAGATGATTTGATGGGATAAAATATGCAAAGAGTTTCGCAGCAAAATGTCCATTTACATTATACTTGAACTTCAGCATGTCCGTATAGTCAAGAAAGAAGGAAAGGAACTCGAAAGTGGTTTCAGAGTTTAGCAGTCCTAGAGAGGAAACTATTAGAGTAGAAAGCTTTATGGCATCTGGGGATCTCTACTGTGTAGGGGTGGGATTTTGTTGCTTGGCGGTTTCGTCGGCCGTATTTACGTAGAGGAGGTACAATGATTCCTAGTTCGTCGAAGCATCTATCATTAAAATACTTAAAAAGACAGAAGTTGGGGCTTGGCTGTCTGTGCGAGAACTATTAAGTTGGCAACTCACTTTTGAACCCTGGCGCAATGTGGCAACAATTCTCCATACATAGGCGAATGGTGGCCTTGTACAGTATACTCCCAGGCGTATGTAAATTTCTCGTACGGTAGACAGGGCCCACCCCAATTTTTGTTCGACGCTTGAAATTTATTCGGGAAACAACATACAGATTTTATTTTTACGTGACAATAAAATGAAAAAAAAATTACAAATGAATTATAATCTTTAACATGCTATATCTGATCATACACAAATACATGTTATGTCAAATTTTTTAATCGTGCATTGAACTGGCTTTATAAAATTACAAATCTTATTCAAATTTAAGCAACGCTTAAATAGAGCAAACATCTATCATATACATGATATATATATATACTTGCAAAAGTACCCGTCGTTGACTGGGTTCAAAAACATCCTACAGAAAATGGACTCTGATTTATGAAAGTAAGATAGGTTATGAAAAGGAAGGGTTGTAAAGAGATAGCTTCGAATTTGGGGGTATCAAAACCAAAGCAAAATATGATGAAAGTAAAAATAAAATAGATAAACCCCATAATTTATTATACCATACCTGTTCAAGCTGAAACACTTATCACAATATTCTGTTGATCTATATTAAAAAAGCCTTGTTAAACTTTGTGACATATTTCCATTCTATGAAGGTCAGTTGCGAACGAAAACCCCATAATTTTATTATACCATATTTTTTTCAAACAAAACATAATTATCAAAGTATACTTACGCAGATAGATATGAAAAATCTTTATTAAAGTTTGTGCCTATTTCCATTCTATGGAGGTCAGGCGCGAACGCAGACCCCACAATTTTATTATACCATCTCTATTTAAGTTAAAACATACTTATCAAAGTATTCTTATGTACATCTATATCACAAACACTATATAGGAGCCTATTCGTTACCAGCCCCCCCACACACACATAGACACACAGACATTCAGCTTTATATTATATATGTAAACTTTTTTTTTTAATTTTTAAATTTTTTATTTCCATACTTTGTGGACCAGGCGCGAACGTAGACCCCACAATATTAATGAACAACTGTTCTGCCAGATCAAACATACCCATTCCTGTGTCTCGATACATCTTTTACCATTATATGTAATCAGTTTTTAAAAATAGTCAAGCCTATTCGTGACCAGACACACACACACACACACACATACACACACAGACATTCAGCTTTATATTATAGATACATGTGTGGGCGGGGGGTGTAGATATAGGATTAATACTATAATAATATATTTTGAACAAGTAATCTACACAGAAACGTTCGCCACCAAAATCATCATTGCAATGTTGTTTTTTCCATGTTGTATTGCGGTATGATGCAAGTCCTGTGCAGTTCTAAGAGTTCTGCTTCCCCAGGCTTTCGTTCTCTCTTACCGAGAAATGACGACGGTGTTGACCAGACACTTTATGAAGATCAGTGTGTTCCTTCTCAGGGTCGCTTACTTTTCAGTCTCACTCCCTGACACTTGGGCCACATTTCTCTTTATATGAGATAGATACATACACAGAAACGTTCGTATTTTATTCCCGACGAGTATGATCGGATATTTAGTGAGATTGTCTGTAAGTTACTTGCCATAAACATTTTAATACTGGTAGTAGTGTGCAGGAATTGTACTAATGAAATAAATACTGAATGTATATTCGCAGTATATTATATTTACCTAACAATATTAAATTTGTATATGAATGACATTGTGATAAATAGGGCTATGAGAACGGAATATTCTTTTCATTGTTTTGACTCTCGAGTATATATCCGACACAGTTAGACACAGTTAATCAACCGAGAACCACACCAGTTTATATAAAAGCATATAAGATATCAACGGGTACACAGTCGAGAGTACAAAACAGCGAAAAGAATATGGTGTTGTCGTAGCTCTAGTAATAAATTATACGTCTTCCATTTCAGATTTAGAGTTAATGTTAGTCTTAAAAAACTTATCAAACAAAGAATTTCTCAAAGGAGATATCCAATCATTTCGCTTGGGAAAAACAGGGATCTGAGCATTGGTGTGAAAGGAGAGGGGTTTGATTGTAAAGGTGTTACAAGTAACATGGAACTCTTAAAAAGTTGGTATATTATAGTAAAGCTCTCCGTTTCCCAATTGCTCGTCTTTTAGAGCAAGCAACCGGGCGAAATATAAAGCGTCGACCTTTGGGTCTCTTTGTTTAAACAGACTTTTTTTTTTGTAAAAATAATTTGTCTCATTTATATCGTTTCATTGTCCTTGTCTACGCAAAGTCCCTTAAATAAGTGACCCTTGAGCGATGGGCGATATAAAAAGAAAAAAAATATATCAATACAAAAACAATGGTATGATACATAAAAAGAACACGCTTGGCAAATAGGTGTGCAGGGAGACAGTTGCGTATCTTCTTTCGCTATCTTTACTAGAAACGAAACACGCAACCAAATGAAAAGGCTAGGTATTCTTTCCTCGTTTCTTTCCGAAACGGCTTCTCGGATTTCTACCCACGCTGAAAATAAAATCATTAAAAAAATATATAAAAGATTGAATTACCTGAAATCGAACCCGGGTAATTCGAACTGATTACTCGTTAGTGATACCCTATTTGTCCTACTGCAGGTGTTCCCTATCTTTCCGGTGTGGAGGATAGGATGACCAATAAAACCAGAGGTAGGCGCGAGCAATAATCGGAATTACATAAGTGATGTGTATCTATGTTTTGTATAGTTAACGCACGTATACTTTTGCCCGCGTAATCTACTAAACTTTTTATATTGACACAGTCACGAAT
Source organism: Euprymna scolopes (assembly GCF_053919585.1). Taxonomy (NCBI): domain Eukaryota; kingdom Metazoa; phylum Mollusca; class Cephalopoda; order Sepiida; family Sepiolidae; genus Euprymna; species Euprymna scolopes. The sequence continues at coordinate 90,759,627 of NC_136488.1, forward strand.
ATCTCTACGAAGGTTTTTATAAATTCTCTGGAACTTTCAAACTACATTAATCATACGTATTATTTGGATTATTCAGACTATTCTAATTTTGACTGTTATCTTCACAACGTTTCCGCCGTTATAACCTTCAATCTATTTTTTCAGGCGAACAGTCGAGAGTAAGACGAAAGAAGCAGCGCATATGCCGGGCGACAATCATATACTAAGCAAATCAATATAGAATGTTATACAATTTTCAATCCTGAGTCGTGCTCACTCAACATTCCATTTAAAAATTTTGGAGACTATTACTGTTCGGTTGAGAAAGCCTTCTCTCTGTAAGCAGAGGGAATGTTTCATAGGTTTGAGCGTTATTAACCTCGAGGATCTTTGAAAAATATAATGTTGTAATATTTTAATCGCTCCCTCTTTTTTTCACCCATTACGCAATGTAACTTTATTTAAATAATGTACACGTTTTCGATTTTTTGCCTTTAAATCCCTCGATACATCTTTGAGAAAGTGAGGGCTAAACCACTTTAATTTTCTTTCCCCTTCTTCGCCGCTTTTTTTTTTTTTTGTACACGTGTTTTACGCATTTTACTATTTATCATGAATTATAAAAATCTTCCCTTCATGATTGCAAAACGGAACTTTGCTTGTGTGAGTTCTTTTCCTATAGCTATCGATAATCTATAATCTATAATAGAAAGAATCCGACGAAAGTAGGAACAGGGGATTATGACCAAAGCTAACACCTTATATAACATAACATCACAAATGCGCAACAGTCGAAATGAAATACAAAATTAACAGTATATTATTTGATATGATAGGAGTGTGTTCTAAATTATTGCTTCTGTTGAAAACAGGGGCGCGTTCTTTACCTAAATGCGAGTTGGGAACAATTATCATTTTGACAAATTTGGTACCCTCAAAATGGGGAGCGGCATATATATTGTTTTTTAAGATATAATTAATTATATATATATATATATATATATATATATTGAGATAAAGAAAGAAAGAAAGAAAGAGAGAGAGAGAGAATGTGTGTGTGTGTGTGTATGTGTGTGCGCCAAAGTAATATTGTTGACCAATGAGATAATGAGAAATCAATATTCCAAATACAGATCAGGAAAAATGTTTTTGACTAAGTATATATTAGATTCTCTCTTACTCTCTCTCTCTCTCTCTCTCTCTCTCTCTATATATATATATATATATATATATATATATAGAGAGAGAGAGAGAGAGACAGACAGACAGACAGACAGACAGTGAGACAGAAAGAGAGTGAGGGGGCAGAAAAATGGGAAGACATGCCAGAGTGATATTATTGACCAACGAGATAATGAGAAATAAATATTGTCAAATACAGACAGGGCTTAAACATAGTTTTAAAGAATGATTACTATGACAAAAGTGTGAGAGAGTATGATGGTTATTCTAGCCTAGAAAGACTGAGGGAGAGAGAGAGAGAGAGAGAACGAGAGTTAGAAGAGAGGGAGGGGGTAGCAAAACGTTGTTGAAATAAAGTAACATTGAATTCGAATGCCGATTGTTTTACGATTTATAAACAATCACGCGACATAAAGAAAACGCAGTAACACGCCACGCATTAGGTTGTTTATACAAATGACATTACTATTCACAGCCTGCGATAAATATTTGTCAAACCGATAAGAAAACGAACGCGGATTACCTTTGTATAGGGCTAAAGTGGGTGTGCCAAAAATCGGAGAAAGACTCATGAAACAACTTTTTAAAAATCCTTCAACTGACAAAATCTCTGAAATCAGCAAAAAAAAGTTGAATATATATTAGAGCGTATAGGTTGGTTGGTTGTTTTTGTTTTACGGCAGGTTATGCCGAATCCAAAGATTTTGAAGACAAATTTTTTAATAGAATATATTTGTTGTTTTCCAGTCGGTTTCTATTTAACCGATAATTGGGACCTTAAGAGGTACTACCACTCCGGATCAGAGTGGACTTGGGAGCAATGGCAATGGAAGGGTGGCTCCACACTCCCCAATACCGCAAGCTGGGACCTCACAACTGGATATAGTTTAAGGTCATCTTCAGGACCAGAGCGTATAGGAGAAGATAAAACTTACTTTTTTCGCATCATACATTGGCACCAAGAGTAAAAATAGCCGTGACCATGATGGAAAAATTATATAAAATGAACGACGTTTGATTTGTCAATCAGCATTTTTTTCCTACTTTGATATTTCACGAACAATTTTACTAGTGAAAAAAAGACATATAATAATACGTATTATAAGGAAGTTTAATAGGCTTCTTTACCCAACGTTAGACACAAGGTCAGGTGATGTTTTGAAAAGACCGTGCACTAAGAAGTGCATTCCCCAGTACAAACACCACAGGCGATTAGCAATAAGCAGTCCTTTTCTTAAAAAATAACACCTATGAGATTGAATTTATTAGAACCGAAGAGAACCAAATCTAATCCGATGGAAGCAAGACAACAGTCGAAGACACATCTTCAAAGGGCGAATATTTTGTAAAAAAATTTATTTTATTTCAATTTAGCTTAAAACAAGGCATGTTGCCACAGGGACGTAAACTCCACTCTGAATAGGGACCGGATTTCTAAGAGGCATCGTTAGTGGGGAACTTTATAGCAAGATATTTGTTCACATTACATTTAGTTTTTTCCATATTGAAACATGGTGTTGATTCCGGAGGCAAGCAATCTGAGGAAAGAAAAAGGGGAAGAAGTTGTCTTACGTTTGGCGACGTCTATTATCGAGGAGTTGAATTTTGCTGCGAGTCTGTTTTGTCGGGGGCACTTACTTAAGGGGATACGAGCGCAATAAGTTTGTCAGAGCACATTCCGCAGAAGTACTTGTATAACAAGAGATGTTTGTGATTTGTGTTAGTATTATTATAATTTGTATTTGGTAAGCGTTCTCACATGGACCGTCACTAGACTACTCTCTGGCAGCAACCGGCGATGCTCCCTGGAATGTGGGTGACAACAAGTCTCTCTAGATTTCCAATACTTTCGACCTCTTTCGATAACCTTTGCAAATAATCGCAACAGCCATTTACCATTGACTTCTTGCTAGCAAAGACTATTGGTCTTCACTAGAATTTGAGTCGTAACGGTCCTTCTCGAGATCTACTGCCTCTTCTCACTCATAAAGTGGAAGTCGTGTTAGTACTTTCTGATCTCTTTCTTTCCATCACCCTTGATCCTTCACGAGTATTTTGTGTGGCGCCAGACGATGCCGATTCTACACTTTTTTGGGAGAAGGAGGAGGGAATGAACCTAGTTAATTAGAATTTTACGGTTTCCCGATTTTTTGGTTCATATGGTGTTTATTTGTCTTTTTCTTTTACTTCTGTAGCGGTTTTCATATCACTAATTAGCGTTTATAGATCATGTGAACTAGTTTCTGCATTCGAGGATTTTCCTTCAGATTTCAACTGTTTTCAGCATTATTGTTGATTGTATAGTTCTAGCTTTCCTCTTGCTTCCAATTTCTTCTAGTTTTTTTTTCCAATTTATTAGAACGGTTCCTAGTGATTTTATTGTTCTTCTTAGATAAACGTGCTCAATTTTCTGTTTTATTTGTGTTGTTTTTATTGTGTCTGCTTCCAGAATTCCCAAGTATTTGTAGCCATCATGTTTACCTAGTGCCTTTATCTCCGTTTTGTTGGGTAGTTCCATGCCTTCGGTTGCTTCCAATTTCCCCTTTTCTTATGATCAGCAGTGCGCACTTTTTCATGCTGAATTCCATTCCAATAGCCCGGCTAGAGGTTCTGGTTGTGTTTATAAGGGCGTCTTGTTCATTCCGGTTTTGTTTTTGCAAACAGTTGCAGATCATCCAGATACATTAGTTGGTTCATTATTTCATCTGTATTCGTGAACTTGTTTGCGTCAAATAATTTTTAGTATATTGCTAGTATATTATTTAGTTAATATAGTGCTAGTATATTCTATTATTGGCTCACATGGAGCTTCCACACAAGTCAACAAACGATCTGATTGGAAACCTGCGGTGTTCTCTGGAAGCTGAGTGACAAAAAGTCTCCCCAGACGTCCAGCTCTCTCCAGCTCCTTCGATAGCATTTGCAAATGAATTTGCATCATCGCAACAGCTTCTTACAATTGAATTCTCGCTGGCAGTGGGCATTGGTTTATACTGAAATTTGAGTGGTACTAAGCCTCCCCAAGGTCCCAGTTCTCGTCGAGCTTTTCCAGCCGAGGTCTGGCCAGCGCTCTCTCCTCGGTCTTTTAATTCTTCTTGACCCTTCTCGGCTCTTTGGTATCACTTTTCTATTGGGAGGAACGGCGATGAGGCAATTAGGGGAGATGCATGGTTGGAGTGTAGAACTCGTAGATATGCAGCTTCGGTGTTATTCATTCCCTGTAACGCTTCTTCATTAAATTGTCTTCTTGTATTATTCTCCGCATTCAAGTATTTTCCTTAATATTTCAGCCGTATTTATTATCGTTAGTCGTTGTATTTTTGCAGCTATTCCTCTGATTCCAATTTCTGCCATTCTTTTTTCGAAGTCTTTAGGAATTGTTCCTAGTGCTCCTAATATTATCGGTACTATTTTGATTTTCTTCATTATCTAAATCCCTTTTAACTCTCTGGTTAGCTCTGCGCATTTGCTTCGTTTCTCCTTTTCTTTCATACTCACCCTGTGGTCAGCTGGGACAGCAAAGTCTACGATTTGACAGGATTTTTCTTTCTTGTAATTTATTACAACATCTGGTCTTCTTGCTTGGATGGCCTTGTCCGTCTGTATGTCCATGTCCCATAGGATTTTGTGGTTCTCGTTTGCGAGTGCTGTTGCGGGTTTATGCTTGTACCATTCGTCTGTATGCTCAAAATGCAGTCGTTTGCACAATTTCCAGTGCACCGCCCCTCCCACTTGGTCATGCCTGTTTTTGTATTCCTTTCCGGCCAGTTTGTTGCATTCACTTATTATATGGTTTATCGTTTTGTCTTTTGGTCCACAGAGTCTGCATTTTCTGTTTTCTTGGGGTTTATCAATTTTTTCTTTAATATGGTTGGTTCTTATCGAGTTATCTTGTGCTGCACTTATTAGACATTCAGTTTCTCGATGTATATGTCCTTTTCGCAGCCATGTCCAGGTGTTTTATTTGTTCTCATCTTTTGTCATTCTTATGAATCTTCCGTGGAGTTGTTTCTCTTCCCACTTCCCTTTTCTCGTTTTGTCATTTGTCTCTCTGTTTTCTGTTTTCTGTTTTTTCAGTGTCTCTCTGTCTGCCATAATTATCCTTTCAGTGTTTCGCATTATGTATTTTTCTAGTTCTTTTTTGTGTCCTTCACACAGTCTTCTATAGATATCACTCCTCTCCCGCCGTATTTGCTTTTCACATAGAGTCTGTCAATATCCTTATGCTGGGTGTAGTGCACTATGCATGGTCATGAGTTTCCTGGTTTTCTGGTCAAGTTGTCTCAGTTCTTCTTTTGTCCACCCTATAAACGATCCAGTGACACTGCTCATGTATTTGTACCTTTTATTAGGTTTCTGCTATATAATTTAGTTTCCAGGAGTTTTCTTCTTCTCCTGAGGTATTCCTTTCCAATTTTCTCTTTCATTTCTGTTGCCCTGATGGTGCCCGCTTCCAGAATTCCCAAGTATTTATAGTCGTCTTGTTCCCCTAGTACCCTCATTTCTGTTTGGTTGGGTAGTTCCCTGTCCTTCTGTCGTTTCCAGTTTTCTCTTTCTTATGACTAGTAGTGAGCACTTTTCAATTCCTAATTCCATTTGGATATCTTGGCTGAAGATCCTGGTAGTGTTAATTAGTGTCTCTAGTTCCTTTCCGATCCTTGCAAAGTTTCAGATCGTCCATGTACATCATGTGGTTCACTTTTTCTTCTGTATTGGGGAACTTGTATCCGGCTTGGCACTTTATCAGGATACTGTTCAAGGGCATCATGGCTATGATGAAGAGTAATGGTGATAGTGAGTTTCCTTGGAAGATGCCTCTTTGTATGTTAATTTCTGTTATGTGCTGTCCATTCCAGTCTACATGTTCTCATTGTATTTTCTATTACGTTGGTGATCCCGCTTGGTATTTTATACATTTGTAGGCATTCTATTATCCATACTTGAGGGATCCTGTCGTACGCTTTTTTGTCATCGATCCATGCGATGGCTAAATTCGTTCTCCTTCTTTTTACCTCCTTAAGGATATTTTGATCTATATATAGTAGGTCATGTGTTTCTCTTTTTCCTTTTTGGCACCCTTTCTGCTCCTCGGAGATGAGTCCGCGGTTATTCAGGGAATGGTAGATTTGTTCCCTCAGTTGTGCTGTCAGTATCTTCCACATAGTGGGTAAGCACGTGATTGGCCTATAGTTGCTACGGACGGTTCCTTTCTCCATGTCCTTCTGTAGCAGTGTGGTTCTACCTTTTGTCATCCAGTCTGATACGCTTGCTTCCTTTTTTTGAACCAGTATGCATGTACCCTATCGTGCCCTGGTGCTCTCCAATTTGCCATTGTTCCTATGGTTTTCTTTAGCATTTCCTTTCTGATTTTATTCACTGTTCCTTCTTCTATTTGTTGTAACTCTTCTTTCATATCTTTCAACCATTCGGCATTTCTATTGTGATCTTCCCATATTTTACTCCAGTAGAGTTTTGTTTCTGTCGGATTTGGTTGTTTTGTTTTTGTTTTTCCTCCGTTCACATTTTGGTAGAATTGGCTTTCATTAGTTTCAAATGTTCTGTTTTGTTTGCATTTTCAGTTTTTCATCTATATCGTTTCAATCTCGCTTCTTTTGCTTTTATTTTTTGGTCCAATTCTTCATGTTTCTTGTTTAACCTCTCCCTATCAGTTACATTTCCAATATTCCGTTTTCTCCACATTGCTTTCTTTTTGTTGATAATTTTGGTTTCTTTTTATTATTATTATTATTATTATTATTATTATTATTATTATTATTATTATTATTATTATTATTATTATTATTGTGGTTAGAAGCTAAGAAAAAACAAGTCTTACCGTGGGTGCTCAGCGAGTGATTTCAGGCCGAGAAAAGGAAAAACAAAGATGGCGGCCAGCATTTTATAACGTGCGTTCTCACATAATCTCGTGTGCGTGTGAAGCTGGAAACTACAAAACGAGCTTCATTTCTCGGTGCTGAGCGATTCCAGATCAGGCAGGAGAGTAGGCGCAACGGGTGTGGAGATACTTTCTGAAATTATAATCATTTTTTGTGTGTTTGAGGTGAACCCCTCCAGCCCCCATTACGGAGGTTCAAGCTATTTCGGCGATGGCCAACGCTGGCTTAAGCAACATGATTAAGCCTTTTAATGGCGACGGTGATGTGGTGGCGTGGCTTACAAACGTGGATCTTGTGGCAAGGATTCAAAAGTTGGACGATATGGCCGCAGTGATACCACTGTTTCTAGAAGGGGACGCGCTAGTCCTCTATTTGGAGCTCAGCAAGCCAGAACAGGGTGACGCGGACGCCATCAAGGGTCGACTGATCGAAGCTTTTGCAGAGAGGTCTTTCGAGGCCTTTAATAAGTTGAAGGAGAAGAGGTGGACTTGTGAATCTGTTGATGTCTACTGGAATGATATAAGGAGATTGATTGGTAGTCGGGCATCAGAGGACACACCACGAGTCACGTAGTCAAAATAACATTCGTTACCTGGTTTCCGGAAGAAATATCGAAACGTTTGCAGCAGGTCCTGGGAGTGGAGACGCTGGATGTGAGTGAGCTGCTCAAAACTGCAAAGATCTTGGTGAGCACCCAGCCCACGGTCTGGAGAGACAACAGCAATGGTACAACAGGATGGGGGCAAGAGTCTCCCGAACCCGAGGGTAGCATGCTTCGAATGTGTGGGACCACACATGAGAAGAGACTGCAAGAAGTTCTTGCAACGGACAGTATGTCACAAATGCAATCGGAGAGGCCATTTAGCGGTGTAATGCACGAGTTCGGGAAACTGGCAAGGGGAAGCCGACGCGCCCGCAGCCGCCCCGATTCGGGAATAGTGGCGCACTCGCAACAGATGCCCAAGCAGAAGATCGTGGTGGAAGGACGGGGAGTTATGGCCCTGATCGACACTGGCTGTACCACTACCATGGTGCATACAACCCTGGTCGGAAGATGGAAAGGGAATGGTGAAGTAGTGGCATTCGATGGGTCGCGAATGAAGTGTCGAGAGAGGAAGACCGTCACTATTGATATTGCTGGACACCGAATGAGGGCCCATGCAATTGTCACTGATCATCTGGTGCCTGGCGTCCAAGCCATCACTGGAATAGATGTTATATGACGACTTGAAGGCGTTACCATCACATGCAAAAACGTGAGGTTCGGACTAGCTGAGTGCGCAGTGACAGAGTAAGCTCCCGGAGGGACCAACAAGGCCGAGACGGAAAGAAAAATGTCGATCAAAGATCAGGATTTCCGAGCCGAATTCGACGGAGAGCAGTGGACAGTGGAGTGGGCATGGAAACATCAAGGGCTATCGCTGACAAACAGGGTGGCGTGCTACACTAATTCGCTTCGAGGAGGGGCGAGAAAGGAGTTTGAACAAGAAGTGGACCGATGGATTGAGAAGGGTCTAATGCTGCCTTGGACGGATGACGTTGAGTCGGGCATTTTGCCGTTGATGGCCGTTCTGCAACCAACTAAAGGGAAAGTAAGACCGGTCCTGGATTTCCGAGAGCTGAACCAACATGTTAAGTGCCATACTAGAAGCGACACCGTAGATGTGTGCAGTGAGATCATTAGAGAATGGAGGCAGATGAATGGCGCGTCTACGTTGGTAGATCTAAACTCTGCCTATTTGCAACTCCACATAGCCAAGAAGCTCTGGAAATACCAGTTAGTCAGGTACGAAGGCAAAACTTATTGCCTTACGCGAGTGGGGCTCGGGTTGAATTCGGCACCCAAGATCATATCAACTATCCTCAGGAAGATTCTGGAGATAATGAGAAAATAAGATGGGGCAGTGAGTTCATACATAGACGAGATTCTTGTGAATGAGACCTGGTAACTGCCAAGGATGTAGTAACTCATTTGAAGAGGTTTGGGTTAGTCGCCAAAGCGCCTGAAAAATTAGACGGAGGGGCTGCTTTGGGGCTCAGGCTGAAACGAGGTGCGTCGGGCAGCATATAGTTTCGCAGGGGGAACGAAATCTCGCAACTGAAGCAAGAGCTCAACAGACGGGAACTTTTTCCCCTATGCGGGAAGTTGATCGGATATTACCCCGTTGCTTGCTGACTTAGACCAGCTACATAAAGAGGCATACCGAAGGCAAAGGATGGAATGATAAAGTGGGAGGAAGAACGGTCGCCATGATGGAAGAGCTCTTGAAAGAAGCAAAACGGCAAGACCCAGTCCGGGGAACCTGGAACGTACCACGATCATTGGATGGAGTCGTGTGGTGTGATGCAAGCAGCATTGAAACAGGGGTCGTTTTGAAAGTTGGAGGAGTGGTTGCAGAAGATGCGGCCTGGTTAAGGAAGACGAATGATGTCAGCCACATCAATATAGATGAAGAAAGTCGACCGAGTATCACTAAGGAGCAAGTGAGGCAAGTGGTCAGGACATGCGACAGATGTCAGTCGATTGATCCTGCTCCAAGCACGCATGAAGCTGGTCAATTGGGGGTGAGTGGGACCTCCGAGAGACTGGCATGCAATGTCACCCATTACAGGGATGGACTTTACCTGACCATGATTGATTGCGGACCCGGGCGATTTGCCCTATGGAAGAAGCTACGTGGAGGAACAGGCAATGAAATAGCGGCAATCCTCTATGAGGTGTTTTTGGAGCGAGGTCCCGTGGAAGAGTTGTTAACCGACAACGGGACCGCATTCAAGTCAATAGCAGTGACGGAAGTAATGAGGAGGTGGGATATCCAACAATTTTTCAGAGCTGCCTACAGACACAGTGGCAACGGGATCGTGGAGAGAAACCAGCGCACCATAAAGGCAGTTGCGGAAAGAGGAGGCACCTCACCTGAACAAACCGTCTACTGGTATAATATGTCGCCTAGATTGGGACAAGTGCAAGAGACGGTTCCGCAACTGTCAACGTTCGCATATTCCTGGAGACATCCCAGAGTTGAGCTGGCAAGCAGAGAGACAGAAGCCACAGGGACCATTAAACTCGGGGATGAGGTATGGGTGAAGCCACCGGGGGCGCGCTTCACAACACAATGGAGTAGAGGTCGCGTGACTGGGAGAAACACTAGAAACAACATTGTGGTGGACGGAGTACCGAGGCATATTCTCGACATCAGATCAGTGAAAAGTGAAGCAATGGAGGGGAATGTGCAGCAACAGGAGGAGAATGAGACACCCTAGAGGTCAAGTAGAGAGAGGCGACCGCCACAGTGGATGAGAGACTACGAAATATGATCTTGAGATCAGGGAGGCATGTGGTTAGACGCTAAGAAAAAACAAGTCTTACCGTGGGTGCTCAGCGAGTGAGTTCAGGCCGAAAAAAGGAAAAACAAAGATGGCGGTCAGCATTTTATTACGTGCGTTCTCGCATAATCTCGTGTGACGTGAAGCTAGAAACTACAAAACGAGCTTCATTTCTCGGTGTTGAGCGATTCCAGATCAGGCAGGAGATTAGGCGAAACGGGAGTGGAGATATTTTCTGAAATTATAATCCTTTTTTGTGTGTTTGAGGTGAAGCCCACCTATTAGGGAGGTTCAATCATCATCATCATCATCATCATCATCATCATCATCATCATCATCGTCGTCGTCGTCGTCGTCGTCATTATTATTATTATTATTATTATTATTATTATTATTATTATTATTATTATTATTATCTTAACTTAACAGTGTTGCGATGTTTTAATCGTTTTTTTACCTCAAGAGCGAGCTCTTCCACCAAAGCTAGGGATGATAGTCAAAGATTTAATTAGATAGAAAGCACCTGGCTTAGGATGTTTGTTGTGCTCTGCAGAACTAATTTCTGGAGTACGGTAATGTTGTATCTGATTCCCAAGGAGTTCTGCTGTTTTATAAGATAATCAGGAATTGAGCAAAGCGCACCTGTGATTATTAGCACGGTGGAAGTTTTCTTATTTCACAATCTAGCAATCTCCATCCTCAGTCTCTGATAGTTTCATACGTTCTTATTCTTCTTGCCTATTAAAATGCCGTTTGGTCAAGCGACGCAATAATTTGGCATTTATTGGTCTTTTTGTTCAAAACTACAATAGCCGGTTTTCTGTGTTATCTCTGGGTCACACTGAATCATGAAATCCCAGAGAAACTTAACGTTCCCATTTTGCACTACCCCTTTTTGGTGATGTTGGTGCCATTAGTTCGCCACTTGGATTTCAAACTTTTGGCACAAAGTCCAGTGCAGATTTGTACAAACTTTGTCCTGGCGACATTTGTATTCTTTCAGAGCAAGTATAAAAACGCATTAACAATGTGTGACACATAAAACCTGCACTTATTAGAACAGTCTTCTGATCGAGGTGTCTCAGTTCTTCTTTGATCCATCCTATGAACGGTTCTGTGTATCTTACTCGTGATACTGCCCATGTATGCATACCTTTTATTAGGTTTCCGCTTTAGGATTTCGTTTCCAGGAGTTTTCTTGTTCTCCGGAGGTATTCTTTTCCAATTTGTTCTTTCATTTCTGTGGCTTTGATGGTGTCTGCTTCCAGAACTCCCGGATATTCATAGGGGCCTTGTTCCCCTAGGACCCTCATCTCCGTTTGGTTGTGTAGTTCCATGCCTTCTGTCGTTTCCAATATTCCTTTTCTTATAACTAGCAGTGCGCATTTTTCCATACCAAACTCCATTTGGATATCCTGGCTGAAGATCCTGGTGGTATTTATTATTATCTCTAATTCTTTTTCGGTCCTTGTAAATTGTTTCAGATCGTCCATATACATCAGGTGGGTAATTTTTTTCTCTGTATTAGAGAACTTGTATCCAGCTTAGCACTTTCTTAGTATAGTGTTCAGTGGTATCATGGCTATTATAAACAGTAACGGTGATAGTAAATCGCCTTGGAAGTGCCTCTTTTATGTTAATTTCTGTAATGTGTTGCCAATCAACTGTCAAATCCAGTCTCCCATGTTCTCATTGCCTTTTCTATTGCGTAGATTATCCTGCTTGATATTTTATACATTTTAAAACATTCTATTACCCATGTCTGTGGGATTCTGTCGTGCGTCTTTTTGTAGTCGATCCATGCCATGGCTGAATTCTTTTGTCCTTCTTTTTACCTCCTTTGTGATCTTTTGATCTATATATAGCAGATCACGTGCTCCTCTCTTCCCTTTCTGGCATCGTCTCTGTTCCTCGGGGAGAGGTCCACGATTATTTAGGGAGTGGTAGATTTATTCCCTCACTTGTGCTGTTAATATTTCCCACAGTGCGTAAGCACGTTATAGGCCTATATTTGATGAGTGTGTTTCCTTTCTCTGTGTCCTTCTGTATCAGTGTGGTTCTGCCTTTTTCCATCCAATCTGGCACGTTTGTTTCCTGTATACATCTTATCATGTTTTGGGCTAGTCTTTCGTGTAGTGTTGTGAATTTTTTGAACCACTATGCATGTATCTCGTCGTGTCCAGTCGTGGGTGCTCTCCAGTTTGCCATTTTTCTTATGGTCTTCTTTAAGGTTCCTTGTTGATTTCATTCACTGTTCTTTCTTCGATTTGTTGTCGCTCTTCTTTCATGTTTTCAGCCATTCAGCATTTCTGTTGTGTTCCTGTCGTCCTCCCCATATCTTACTCCAATAGAGTTTTGTTTCTGTTGGGTTTAGTCGTTCTGTTTTTTTTTGTTGTTTTTTGTTTGTTTTTCCTCCGTTCACATTTCGGTAGAATTGGCTTTCATTGTTTTCAAATGTCCTGCTGGCCTTGTTCAGATTTGTATCTATATCTTCTCAGTCCCTTTTCTTTTGCTGCTATATATTTTTTTTTTGGTTGAGATATTTGTCTTTCTTGTTTAGCTTCTCCTTACTGGTCACATTTCCAATTCTCAATCTTCTCCACGTCGCTTTCTTTCTCTTCATTGTTTTGGCTTATTTCTCATGCATGTTGATTTACGTTTCTAACCTCATTTTCAATCCAGGTTTTCTCGGTCCATTATTCCATGGGTGTTTTTCTGTTTTGGACTTCATCATGGCGCCTGCGTGGTTTAAATTGTTTAGGCCAGTGATTGTGCGTGTTGTGATGTGTAGGAGGAGCTTGTTAACTTTCTGTTTCCTTTTTTAATTTCTTCTGCTCTTGATGATGGGGACTTTGTTTTATCCTCGTTCATAAACTGTTTCATTTTTTCTATTTCTTCTGCTTCATCCTCTGTTATTTCCGTTTCATTGTTCTCTATTTCCTCGTTTGTAGCGTTTGTGTTGTTTCTCCTTGTGGGGCTTCTACACGTGATTCTAGTGGGGGATGCTTCATACTCAATTTCATTGCTTGTTTTTCGCTGTATTTCCGTTAATTCCGGTTTTGACAGCCAACCCCACTTGAGTACCAGTCTTGCTTGCTCCACAATCATTTGTTCTGTTATATCGTAGTCACTGGCCAGGTCCCATAGCTCTTTCATTTGTTTCTTGTAACCGCCATGTCTATATTCGGGATGGCTTCTATAATAACATTCCGTAACGAGTTTATTCACCTTCGTTGTCTATTTCTCTTTCTGGTTCTTTTTTGTTGGTTACCTTTGCTGTGTTCTTTTTGGTTATTATCATTTTGGTCCCTGTAATTGGAGATTGTATTTACCTGTTCATCGTCCGAATTGTTTCGGAAATTAGGAAATGACGACCGGGTACCCCATGCTGGCCACCGAGAGAACGTCTGCCGATCATGACATCAAGAGATATCTTCTGTGTCCCACGGTCGGTGGTGGTGGTATTATTATTATTATTATTATTATTATTATTATTATTATTATTATTAAAAAAAAAAAAGAATTACCCCATTAGTAATCATCGGTGCTTATTACTGTCAATAAGTGATATATTTACCTGGAGTTTAACTAGGAACAAGACTCTTCAAATGCCTAGTACTCTCTCTACCTGTTCTGATTTCCGCTACAATTATTTTACATTCTCGTAACAGCTGTTTACCATTTCTTTCACGCTGATAACAACTGTTAACCTTCTCTGGAATCTTTATGGCAACAAATCTTACTAACTTCCAGTATGCTCCGCACCTTTCCAGTGAAGGTCTGATTGGTGCTCTTTATCCCTGGCCCTTCCATAATCTTTGACTTTTGACGAACGTGCCATATTGTCACAGGTGGAGCTGGTGTCACGGTTGTGGCGTCATATGTATAATATCAAAATACACGTTCGTCAGAACCCACGCAGGTTGTCTCTTTTATTAACTGATTAAAGGAACATACGTCTTGTTTAGATTTGGAGATTTTATTCCTATGAATAGACATTTACGCATATGGTTGATAGACGAGAGAGGTGAACAAATTCAGTTAAGAGAGAGAGCAAGAGAGAGAGAGAGAGAAAGAGAGTGGAAAGAGAGAGAGAAAGAATGGGCCATCACAATCATTTATCACGTACGATAGCTGTCAAGTCTAGCTTGAGAATAATATAGCTAATCTCCGGGATACGGCATTAAAAATTAGTAACAAAATACAGTACAGTATATAATATACATGTATATAATAAGATAATATTATAAATAACACCGTAAGGCGGGGCAAACCCCTAACCAAGGGCCGGAAAATCATCCTGTTCCACATCGTAACCTGAAAAAAAACGTATCCTAGGGCCACCGTATTCCGGGGTTCTAATGCATACGTTACTTTACTTTTTGGAATTTTCTAGATGATGGTTGATAATTTAGATTATTGGATGATTAGCACTAACAGTTTTATCATAGACGTTATTCACACAAAGTTTAGGCCGATGCAACTCCTGGCCATCTTTTTAGTCGACGGAACGAGTGCATATGTTCCCGTTGATTAAATAAAAAAAAATCTCTTCGGAATTTCCTAGAGGTTCCCGAGTTCGATAGAAATATTTTAGTGTTCGACGAGGTAAACCGAAAGAAAGTTGGAAGTTACATCAACCAAAACTTTGTGAGAATATCATCCAATGTGAATAGTAGTCCGAATAATCCAAATAATTACACATTATCTTCTGTCGGAAATCACATCACTACCAATCTTTCGTCATTTACCGTGGTCACATTTTGGCTTCACACCTGTCAATCATTTAGCGCCTGTTAAATGTCGAGCAGTGATCCGGTGTTTGTATTTAAAAGGACGCACACCACAGGAGACTTTTGATGAAAAGAAAGAAACTTATGGTGATAATGCCTCATCATATGACTTTGTAAAATGCTGGCATCGTGAATTCAAACATGGCCTGAAGTCTGTGGAAACAGCTCCCAGACCTGGTCGCCCCCCCTTCTGCCATTGATGAGGCATCTGTCCATCAAATTGAGGCTGCCATTTTGGAAGATCGGCGCATTACTATTCGCCAAATAGCCTATGATGTGAAGATTAGTACAGGGTCTGTGGAAACTATCATTCATGACCATTTGCATATGCATAAGGTGTCTGCCAGATGGATTCTCAGGTTGCTCACACCATTCCAGAAGCGAGAACGCGTCGAGTGCTCGAGTATGAATTTTGAGATGTGCCAAGAAGATGAGTCAAAGTTTTTCAAAAGACTGATTACACAGGATGAAACCTGTATACAGAGACCAAAGCCCAGCCAATGAAGTGGAAGCACTTAGACTCACCACCCCCAAAGAAGGCAAGGCTGCAGCCCTCCGCTGGCAAGGTCATGCTTACAGTTTTCTAGGACCAGGACAGAGTAGTTATAACAGATTTCCTGGCAAAGGGTACCACAATTACAGGAGCCTATTTTGCTTCATTTTTTAGGAAATTAAGGGAAGCTATCAAAATCAAGAGGCGGTGCAAGATCAGCAAAGGTACCCTCCTCCTACATGACAACGCTCCGGTCCACAACTTGCATGTCGCCAGATCAGAAGCACGGGCGTGTGGTTATGAAATCCTAACACATCCTCCCTACTCTCCTGACCTTGCACCCTCTGACTTTCACCTCTTCCCAGCCATGAAGTTGTTTTTGAAAAGAAAGCGTTTCCCAGATGATGTAGCCTTGATTTCTGAAGTCGTGATTGGAGGACCAACCTGAGATGTTCTACAAAAACGGTCCCTAGAGCTGCATCAAACGATGGGAGAAATGGATAACTCTGGGTGGTCCATATGCAGAGAAAGACTAATAACTGTGCCAAGTGTCGTTGCTCTACTTTTATGGGAAGTGGGTCAGGGGCATTACTTATTGCACGCCCCTCGTATTTACTTATTAGGTGTCCTCACACAGGCGTTCATCGATCGCTCACGAGCACTAACCTATGGCGTTCCCTGGAGTTTGTGTGAAAACAAGTTTCTTCCTAGATAACGAGTTGAGATGAATTCACATTATCGCAACAGCTGCATACATCGCTGGCAACGTCTGTTGACATTTTCTGGTGATTAGGTGGCAAAAACGTGGAAGTCTGGTTAGTGCTGTGCTTTTAAGGTACTCCCTTACTCTTTACGACTATTTGGTGTGGCGCCATTCGATGTAGACATCACCATTTGGTGGGGGAGGGCATAGTTAAGATAATTTTCGGCTTCGGTTTTCTTGCAAAGAAAAATTATTCAAATTCTTCGGGATTATTATTATAATTATTATTATTATTATTATTATTATTATTATTATTATTATTATTATTATTATTATTCAATGCCTCCATTCAGTCTCGAAAGATACCCCCAAATTCAAAGCTCTCTCTTTACACCCCTTCCTGTAGAGGTAGTTGCGCGTGTAATTGTGAGACAAGGGTCGCGCAATCCCTAACCACACCTCTCCTTAATCGATATAGTTTGGGTCCAGTGGCACGGAGAAGACCAGGACAACTGGAAACAATGCTGAGATAAGCGGAGAGCACATACAGCACCTGGAAGTCCCAAATGGTCACCCATTTAGTACTGAACCGGTGTGTCAACGTGATTATTATTATTATTATTATTATTATTATTATTATTATTATTATTATTATTATTATTACAGAATCGATATAGCGACTCGTTTTTTACCTTGAAAGAGTCGATTTTCGTTGCGAGTTAATTTACACCCGGAAGTGCTTATCCTTCAAGCGGACAAGCATCAAACGGAGATTGTTACATAACTTTTCACAATACAATCATTTAGAAATCAGGTTTAGTGCTTTGTCGGCCTCTTTCATCTTCAGCTCTACAAAGGATAAAGAACAAAACAAACATTGGCATCCAAATACAACATCTGGGCTTCCTCCACAAAAAAAGGCCGTCTAGTGTTCTTTCTTATCTTATTGTAAGGGTTATTATTATTATTATTATTATTATTATTATTATTATTATTATTATTATTATTATTGCACCTTTTTTTCTGGCAAAACACGCTTTAACATTTCGTCTGACTGACTGTATTTGTTTTTGTAACGATGCTGTTTTTATGCTTGCGTGTTTTTTCACGGTTAAGGTGCTATAGAGCATATGGTAAAAACATATTTTGTATACTTGTATAATCAAATGTAAATGCAGCAATACAAACATATCTGCGATCTTAAAAATGCTTGCTTCTTTGAAAAAAAAACACAAATATTACTTTGTTATAAATAGCTAAGTAAATTAAGAAAGCATAGTTCACTCTAAAAATACACATCAAATACACACATTCATATATATCTATATATTTATAAAAGTGAAATTGTCTGTGTGTGTACATTTCCTTACTAAAGTACTCTGTGAATTTTCGGTCTGCAGACTCGAGATTTGACATAAAGGGTCTTGAGATTTGGGAAAATCTTTTTAATAAGATTTCAGCCAGAAATTTGGCTGTCAAGATGTAAAATTCAATGATTTGACTTTTGAAAACTCTACAAAACTCATCCGCCAATTTTGGGTCAAAAACCTTGAAATTTTAGATGTAGATTATTTCGATATGGATAAAACTTTAAAATTTGATTTAGACCCAAACAATAAATGTAAAGGGGTCAAAATTTAAAAAAAAATTACTTCTGCGGTCTCTACCAAATTACTCAGCCAATCATTGGTCTAAACATTTGAAATTTTACATAAAGTGTAAGCAAATACAGGGCAGCCTTTGAATGTGTTTCCGGCCAAAAAGTGGACTGTCAGGAGTTCGAAGTTCCAAAAATTTGATTTTGCTGTCTCTAGCAAAATATTCGGCCAATTTTGCATCTAAACATTTGAAAATTTCATAAAGGGTGTTCAGATATGCAGAACGCTTTTTAATCAGCTTTTGGGCGAAAATTCGGCTGCCATGAGATCAAAGTTGAAAACGTTGACCTTTGCACACTCTACCAAACTCCTCCACCAATTTGGATCAAACACTATAAATATTGGATGTAGGTTAGCTGGACATGAGTCAAACTTTTTAATATATATATATATATACATATGCACATAGCGTTACGAACAGTACATAGGACCCGACAAAAGCCGGATTGAACTGCTAGTACACACACACGCACACACACACACACATATATATATAATTGGTTGAGGAGTAATTATATGTATATATATATATATATATATATAAAATTGGTTGAGGAGTAATTATATATATATATATATATATATATATATATATATATATTACTCCTCCGCAAATTTTATCATATATATATACATATATACATATATATATATATATATATATATACATATATATATATATATACATATATATATATATACATATATATATATGTGTGCGTGTGTGTGTGTTTTAGTTTTTTGCGATACGTTTTGAATTAATTCAATTATTTACGAAAGTGCATTTTAACCTAAATGCGAGTTTGAAATACTTTTCTCTTTAACCAAGTTGGTACCCCTATATCGGGTAGCGACATATACATTGTTTTTAAAATATAATTATGCACTCAAACGTGTTTCGTCGTCTACGACTTATCAGAGTGTTTCAATCTAGCGAGATTATATACATATATATATATGTTTCACTACCTAACTACTTTGTATATATATATATATATATATATATATATATATATATATATATATATATATAAGCTGAATGTCTGTATCTGTATGTGTGTCTGGTCACGAATAGGCTCCTATATGGTTGACTATTTTTAAAAACTGATTACATATAATATATAATATAAGATGTATCGAGACACAGGAATGGGTATGTTTGATCTGGGGGAACGGTGGTTCATTATAATTGTGGGGTCTGCATTCGCGCCTGGTCCACAAAGTATGTAAATAAAAAAAAATTAAAAATGTAAAAAAACGTTTACAAGTGTTTTTGATATAGATGTACGTAAGAATACTTTGATGAGTATGTTTGAACCAAAATAGGGATGGTATCATAAAATTTTTTGGTCTGCGTTCGCTCCTGGCCTCCATAGAATGGAAATAGATACAAACTTTAATAAAGACATTTCATATCTATCTGCGTAAGTATACGTTCATAATTATGTTTCAGTTTTAAGAAATATGGTATAATAAAATTATGGGGTGTTCGTTCGCGCCTCACCTCCATAGAATGGAAATAGGTCACAAAGTTTAACAAGGTTTTCTAATATCGATCAACAGAATATTGTGATAAGTGTTTCAGTGTGAACAGGTATGGTATAATAAATTATGGGGTTTGTCTATTTTATTTTTACTTTCACCATATTTTGCTTTGGTTTTGATACCCCCAAATTCGAAGCTATCTCTTTACAACCCTTCCTTTTCTTACCTTATCATACTTTAATAAATCAGAGTCCATTTTTGTAGGGTGTTTTTGAACCCAGTCAACGACGGATACATTGCTAGTATATATATATATATATATATATATATATATATATATATATATATAACTACTTCATTACTCACATAAAATGAATATACGATAGTATAAATTTATGCGTAAACTTTAAGTATTTACTTCAAAAGTGCTCAACACCTAGTTAAAGCTAGTTAGTAATTTATAAAATATATATGGCGATAAGCCTGAAGAATCCTAGAGTGGATGAAAAGCGGAATATTCAGTGTAGCTTGATCGCCATATACACTTTTTAAATTACTATATATATATATATATATATATATATATATATACTTTTTAATACAATTATTTTAATACTTATACAATGCAGGGAGTAACGATTACAGCCGGTCAAGAAATTCGAACCCGGCTACGAAGCCATCTCTAACTCTATTATCAAGCAACAAACTACATGGCCCACGTCAATCACGAGAAATACAGTTAAAATATATTGATGCGTAAATGTCAAAGCCGGGCGAGAGTGATCTTATGATTATTACAATGATCTACGCATGTAAGCTTAAGTGGGCCACTTGTTTCAACAGAGTGAATAATATTAAGAATCTAGTTCTTAAAGGAACTGACATAATAATACACACACACACATATATATATATTTAAAGCAGTAATCTACGCACATGCATGTTTCGGTACCCTACCCCTCTTCAGCGTAGCTTGACTGTTATTAGGACTCGAACCCTGGATCTTATGTATTTCAGTCCAGCGTCTTATCCATTACGCTATGATGCCATAGACAATTTACTGTTTAGTTTTTATCGTTTATATGTTTACGTAGATTTTTGTTGTTGTTTTTTTTAATTTTTTAAACGATATTGAGGTTAGTGTCTTCACCTTGAAGATCGGATGTATTTTTTAGAAATAAATAAATAGATAAATAAAAATATTATTTGTTTCCGTCCAAAATAAAAAAAAAAATGGGTAATTTCTAAAAAATACATCATATCTTCAAGGTGAAGACACTAACCTCAATATCGTTTAAAAATCAACAACAACAAAAAAAAAGTAAATATATAAACGATAAAAACTAAACAGCAAATCGTCTATGGCATCATAGCGTAATGGATAAGACGCTGGACTGAAAATACATAAGGTCCAGGGTTCGAGTCCTAATAACAGGGCCCCGAAACATGCATGTACGTAAATTACTGTTTTAAAAATAAATAAAAATATTATTTGTTTACGTCCAAAATAAAAAAAAATGGGCACTTTCTAAAAAAATACATCCGATCTTCAAGGTGAAGACCCCAACCTCAGTATCGTATATATATATTTAATTACTTTTTAGGAGTACAACACTTTATTATAGCTGTTAAAAAAAGAGGACCGAGTTATTTTATGTATCCATGGTACAAAGAAGGACAGAAGGAAAACATTTAGTAGAGGTTGGAAAAAACTTAAATTAAAGAAGGTGGTAGATTCAGCCGACCCGGTTTCGCCCTCACTTTTCAAAGCCTAATCGAGTTTTTTTTGTATAGGGAAATTAATTTAAACAGGGAAACGACTAAAATGAATAAAAACCATCGGGAATTAGTCTCTAAAGTGTTTCCTCTCCATTGTATAAGTATCATAACGATAGATTTATTATAATCGATCCCTCGTTTGAATTCGTTTTTCTATACAAAAATAAAAAAAACTACAAAATCCTCGATTCAGCTTTGAAAAGTAAGGGCTCCACCTCCTTTTTTTACTTTTTTATTCAACCTTCATTAAATATATTCTCCCTGTACTTCATTTTTTATCAAGAAAAAACAGTCTTTCTTTTTTAACGGGTGTATATATATTTATATATATATATATATATATATATATATATATATATATATATATATATATATCGTAGCCTACCTGTGACCTGTTGGGTCACTATGTTATATTAGCTATGGAATTAATGTATGTGATGACACTTGTGACGTAAATAAAATGGTTTTTTGTGACATAACAGAAATTTCTATGAAAGTATATTAAAATGAAAAAAGAATGTAGATAGATTTCTATGAGTCGTTCTGTTTATAATTGTTCATTTTGAAAAAAAATCAAACCTATAGCCATTGAATTATAAGTGGTTTGCCATACTCATAGGTAAATTTGCACTGAACAGATACTTGAAGTTAAATTCAGATTTTGATATATCTTTTAATTTAAACGCGAAAAAAACAATTAGGACGCTGAAAACGTACACAGGAAAACAATACGTTTTAATCGCGTTGATTATTTATTTGTAACGCAAATTATAAAAAACATATTTTCGGGGTTAATTATTAAAGTTGTTAGTGTAGAAGAAAATGTATGAATGTTTTTAAGAAAGGTGCATTAACAATGGAGTATAAATTAAAGAAAAGGAAGGCGGTGGGTAAATAACCGTTATAAAGTGCTCTTATCATTGTCAACGGATTAAAGTAGATTTATTTGTAAGAAAATTGCGTTTAAATAACTTTAAATAATTTAAACGTAATACGGAAATAAACGATGTAAAAAAAAGCAGAAAGTATTAACAATTGTTTATTAGGATAATTTAATCGCGAAAAAAAATTGGGACGCTGAAAACGTACACAGCAAAACAATACGTTTTATCGTCGCGTTGATTATTTAGTATAATATATATCGTATACATGAAACAGGTCGATGATTATACGTATTATTTGAAATAATGTTTTGCGTTTGCTTCACATATCTTGAAGTTTTTTATTCAATAAATTTAAGATATTCGCTTCTCTAAGGACGTCTGTTTGTTCGAACGGAATCGGTCCAGCGATTCGTGTTTATTTATTTATGCTGTTATGGGTTTATGTTTATGTACGCATGCGAAACCGGAAGTCGTAAACGGGATGTTGGGTTACAATACACGTTACAAGGTCATTTTAGTTTTATAATTATATATATATATATATATATATATATATATATATATATATATATATATTCCTTATACCTATAGACACTAATGTTTCAAGCTTTCGCAATCATAAATGTAGGAGGTAACAATACCTACCGGTAGGGAGATTCAAACCCTACCATGAAACCACCTTTAACTCCATTTGTTAAGCCCTTTCTCTGGGCAACTAAATAATTACTACTGGAATACAGGAAAGTAGCAACTTATAAACGCCGAATTTGACAGTGGAAAGTCTAAAGTGCTCGAACGAGTGGAAGTTATAAATGTTGCATTAATGCTAGTTGACTGCCTTTTAGTATTCATTCAGAAGTTTTTATTAATACTTGCATTAATAAAACGTTGTAGATTTCAAATCTCCGAAAATATTTGATCCTTTAAAACACCCCTTTTATTAAAAATTACCATAAATAGGAAATAATAGCGTAAAACTGACTAAACAGATTGTTAGAAGTATTATTAATTGCTTCTATATTGTTTCTCACGTTTGGCATATAGTACGAGACCTGCCCTTTCCTGCTTTTTGCAAGGATAGTTTGCCTTACATCCACAGCAGTAATATAATTTTTTAAACTCGGTGCCATTTTAACCGTCTTGTACAAGTTTACCAGTTTAGGTTGTTATTTGAGACTTTAAAGTATAAAAAAAAATCAACCACTGCTTATTATTTTCGCCAATAATATTATTGTTCCTTCCACCCATCGATATTCTGATATATATATATATATATATATATATATATATATATATATATATATATATATATATATATATATATATATATATATATATATTACTGTTATTATTACTTTTTTTAATTACATTTTCACCCCAAACAAGGCACATTGCCACTTTGGCGTAGGGGGCTACTATCAGGGGCAGCAACTACTTGGGCGCTATGTTCGGATTTGAGAAGCAAGATGTCGTTTGACGTTACACTTGAACTTCTGCATGTAAGTACAGTTGGGGAAGCAGTTACTCGGAAAGGAATTCCAGAGTCTAGCAGTTCTGGAAAAGAAACTGCTAGAGTAGAAAGATCTTTTACATCAAGGGATTTCTACTGTGTGGAGGTGGGATTTAGCTACCTGTCGGGTTTGTCGAGGGTGTCTCCTTCGTGGGGGCACAAGTGTTTGCAGTTCGCCAGAGCATTCACCATTAAAATACTTGTAGAACAGGCAGAGGGATGCAATGTTTCGTCGATGGGAGAGAGGCTGAAGCTTAGATGCCAGTTCAGTGTCTATCAGATTGGCGACTCTCTTTTGAACCTTGTCCGGGAGCGAGAGACTAGTAGCAGATGCACCAGCCAAAATGTAACAGCAGTACTCCATACAGGGGTGAATGGTGGCCTTATAGAGGTACTGGATACTTTCGGGTGTTAGTAGTTTTCTAGAACAGTAGAGAGAGCCTACCTTCTTCGCAGTTGCCCTGGCAATGCTTTCAATGTAATTGTTCCAATTCATGTTTCCTATGAACGTTACGCCAAGCAGTTTGAAAGATGTACTCTCAGATAAAGAATCACTGGCCATTGCTATTGGTGACAGAGAAGGTTTCTTGTAATTATTGAAGGAAACAAGTTTAGTCTTGGCAGCATTGACTGTGACCATCCATTTTTATCTCCATTCCTCTACAGATTCGAGGTCATCCTCTAGTGTTTCTGCCATTTCTTTAGATATGTGTTCATTTGTTTTCCTGTAATGCCTGTTATAGAGTGTGTTGTCATCAGCACATATACCCATCTCACAGGCAATTTTGTCGGGGAGGTCATTAATGAATATTAGGAACAATAGAGGTCCAAGGATAGACCCCTGAGGCAGCCCCGCATTTATATCATATTGTTTAGATGTACGACCGTCGAGGACAACCTGGATTTTTCTCTTATCTAAGAAGGATTTAATTATGTTAAGTATTCTACCAGTGATACCGTATGATCTGATTTTACTGAGGAGACCCTCATGCCATACCCTGTCAAAAGCCTTGGATATATCTAGAGCTACCGCTCTGCCCTCCCCCGCTTTGTCAAGTGAATGGTATATACTTTCAGAGATTACATTGAGGATGTCTGCTGTGGAACGGGCTTGTCTAAATCCATATTGTTTGTCAGTCAGAAGTTTAGCATCTGTAAGGTGACGGACTAGAGCATGGTTAATTATGGTCTCTAATATTTTGGCGAAAAGTGGGAGGAGGCAAATGAGGCGATAATTTGATGGGTCAGTTCTTTCGCCAGAAGCAGTTTTGCAACAGCCCGGAAAGCCAGATTCATTAAGGCATTTGTTGTAGAGTTTGGAGAGAACTGGAGCTACTTCGGCTGAGCACTTTTTTAATAGCACAGCTGGGATGAGATCGGGTCCACATGCTTTTGAAGTATCAAAGTTTTTTATGATAGCATGCACCTGAGCAGGGGTGATTTTCAGATCGTCTAGCTTGGCGTCTGTCCGCAAAGGAAAGTCAGGCAGGGAATGGTTGGAAGGGTCTAGTGTGGAGTTTGAGGCAAACCGGCTTGCTAGCATATTAACCTTCTCGGTTGCTGAGCAAACAACTTTGTGATTGTTGGGGGAATTGTTTATTGCCCATTATTTACTACACTGTTGTAGATTTTCCAGAAGTCACCAGTTCCTAATTTTTGTGTTTCGAAGCGTTTTTTAGTGGTTTCAGTAAATTCTCTCTTAGCTGTCGCTATTTCTTTCTTAACGTTAGTTCTAGCTTTTATATACTTCTGTCTGTTTGAACTGGACTTATGTCGATATAAATTTGCGGTATGCATGCTGCCTTTGAGCGATGGAGAGTGGGGCTTGCTATAAAATTTCCGCATGGGAACATGTGCTTCAATTGCTTTTTTGAACCATTCAGTGGTCTCATTTGCGCACTGTTCAGCAGGAAGAGAAAAAAATATTTTCCCATTGGGCATCTCTGATAAGATCTCTGATGGCTTCCCAGTCAGTCTTTTTATAATATCTCGTTGTTTTGAGCAGTGGCTCTTCAGTTTTGGCTCTAGAGTTTAGGGCGATTTCGACCATTATCACTGCATGATCAGCGTTCCCAAGTGGGCTGTCAGCATTTTTTTTACAATCATCGGGAACTGATGTCAGAAACAGATCTAGAAGTGATGCGTGTTGTTCTTGCTGGTCAGGGAAACAGATTGGAAACGTAACCATTTGTGATAGGGAGTGAGATATAGCGAAGCTATGTGTTGTGCTGCCCGCTGCATCTGTGTAAGTAGAGAATCCAAGCCAGTTTTTGTGGTGGACATTAAAGTATCCAAATACATGAACTTGTGCGTTAGTGTCGAGGGACAGTGCTGTGTCTATGCTGTCAGAGACTTTGTTTATTATGGTGCAGTCCTGGGTCGAGAGAGAGCGGTAGAGAAAATAAAAGTAGCTAATGTTATGTTGTATGTTTAGTCTACAGCACATAAAGCCTTGATCGTCCGATTCTAGGTTTGTTTCTTTAGTCAAGGGAAGGGTATTACGAATGTAGACTCCAAGTCCATGCATATGTCTGTCCGAGTCCTTACAGCAGAGTGGGAGATAAGCAGGCATATTAAAGTAGTTAGAGGGGATGGAGGAGTGTAGGTTAGTCTCACTTAGTGCTAAGATATCCGGGGTGTTTGTTAGGAGAAATGCTTCAACATCAGCTAAATTAGTACTAAGCCCACGGATGTTCGTGAATGCAAGCCTCAAGGGAGGAGGCAAGTTGGATTTGTTTGTCCCTAGGCCTGGTTTAAGCTTATTTTTTTATTGTACTGTCATCATGTTTTTAAGGAGTTTCAGTTAGGTTAAGAGGGAGCTGAACAAGAGGCTATGCAGGGTATCAGACATGCAACGCAAGTAGACCATCCGCTGACTTTTCCTCAACTATAACTGTGGCCTCAGGAAAGTCCATAGGGTATGAGTGCAGGGTCCCTTTCCATGCACGACATGGCACTACAAACATCCTAATATTATACAATTGTTGATGGATCAGCCGCTCCAAGCGCTACCAAAGAGTTAGGGCTACTGTGCTACCAGTCTGAAACAGCAACCAGGAAATGTCAATCCGATACACTTAACTCATCAGAAGAAGGTCAACCAAATCTAATTGCACAGGCATGTGTGGTACTCAAGCACTCCCAAATACCAAGTTTTGAGAGGTGGGATGTGTCGGGAGTGGGGAAAACGGCGTTCATTGCCCTAGACAAGAAACAAGGTCTACCACAGTGTTTAGTCGAATCACTGTAATAGTGTCTCTGCGCCTGACTAATAGGCAAAGAAGGAGTATTGAAGCCGGGCGATAGACAGAGAGTATCTACTGCTTAAGCAGTTTAGGTTGTCAAACCAGTAATTTGTTTGAGTCACCAGCTCTAAGAAGGTTGCCATTCAAGACTGGAGAGGCCTCCCTCCCCTTAGGTTTAATTTCAGAGTTTTCCGGGTGATCTGAGAAGATTTACTGGGTCCATCAGCCCTGAGATGGTTCGCTCAGAACCTGGGTCCTAATCCAGGTATTTCTGCGACCCCGCGTGGTTAGTAATGCTACAGGATTCGTTCATATATATCTAATGAATAGTTACACTCCTCAAAGTGATTCATAGGCATTGCTATATCATTGTTACTAAGAGCAAAGAACTCATGCAGTGGAAGCAACTATGTGAGCAGGCTTGTTAGATAAGGCGTTAATGTGGATCAAGACTTTTACCTTTAGATTTTTACATTTTTTTAAATTTATACGTTAGTTTAGGTACAGGATAACGTTATAATGTGAATAGGTATTAGGAATTGAGCTACGAATGTTGCCCAGTCAATGTATATTTTAGATTACAGGAGGGTTAAGATGTAGGTGCAGTACAGTACGGGTATAACTGGAGGTATTTTTTAAGTCATGGCGTATACCGTATGTATAATTAAGTAAATAGATATTTGGGCAAGTTTTCAGTAGATGCGAATTGATAGAAGTTCTAGGTGTTATTATTGAAGGAAGATAATTTAAATTTACATTTAAGGGTACTCGAGTGTTTTGTATACCAGGGAGTCTCGGAGTTGGTTTTGTATTGATCGTTGCAAAACCATCTAGGAAGAGGTATTGTTATGTTATGGAAATCACTTTGCATCTGAGTGCATACTTTGGTTGGTAAGTACCAAACTGGATAAGAATGGACTCTAATGCATGTCTTAGGGTTAGAAGTGTATAGATGTTTAGTGATGACTGTTAGGCGGTTAGCATGTGACGGTTAGGAACTGGAGGCTAATGATTCCACTACTAAGGCGTGTGTAATGTGGATGTTTAGTGGCAGCTAGCGGGGGAGCAGATTGTTAGCTTTCAAGGGACGGGGTTATTAACTTACAGAATACAGTAGAGTTTCATTAGGATTTAGAGTTTCAAGTAATATTTTAGCTTGGGAGAAAAGAAAAAAATATTTTCCTTCTTTTTCCCTATTTAGCATGTATGTTAGACATATGCAGTCGTCGTTGGAGGTAAAGAGAAACAATTATTATGTGGTGATTCGAAATTCGTATTTACAGGCAGTCATTAAGGACAGGGACAAAACATTGTATCTACACAGAAAATAGTCCTAGTAACACAGCTAACATCACTGTAGATTTCAGTTACATTGGCCTTCGGGACAGGATCAAAGTGTAGTATCTGTTCTTCGGATGCTGCACTTCTATTTCTTGTTCTCTTTCGGTGGAGGAGAAATCCTTCACGACTGAGACAATTTTTATTTTTGTACCTTTTCTCCACGTTAAAAAACGACCCTGGTGTCTAACTCTGTCCCGTGGGGAGGCATAGTAAATAGGTACAATTATAGTAACAGTTAATTATAAGCTATATCCAGTGCTTTGGTAGAGATATCAACGAGGCCTTTTTATTAATACAAGCGAGCCTATGGTAATTGTAGATATTAAGTATATTACTTAAATAAAGTTCTTCTGACTTCTACGGTAGAAAAAATAAATCCACATTTGTGCTAATTTCGGAAAATTTATCCTGCCTAAGGTGTTTTTTTATCTCTAGCCTTCCTTAGTACAGAGCGTGGAATTAATCATTTAAACTGGGAGAGAACGTGATTGGTGTTTTTCTGGGGGAGAAAAACTAAGCAAGGAACCAAAAACAAAGACAAATACATATATAAATTATTAAGATACACATAATTACAAATTACAAAATGAAACAAGAAATTTAAAAGAGAAGAAATAATAAAGTTAGTATTTCTTTGGATGAGGATGAATTTGGATAACACTTATCTTGCCACGAGTATCACAGGAGTTCCATTAACACGGATAACCATATTTGGTGGAGGGGTGGAGTGATTTTTGGCCGGATATTATATGTGTTTGTAACTATTTATGGGAGATAAGTTCATCTTTCGAATTCAACGCACATGCGTGTATATGTTCATTTTACTTTTTTTATTAACTCACTAGGAGTATACACACGAGCCAGTATCAAGGATTGTTCTTTGAAGACAACTGGTGGTGTTCCCTGGAGTCAGAGTGGCAACAAGTCTCCCAAGATTTCCAGTACTCTCCACCTCTTTTGTTAACCTTTGAAAAATATTTTGTGTTACCACAACAGCCGCTTAGCATTGATTTCTCGTTGGCAGTGACCATCGGTCTTCACTGGAATTTGGGTGGCAATAAGCCTCCCCAAGGTCCCAGTCTTCTTTGCACATCTCCAGCGACGATCTGGTTAGTGCTTTCTCTCCTCAGTCTTCCCCTCCTCCTTGCCTTTCATTATTGAGTGTGTTGCCTGTTTATGGTGACAAAAAAGGTGGGCGCATTTTTATTCCATTTTTACAGTTTCAGTTTTCACTTTGTGTTTTGCATTTCTAACCTTTTCTTGATCCACTTTGTGTGTAGTTTATATGTTGTGCTAGTCTCCAAATTCAAGGGTTTTCCTGAGTATTTCTGCAGTTTTCATTATTTAAATTCGTTGTATTTTCTCGGCCATCCCTCTGATTCCAATCTCTCCTACTCTTTTTTA
>NC_136488.1:90794306-90979306 GCF_053919585.1 Euprymna scolopes
CAAATAGTTGAATTGACTTTAAAAAGGGTGAGTGTGCCTTATCATGCAATATAAACTACATCGAACTGGCAAATAAACTGTAATTTAGAGAATAACTTATTCTTAATGTCTAATATATTTCCTTAAAAGTTCACAAAAACGTTTGCATCTAAATTTTCACGAAAGGCTTCCACACGTTTACGCCTTTCCATAATACTAAATTAGTTTAAATGACGCCTACATTACTCCAATTTATAGCAATTGTTTCAAAAATTCGTAATGATCAGTTGATTAGTATAAGAGTGAACTCCGTAGATAGAAATACGCACACACACGAACACCCACACATACCTACAGAAATACGTGCATACACGAACATGCCCTCATAAATGTATGTAAATAAACACACACACACACACACACACACATATATATATATATATATATATATATATATATATATATATATATATATATATATATATATATAAACTTATTTGTAATATACTGAATTTTACTGGGTTCGTATAATTCAGTAAATTTTTCATATACCAGTGAATTTTAAGCCAAAAAGAGATGACTTAAAAAATAAGCTACAAAATTATCATATTTCATAATTGTATTAACAAAACCAGACTTCAAAAAGGAATTGGTAGCTACAAAAATGTGTGTGCATATATATATATATATATATATATATAAGCGAGATAAGTCACAGATTAGAGATCAAGTGAAATATCCTGTTAGATATTACATTGAGGTAATACTTTCAGGGTGATCCTAGCCAAAAAGATAAAGCTCAATATTTAAAAATAGAGCAATATATAATTTTAATGGTTAAAGTTAAATTCTGAAGATCAAAATATAAACATATATATTCGAGTTAAGGATTTATTGTTTGACACAACGAATATATAGAGCAGAGTTATGTTATTTTCCTTAATCCATGGATTTTCAATACTGGCTCATATCATCAGAGGAAATGAAATGCGGTTAGCAAAATGTTTAGCTTTGAATAAACACTTTCATTTACTCTGATGATATGAACCAGTATTGAAAATCCATGGATTAAGGAAATTAACATAACTCTGCTCTATATATTCGTTGTGTCTAATAATAAATTCTTAACTCGAATATATGTGTTTATATTTTGATTTTCAGAATTTGACTAAAACCACTAAACTTATATATTGCTTATATATATGTATATATATCTATCTATCTATCTATATATATATATATATATATAGAGAGAGAGAGAGAGATAGTATTATGCAAATATGTTCCAATAGAATCCCTGTTTAAAGGGACCAGTTTCATCAGTCCGAAAAAATCAACTCTAGAACTAAACTGAAGCTTGCATAAGCTTGGAGTTTGATTCTTTAATCGATTTAATTGATTTTTTCGGTCTCTCTGAACAAAAGTACTTTTGAAACATGTATGCACATATGTATCCAATAATGTTTGGGTAAATAAACATATCATAAACATGCTCTCTTTTTTCATCAGGCACGGGAGTCTTAGTGGATTTACATCTAAGAATCTAAAACTCTACAGACATTATGTGTATTTATTTTTTGTGAACTCTTATTGTAACATAGTTGTTGTTTAACCACGTTTCTGCCAACTTACCCACTGGCCTCTTCTAGTCTGAGGATAGCGCAACGACAACAACTATGATGATGAGGATAACAGTCCGCAAAAATGAATACACAAATTCTGAAGCTTCATTTCAAAGGATTCCAAAAAATAAAAAAACAAAAAAAATATATTATGCCATTTAGTACGGCAATGGAAGAGCAAATAAGATCACAAGATTGGATTTATAAGACCACTATCTTGATCGACCTTCGGGGACCGTGGCGCAGTGGATAGACGCGTTGAGTCTCTGCGGTTTAAGGTAAGTATTGTCTGGGGATGGCGGTTTCTATACTACCATAAAGCAGGCCAGAGGATTAGTTGGCCAAAATGTGGTGAGACAATAACAACAACTATCGAAGGTTGTATTAGGGATACATTTACAAGAATCAGCATTGCTTTTCGCGCTAAACTACCTGAAGAGGGTCAGAGGATTGGTTAGCCGAAACGTGAACAACAAGTATGAAGATGACGATAACAGTTTTCAAAACATGAATAGTCAAATTATACAGCCTCATTTCAGAGGAGTCCCAAAAATGAAAACTAATACATTATATATATATATATATATTGAAATATTGAAATGAATTAAATTACAGGTTGGTAAATCTAAGGCTTCCTAGTCTTAAAGAATACTAGAAGGAAATATTCATATAAGACAATCCCAGTCAAATAAAAGTGCTCAATACGCTATATATATATATATATATATATATATATGTGTGTGTGTGTGTGTGTGTGTGTGTGTGTGTGCCTAGTTTTATAAACATACAGATATAAAACTTAGTGAATAATATAAATGTGTTCCTATGCATAATTGATTTTTAATGTGTACGTTTAAGAAACCAACACAGCGTAGACATTTTTTTTTTAAATACACATTTATTTATTTAAAGATTAAAATCAATTTTGTTGCAACGATCTGCGTCTTTATCGGGCATAGATAGAGTGTGCGTTCTTTTTTTTCCACTTTATTTCTTTATAGCATGGTGAGAATAGAAAAACAAAGTCTGTGTGTTTTTAAACAGTGATTTTTGGTTGGCGTTAAATGAATAAGTGACTATGTTTTTACACTCAACGATAATAATTCGCTTTGTTGGTGAACAAGATTTACATATTTTAACTCGGTGTCACAAGGTACACCTTTTCGTTAAAATAGAATTTGTTGTTATCAAATTTCATTTGATATCACCCACAAAAGTTAATGTATAGTGTGCAGCACGTTCATATCTCTAGGTTAAAAAAAAAACTTTTCCCTATTATGTTTCTTGTTAATCGGATGGATCTAAATGATTTAGGGTAGTAGGGGTCCTCGAAAATATTACTTCTTACTCTCAGGGGACAACGGCAATTGAAGATGCCTTTCAAAGATAGCAACAATCAACCATTTAAGTTTTTGAAATAATGCATACACTTAATTGAATTATACCGCCATAGATTAATCTACAAACCACAAAATGAGCAGTTTGCCAAAAGAAAAGCATACCACGTGTTAGAATGGAAAGACGTTAATAGAATAAAGAATTACGAATAAAGGGAGTAACGAATGGAACGTTGGTTTACGTTCGACAGCTTAGTTACTCTCGCGTTCATTGTTTTGTCTTTTAGTCCTCACATTCCATAATCGATGTTGCTGAGAAACGATAATGCCTTATTTTCTGTGTTGGATTCTATCAATATTATCGTCGACGAGTTTTTTCCCCTTGAAGTAGCATTTTCCAACTCCTAACATTAAATGGCTGCATCATTTGTCTGGAGCCATTTCCATAAAATAGAAAGGTAATCGTGTAGTAGGAAGTAAACAGGATTACCACGCGGAGGTTGGAGAATAAGACAAGTTCGACGCTTACCCCGGCAGTGTTTTTATATTGCCTTTAAGTTATCCTTGTCATGATTGTGGTTCTTGTGTGCGTATGTTTACTTCTATCAATCGTCTAATATGATGTAGGTGTTCTACAATAGTTTCGTTGGGAAATTATATTCAGGTAAACACTATATACTTGCCTTAAACATTTCCTCGTACAACTGCAAATGCGTTACTATGAGATAGGATACAATATATAAAAGAAAGCTCGAAAACGAAACGCTCTCAACAACTAAAGACCCAAAACTTGTTTACCAACTATATAGAAAATCTTAACAGTATAACTGAGAGAACAAATTTACCGCTCACTTAATAGTTGTGGACTAGTTTTCCAAGAACAAAAAGGATGCCAAAAAAGGAAAACAGAAACGCATGATACATATACTAAAAGATCCCTTAAGTGGTAAAAAATATATATAATTGCATAGATATGACATCGATTGACTACAAGTAAACATACGACAGAATCTCTTAAGCATCGATAATAGACTGCTTCAAGATGTACAAAATACCAGACAATTGAAAAAGCAATGATAACACATAAACTTGAACTGACAGCTAAATGACAATACATAACTGATAGGAAAATGCTAAGAAGTATTTTCCAAGGAGATTTCCTATCACCATTACTGTTTATCGTAGCCATGATAGAAAGTGCACACTGCTAGTTATAAGAACTGGAAAACTGGAAACAGTAAAGGGCATGCAACTACCAAACAAAGAGAGGACGATGTCACTAGACAAACATGACACAACTATTTGGAACTTTTGCAATCAGATGCTATCAAATCAACAGCAATGAAAAATAAAGTTAGAAAAATATCTAAGAAAAACAAGAAAACTTCTAGAAATTATATAGTAGGGACTTAATAATATGGTATAAACACATAGGCAGCATCACTATTAAGACATCACAGAGAAGGAGAAGAAAAGCAAATACACGAACCTGGTCAGAGAAATGGAAGGGAGATGGAGCCCATCGAAAGTTAATATAACACTAATAAGCATAGGAGGATTAGGAGAGCCCTCGAAAACCTTCGTAAAAAGAATGACAGAAATTGGAATCTGGAGAAAGATCTTCTAAGATACAACGGATAACAATAATAACAGCTGAAATATTAAGAAACCCCCTTGATTAATACACATGAGCTATATACGTTAACCGGCCATATAGAAACCGCAACAGAAGTAAGACGAAAAGAGAGAAGAACGCTACATGTAAAGAAAAAAACATCTTGAAACTGGAAAATTAGCTAATTCCATTCCGATTCAAGAAAAAATACTGTGTCAGCATCGACTGAAATCACGCCAAATAGTCAATGAGGGTTAATAGAATGAAAAGACCTAGGAAGAGGAGAGAAAGCACCAAGCAGACCTTTACTGAATGAGTGAAAAGAGTACTGACTAAAACCCTACTAAATAGTCGATCAGGGTCAATTACCACCAAAATTGCAATGAAGACCAATGGACATTGCTGACAAAAAACAATGGCAATTGGCTTTAGCGATGATGCAAATTCATTTGCAACGATTACAGACAGATGTGGAGAGTACTGAAACTCTCAGTCGGCTTATTGTTATTTGAACTCCAGGAAACCACCGGTTTTCTTCAGTGACCAATCTCTGATGATGACTTGTGTGATAACTCCTAGTGAGTAAATAATAATAATAATAATAATAATAATAATAATAATAATAATAATAATAATAATAATAATCAGAAGAAGAAGAAAAAGAAGAAGAAGATGATGACAAAGAAAAAAAAGAAGATAAAAGGAGTGCGAGAATTAAGTAGAAAAACATATTTTATTGCGTTTGGTCACAGTTGTTTGTTGTCTATTTGTTTTCATCTGTTTTTTTTTCCTTGTGACATACATTGTACAATTGCTTCTTTTTTTTTTATAAATTGCATTTTAGTGATACGAGGTGATAGTATTTTTGCGAAGATTCTACAAAACGTCCACCAACTGTGTATGCGTCCCTTATTAGCCACCTGACACGGTATTTTTTTCAGCCAATACAAATGTAGCACAATGTCGCATATCTTCGAGTCATACACAACGTGTTTCCAATGTTGCTAAAACGCCCCCCCTCCTCCAAATAACGGGTTTGTCACCAAGTATTTATTGAGTACTCCAGTAAAATAATAAAACAGATTTAAATAGCGGGACAGGACTTAAAAGTGTTAAAAAGACGCCATCTTTATTGTATACGATTTGAATCTCCATCTCACACGCATTACGCAGCTTCTCTTTTTAATGTTATTTCATCGTGGGTGTAAAGATGAGGTGATCTGTCGGACCACTTAGACAGGTATTATCTTCACCCCGACTTATCATAAATAAAGAAGAATAAAAAAAAAACATAAACACTAACATAAATATATGTTAATTCTCTCTAAAAAAAATGAACATTTTAGGTTGCTTTTTTATTATATCTTATCGCTTTTTTTTTCTTTTTTGGGTTGCTCCTGCTAATATGTTGCTTTATCGCTCGTGTGAGGCTTCTTATAGGCGAGCTAGCGAAATAATGCGGCCATTTTTTTTTCCTTACTCCCATCACCCGCGCCATCTATCGGCACTGTGTGTGACGGATTATGTCAACAAGGACCCTTCTGATCACCTGAACTGATGAGCTATCCACAAGGCAATGTAAACACGCAGAGTATAAACCTCTTTTCGTTGCTTGTTATACGACCCCGGGTCTTGCTAGCCGCAAGATTAACAAACAATAAAACCTTGTGAGGAGAAGAAGAAAAAAGGTTAAAGATGCGCAAATTCAAATAAAAAAATGCCTTGCTTTCGCTGTAAAAAGAATTTTCTCACAAAAATGGGCGGGCACGCCATTTAATCGCATATAGGAAATATTTTTATGTAGTTAGGAGTTAGCGCTTACCAATATCCAAAAGCCACTCAAGGATAAGGTTTAATGAGCTTGTAATGGATAGACGGTGAAACAGCACTGCGACAGTTGGTTACAAAGGTTGAAAAGTGAGCCAAATTTAGTTATTTAAGATGACGCTTCAGTAATTTATTAACACTGTCCTCGGAAAAAAAAACATGGAGCCAACTCAGAAGTCTACCGTAATACTACGTGCCACATACATGGGTTAATTGGAAACAAACTTTGCCCATGAGTTTTAATTACACAGAAAAAGAAAGGTAACCATTTAGGACGCTTGTAGCTATATGAGTTTTATCCTGACTGTTTTCGGGTGGATATATATAAATTGGAGCTAAGTCGAGAAATTAGCATGAAAATAACGATAATAGAAAACGTCTAGAAGACCCTGTCTAAGAAAAAAAAGCTGTAGCAAAAAGAAGAGAGCATCTCTCACTAGATTGTGAATTCGATTTTCTACTCTATAAATCGAGGTAACGGTCGTCAGATCTGCCCTTCCCAAAGTGGCAAACAGTCTCCAGCTGAAAACTGTATCAGATATCCTATCGAATTGGAGGGTTTATCTAAGAGTCAGCTTCTTCCTAAAGTAGAACAATGATCCAGCCATTTTCACAGTTATATTAGCAACGATTATCAAAGTCATGCATAATAACAGCAAACAATCCTCACGCGTTAAATTATTCTTCTGGTGTATCTGATTCTTCTCCATAGAATACAAGACACATTGGTGCGAAAAAAAAATACTCGAAAACTCCTACCCTAAACACTCTCTTTGGTGGTTCAAAAACAAGTGAAATATCAGTTATTAAGTTTATCTGCTGCGTTTCACTGGGGACTTCACATAAATGACGTAATTT
Organism: Euprymna scolopes; assembly: GCF_053919585.1. Taxonomy (NCBI): domain Eukaryota; kingdom Metazoa; phylum Mollusca; class Cephalopoda; order Sepiida; family Sepiolidae; genus Euprymna; species Euprymna scolopes. The sequence continues at coordinate 90,801,545 of NC_136488.1, forward strand.
CCTGAACACATAATCGTAAATGCTAATCATAGATTTTCTTCAGTGTTTTTTTTTTTTTTTCACTTTCTGCTTGACTTACTTGCACGTTAAAAATTCCGTCTCTAACACAAACACGTTAAACTATTAATACACAAGATGAAAGATAGAGTCAGCGGGAGGTGTGGTATAAGTTTCTCACATAAGTAGATGCCATAAGAGATTCTTTATAACTATATATAAATAGGCATGCAGAAGTTGTGCGACTATCATGAACAAACTGCAATTAAAACAGTCAGATTAAAAAGATAATGCACTGATATTTGCTAGTGTGCTACGCTGTCATTTATGAACGCATCTTGATGACTATTTGTCAATTTTTAAGGAGTTGATTGATGAACAATAGAAGTGCATAAGAAAACAATGAGCTGTGTAACGGCCTTGAATAAACGGATATTTTTTTCAAATAGTTATGATAGCTTCACTCTGAACAAGACTCTTAAATTACTTTTTAAATGTTTGAGATGAGGAATGCTTATTCGTATTATTTGGATTATCGGAGTACTGTTCTTATCTTGAATGCCATTTTAACAATGTTTCAGTCGATGTAACCTATGGCCTTCTTCATGTGTATCTTGTCGAACGCGGGAACGTTTTTTTTTTAAACTTGGGAATCTGCGCGAACTTAAGGACGGAACCGTTTATTTACTTCACAAGGGTAACATGCCTTCGTCCAGTTAGCCGCAAAGACACATGGCGCAGTGGTTAGAATACTTGGAAAAATACCATTGCGACTTACTTAGGACCTCTATCTGATCATAGCCCAGGGAACGAGATCATGCTAACCCCATGAAGTAAATAAACGCTTCCTTTCGAAGTTCCGTGCAGATTTCAGAGTTCGACAGAAACATTCGCGAGTTCGACAAGATACACGAAGATAAGGTCGGAGGGTAAGAGTTTCTATTAGTCTCATCTTTTGTAATCTTTATGAATAGTTCGTATGGCTGTTTTTCTTCACATTTTTTCTTGTCTCATCCCTCATCCCTCACCACTCTATTCTCTGCCTTATTAATCTTACGATGTGTTTAGCTCACATGAATACACTTTTTGCGTTATGTATCATTCCCATGGCCTTCTTGACTTCTAAATCCTCTACCCTTGTCTTTTATTTTCAGTTAAAGTCGATCAGCATCAACCTCTGCATATCAACACATAGGCGCAGAAACTGCATTACTACTATCAACCGCACAAGGTAACGCGATTAGAACGAACTATATCAAAGTTTGCCTATAGACAAAGTGATAAAACGGTAAACCACATAATAAGTGAACGCAGCAAGCTAGCCCCTAATTATAAAGACGCGTAATTTTATACGTAAGATTCTAATATTTTAATTGCATGCATGATCGTGTAATTATCATCGCAACACAATTTTTATATAATCTTGAAAATTAAAATAATATTATAAAATGTAAAAGTAAGAATACAGAAAAATAATTGAATTGAAAAATGGTAAAAAATATACAAACGTTCAATATATTAATGTATGGATGCACGGCTATGAAAAAGAGAAAGAAATTCAATCGTCTTGTCCCTCTCTCCTCCTCTCTCTCTCCCGCCCTCCCCTAACTCTCTCTCTCTCTCTCTCTCTCTCTCTCTCTCTCTCTCAAACCACCATTTTCATTTATTCATTTTCAAATATGCTTTAAGAAGTTTTTATGTGCTTCCATACTCTTTTGAATATTGCCGCCATATTTGGCATTAATAAGTAAACCATCGTTGGTACAACTGGTGCATATTGGAATAATTATTACCCTTTTAAGCAAAAGTTAAGTTATTTATTTTATTAATTCGTTATTTTAAGACTTTAACTTTCTAATTTACTTGGAAATAATTTAAGAAAATTTATATTTCTATTGCCAGAAAAATTTAAACACAATCTTTTTCATAATGCATACGTGAAATGTAGGTTGTTTTTCAGATTTGTGACAAGATTTTTCAGATTTGTGACAAGATTGTTTTTTTCATTTCACAAACGTTTTTCTTTGAGAGATTAACTCTAGGCTATAATCTTTCAAACACAATCCAAAAGTAATCGAAAAAAATCGTATGATCAGCCGGCGTTCAAAGCCATGTCTCTCACCGAGTCAGCCATTAAAATATACTTACCTAGTTAAATCTTATCACTTTACTTTTGGGGTCCCTTATATGCCGGGTGATTTTGTAATTTAAAAGATTCTTGCGTAGAACTGCTGTCTATTTACAGCCTACTGTAATATGTTATGTAGATAGAAAGAGAAAGTCAGAAAGGTCACTCTTGAGTACTTATTACGAATACCCTGAGTAGAGAACCGAAAAGTATCCATTCTCATCATAACATAAATTTTACGTCATAAAAGTATGAACCAATCATCTATCTATCTATCTATCTATCTATCTATCTATCTATCTATCTATCTATCTATCTATCCATCTACCTACCTATCTATCTTTCTCTCTTGCTCTCTCTCTCTCTCTATATATATATATATGTATGTATATATATATATTATGTATTATATATATATATTTATATATATATATATATTTATATACAATTATATAAATGCAACTTTGTCTGTGTGTATGAGGTCGTTGCTTATAGACTCCGAGACCGCTAAACAGATTTTCTTTAACATTAAGAGAACTCTAGGAGTCTGGGAGTCATCTTAATTAAGATTTATCTCAGACTACCCCCAATAATTACCGATAATCAGTAATCGAAACCGTTATTTTAATTTATCTATCATCTGTAAAGCCATAAATTTATTAATTTTCTTTTCACTTCCTGAAAAGAAGTTTATAAGACTTGAAAGTTTTCTTTTTTCTTTTTTTCTTTTGTTTTTTTTTTTACATTGCGTGCTCTGTTGGTTCAACCCCCGCACTTAAATTCCTTAATTTGTTTTTTTTTAATCGTAAACTGGAAAAAAGTTTCTATAAAATAACTTTATAAAAGAAACAGTATGTTCTCTAGGGTGCAATGTAGAATAACATTTATTTTTGACTGCATGTGAAGCTTCCTTCAGGTCGATTTTAGGGATTTCAATGGCAATAAAAATATAGGTGCGTGACATATTTGTTGATCATCATTCAATCGCGGGCAACGTCGGGTCTGCTAGCAAGGAGAGCAGACCTAGTCATATTAAATATTATCGATATAATATTGATATGATCAGATCATCAAGGGGAGCAAATACAATATTATTAAATTCTATTATTCCATTTCGTCTTTTATTATTGCCTTTTATTTAATGATTCTAATTACGTCACAGCTGGCCTATATTTTTTATATAATACCCTTCCGATTCGCCCTTATATGTTGTACTTACTTTTAATCATTTTTTTACCATAGTTTTTTGTTTGCGCAGGCATCACCACATTATAAAGGCCAAGAGGCCACTCGAGGATAAGGGTTAAAGAGTGTACAGTAGAAATTGGACAATATAGTAACCAATTCGGTAAATTTGTTAACTTATATGGAACGGCTCATCAAGAACTTGTTTACGTTAGACTTGAAGATAACCATATTGTAGTCAGCCGGAAAGCAGGAAAACGGAAGACAATTCCACAGGCGTGCAGTTCTAAGAAAGATGCTTTGTTCATGGAATCTACGTTTAGGTTTAGGCACAGATAAAGAGTAGGGGGAATTATTGATAGTGTTTTCATCTTGACGAGTGTTTCTTGTGAAGGTTTGGCGAGGGGGGCTATAGACTGAAGCTCAGTCGAAAAATATCCATGAAAATAGCGATACATCAGAGACAAACTCGCAACATCTCTTCTGTGAGATAGAGGTTGAAGAGAAGAGAAAAGGACATCTCCTACGAGGCTACAAGTCTATTTTGAACTCTATCACGGCAGGACAAATCCTTTCTAGCAGCTCCTGTCCAGATGTGGCAACAGTATTCCATCCTTGGACGTACCTGGCTCTTATATAGATAGAGAATGGCATCAGCAGTGAGATATCTATTGGATCAATAGAGAGATCCCACCATTTTTCCAGCGGCCTTGGCAACAGATTTGATGTGCGTGTACCATTTAAGATATGCCTTAATTTCTATTTAATTTCGAAATGTCATTAAGCCAGTTTTTTTCTATATTTGCATTTTGTATAATTCTGGATTTTCTCCTCTTCTAATGACAAGCATTTAGCTTCGAAATGCCATGACCTAAAATAGTTTTTTTAAAAATTTCTCCTTAACTCTACCTTATTCTTCTGATGATATATTGAAGTTATATATAACTTTTATTTCTTATTTTTCACTTAATATTATACATATCTCATCATCTCTCTTCATATATATATATATATATATATATATATATATATATATATATATATATATATATATATACTAGCTAAAGTACCCGTCGTTGACTGGGTTAAAAAAAAACAGTCTACAGAAAATAAACTCTGATTTATGAAAGTATGATAGGTTATGAAAAGGAAAGGTAGTAAATTTGAGTTAAATTTGGGGGTATCAAAACCAAAGCAAAATATGATGAAAGTAAAAATAAAATAGATAAACCCCATAATTTATTATACCATATCTCTTCAGACTGAAACACTTATCACAATATTCTGTGGATCTATATTAAAAAACCTTGTTAAACTTTGTGACATATTTCCATTCTATGGAGGTCAGTTGCGAACGAACACCCCATAATTTTATTATACCATATTTCTTCAAAAAGAAACATAATTATCAAAGAACAGATAGATATGAAAAGTCTTTATTAAAGTTTGTGCCTATTTCCATTCTATGGAGGTCAGTCGCGAACGCAGACCCCACAATTTTATTATACCATCTCTATTTAAGTTAAAATATACTTATCAAAGTATTCTTATATACATCTATATCAGAAACACTTAAAACTTTTTTTTTTCAATTTTTAATTTTTTTATTTCCATACTTTGTGGACCAGGCGCGAACACAGACCCCGCAATTTTAATGAACCACTGTTCTGCTAGATCAAACATAATCATTCCTGTGTCTCGATACATCTTCTATCATTATATGTAATCAGTTTTTTTTAAAATAGTCAACCATATAGGAGCCTATTCGTGACTAGACACACAACACGCATACACACCCATTCAGTTTGTGTATGTGCGTGTGTGTATGTGTGTGTGTCATTTTTCATGAACTGTTCTTTTATAGATCGTGAGCCGATTAAAAATTTTTTTTAAGGAGCCACAAAGGAGTCAAAATTGAAATATTCGTTATACATTTTGTACATTCATCTTAGTTTATTTTGCATTTTTAATATTTAATCAGTGTGCGTGTGTTCCTATGTAACATTTTCCATGAAAATACAAATGTTTAAGTACACCCTTTAAGCGGCGATAATGGCATAATCGATATAATTATAAAACTCAAATGACCTTGTAACGAGTGATGTAACCCACTTTCCGGTTTACGACATCCGGTTGCACATGCACGCGCATAAATATTAACCCATAACAAGGTAAACAAATAAACAATATTAGTTTTATTTTATTTATTTAGGTTTTATTTTTTTGCTTAAAGTTTTATTAATTTTTTTTTTCTTTTTTAGATTTTTAGTTTCTATAAGTGGGTTGAGAGATTCCTATATGGGGTTTTCATTCTTATATTTATCATCGGTAGGTTCATGTGCGTTTTTGCTGCTAAATGGCTTTCGTCGGCGTTCGATTCGTAGGAAAATCATGTTTAATTTTCGATTTTTGAGCGATTATTCGGAAAAAATAGGTAACTTTACACGAATAGGGAGGACTTTTTTTTTCATGTTTGAGTGATCCGTCGGTGATTTTTCATTTTAATATACTTTCATAGAAATGTTTCTGTTGTGTCAAAAAAAAAACGCTATTTTCTTTACGTCACAAGTGTCACGCTCATACATGAATTCCATAGCTAATATAACATACTGACCCATTTAAAATCCAAATAGTACTATGTTTAATAAATTTCAAGTATATATATTTTTTCTTGAGGATACTATCGAAAATCCTTCTGAATCTCGAAGTGTTTTCTTAACCCGAGAGAGCAATGAATGTCGAAATAAGTTAAAATTCCAAAACTTATATATAGAAGGTTATATATCTATCTGTATCTATATTTTCAAACTATATATTCCGAAACTAAAAGTCGCAGAGCTGCACTAGGGGCATCAAATGATTAGATTTTTCATGAACTGTTCTTTTATAGATCGTTAGCCGATTAAAATTGTTTTTAAGGAGCCACAAAGGAGTCAAAATTGAAGAATCCGTTATACATTTTTCTACATTCATTTTTAATATTTAATCAGTTTGTTTGTGTATAACTTTGGTGCACTGGTAACGTCACCAACTTTGAATGCTACAGCTTTGCTTTCTATTTCGATTCTAGTTGATGGCACCTGAATATGTTTTTTTTTTTACTTTTTAAATCACGACTCTATAATAATATATTCGAAATCTGGACAAATTAAAATATCATATTTAAGCGTATTTTACGACCGGACAAAGCCTCCACCGCTAGTCTAATATATTTAAATGTCTATATGTCTGTCCGTCTCCATATTTTTAAACTCTTTCTCTACCAAAACTAAAAGTCGCAGTTAGGGACCTCAAATGATTTGATTTTTATGGACCGTTTTTTATGGGTCTTTAGCCGGTTAAAATAGTTTTTATGGGTCTTTAGCCGGTTAAAATAGTTTTTATGGGATCAAAAATGGGTAAAAAAAAAATCGTTATATATTTTGTAGATTCGTCTTAGTTTATTTTTGAAATTTTTCAGTTTTAATTTATTCATATGCGTGTCACGTTTAGTAACGTCACCAGCTTGAAATATTATAGTTTTGCTTTTGGTTTCGATTCTAGCTGATGGCACTTAAATACTTTTATTTTTACTTTTAAAATCATGACTCTATAATAATATATACGAAATCTGGACGAATTAAAATATCATATTTAAGCGTATTTTACGACTGGGCAAAGTCGGACTCTCCACCACCCGACAAGGCTAATATATAAAATGCTATATCTCTGCCTGTCTGTCTCCATATTTTTAAACTCTATCATTACCGAAACTCAAAGTCGCAGAGTTGCCATAGGAACTTGAAATGATTGGATTTTCTTTGGACTGTTCTTTTATGAGGTTTTAGAGGGTAAATAGTTTTAAGGGGTCGTAGATGGGTCAAAATCCAATAAATATGCGTGTCACGTTGGCACAGTTGAAAACGTCACGAGTTTTGTGTGCTCCATTTTTGCTTTCCCTTTCGATTTTAGCTGATGGCACCCAGGGAGCAAAACCGGAAGATCTATCCTTTCCTATACGGTATTCTATATGCATACATATCGTCAGTCTATCGTTACTCCATCATTATTTTCATTAAAGATGCTCCACTGACGTCCAATTCTTGATTTGGTTCCTTCGTGTAAAACATTGGCTGCAAAAACACTTCCTACTACCGCAACCTCAATTTCTTCCCCATATACCTAACATCAAACGCAGTTTTCATGAGCATAGTTTGTTTTTTAATGAATATCTTCTTTATAGAACACGTAAACACTTGAGTGTTCTATTTTTTAACTTTTGAAATCACGACTCTATAATAATTCTTGATCACCCGGGCATGGTCGGGTTGGAACAGCTAGTATTATATAAAAATGACAATTCAATGTGTAAATTGCGTCGATGCGAGACATGCAGTACATGAAAAAATAAAATAAAAATCACAGTATACATATCCCGAGTACTGTTGGGTCTTCTCGCTAGTTTAAAATAAATTCAAAAGAATTCTTGACTGATTTTACTTAAATATCAAGAAAGTGTAGCGCTTAATCAGCCGCTGCTCACATCTTCGGGCAAAAAACCGTCGACGCAGATATACCAAAATTAGACCTCCTGCTGGTTCTTAGGCAAATTCCAAGCACTTAGGAAGCAATGTTTACGTAATAATTTTCGCATGTGTTTAGTATTCCTGGACATTGTGCCAAGTGAGATTTTAGCAAGAACAACAACAAAAAAAGTGTGTCAAAAGTTTATTTGGGGAATACGCTTGTATCCACAGTGCGCAGACGAGTCTGATGTCCTACTAATCTAAAACTCACTTGTTTAAGCAAGTATTTCAAGTGAAGCCTGCAATTCGGCTCTGTAAACGAGACGGCCAGATGCCTTGGCATAAAATCCATCAACAAAACGTTTTAATGAGACGCTCAAGAACCGGTGAGGATCTGCTTATCATCCCCCCCTTTCGTTCTTCGTTATCAGGCCATGCTGTCTTCGAGGTCTTCAGAACGTTCATGTCTTTCCAACTATCAAGTCTAAAGACCAGCATTTTTTTTTTATTCTGTCCATTTTTTTTTCATTTATGTCGGTAATGATATAAATCAAAAGGGTGTGGTTGGGTCAGACCTCCAACATTGAGTAAGGTCGATTTTTTTTTTCGAGGAATGCCAGACCGACAGCAATTATATAAGAAACCCAGGAAGCAAAACCGGAAGATCTATCCTTTTCTATGCGGTATTCTATATGCATACACGTCGTCAATCTATCGTTACTCCATCGTTATTTTCATTAAAGATGCTCGACTGACTTCCAATTCTTGGTTCGGTTCCTTCGTGTAAAACATTGACTGCAAAAACACTTCCTACTACCGCAACCTCCATTTCGTTCTCCATATACCTAGCATCAAACGCAGTTTCTATGTGCATAGTTTTTTTTTCTAATGAATAGCTCCTTTATAGAACATGTAAACATTTGAGTGTTTCCCTGCAGACTACAACATGGTCGTTTTCAGATCCAAAGTCAACAAATACTTGCATAAACTGTATATACCTTTATCATTTTCAATATTTAATTAGTCGCCCATCTGTTCCATTTACTTTTATCATCGACTGGCTTTTGTATTTATGAGTTGTGAACCCTAAGAAACGTAAGTAACGATATTATATAAGTAACGATATTAAATAAGTAACGATATTAAATAAGTAACGATATTAAATAAACAAAGATATAATTAATTAAAACTGATAACCGCCATTTTCAAAATTACAAAGCAATTTCTACATAATAGCATTGCATATCATCACTCTTCTATAGTAAACCCCACTCTCACTAATGGTTTACTTCTGCGTGGGCAGCTGCCATTGCTCAAACCGCAGATTTATCTGACATAAACAGAAAAAAAGTATATAGAAGCTGTAAGACAGCAATAGCGACAGCTAAGAGATAATACACCGAAACCACCAAAAAACGCATTGAAGTGGAGAAATTAAGAACTCGCGATTTCTGGAAAATCTACAACAGTGTACTAAATAATGGGTAATCAACAGCCCCTTTACTATACAGAAATCATGAGGTTGTTTGCACGGCAACCGCCATTTGTAAAAAAAAAAAAAAAGAAGAGGCAAAGAGTTGATATGCTGTTAAAAAACAAACAAACAAACAAAACACCATTAATAAATATTTGAAGATATAAAGAAGGAGCTAAACACTACCAAATTAAAGAACCTGAAAGAGATGGATATGCCGTAAAACAAAACAAGCAAACAAAAAATAAATGATTATCTGGTCAATTTGTTACATTGTCTAAATAGCATAAATGGTCTGCTAACAAGCTGACAGACCAACGTTGTTTTTGAAGAAAATTTTCTACTAGTTATCAACCAAGGATCAGTTCGACAGAAGTTTGTGCTGTTATGCCATGTTTTGACCCTGTTCTTTCGGGTTGGGTAGTTCTCAGAGATGCACTCTCCAAGGCTTTACCTACTTTCTTTGGGAAAAGTTGTTTTATAGCCAATCGGATAAGACATCCCAACCAGAGAATTTGGAGAGGGCTGTTCAGGTATATTTTCGGGTAAGAAGTTTTCTGCCTTTTGTTCTCTGGCATATCATCTCAACTCTCCGTACTTATGTCATATTTTCCCATAGTGGAACGGCGGTTAATATCCTTCTTTCCCATGATTGTTTTAGATGAATAAATATCGGCATAGATTATGGAATTTTCTATGCTGGTTTAAGACCTACACATGCTCTAATCTCATCATTTACCCACTTTTCAAATCACAATAGCTCTATTTTATTTTGTCGAATTTTATTATACATAGAAGTCCGAACAATGGATTCAGGGAACCTGCTGGATGCTGCTCAGATGATAATTATAAAATCAAAACACATTCCGATCAAATTGTATTTAGAAAAAATAGTATAGTGCAACAAGCTATGCAAAAAAGACAGATTGAAGCTATTTATATCCAAATAATGCTTGTATGTTTGTTCAACACGTTTTTAAATATGGATATGGTAGTCATCGTCACAACCGCCTCTGATATGTTTCACGAATTAAATCACCGACAGAAGAACCTCTTTCTTCTATTGAAAGAAAAAAGATGCTAACAAACATTTTGTGGATGTCCACAGGGACACTGACTTTGATGTGTGTGCGTGGGTGTGCGTGAGTGTCCGTGTTTTTGTGTCTATTAAACGCATTGAAAAGTTGATTTAAAATCCACGCCGATAATATTATACACCTGAATCAAGTCTTCTCCCATCCTCTGTTACTGAAGTAAGAATATATTTAGTCTTCAGAGATGCACTATACAGGTAACCATGGGAGATTGTGTCGCTATTCTAGTTGCCAACTGTTGAACACGTTCCAGATGTACGAAATCTTTTCATAAAAAAGATTTGTTGGTAGATGGCATTTTAAATAATGGACTGTATCGGATTCATGCATAATACATGGAAGCTGCCTGCTGGTATGTTGAGAAAAGATCTTCGATTTATGCTGAAAATCTGCTTAGTCGTATTAGTCATCTCCATACAATGTCACATGCAGTTCGCCATATCAATACAATGTCGATTAAGATGCGATAAAAGGATGTCTTGAAGGCGGAATCTGATGGAAATGAATCTACTAATATTTTCGGGAATTATTTAGAATCTTTGGGTTACTGTTTTCATCTTGGGTCATATTTGCACAACGTTTCTCTCGATGTAAACTCCGATATTTTTAGGTACATTTTGTTGAACTAAGGGAAATTTGCTGTTGAACCAGGGAATCTGCACGGAATGCCAAACGAAACTCTTTTTTAATCCACGGGGATAGCATGCTCTCGTTTCGTCTGCCATGACTGGGTGGAAATCCTAATTAATTATCGATCGTATTTTGGAGTGTCGCCCGCACAAAGGATTGAACATACAACCCCTAGAAGTGTATCCCTTACAACTGAATTGCCCCACGTACTCTATTTATTGCGCCACCGGACTTTGAGTTGTAAAAATAACACTCAGGATGCAAACAGTATTTCGAAGGTTGCGAATCATACAAATGATCAATCCACATCTGAGAAAAATCAGAAACATGATATTTTTTGCGTTTACTTTGCCTAACATTTTATATGCATAGCTAATGTCCCACATTAAATCAACGCGAATCCCTCATCAGTAAAAGAGCTTGATTATCGCTTCTTATGAACGTCTGAATGTCCTTCCGGGGTAATTTCATAAGTAATATCTAATATTTCTACGTATACTTTAGTTGCTTTCGATAACCTATCCAAGGCGGTAGTGTGCAGGGGTCTCTTTTTTCTCATTAGCACGTTGTCCCTGATCCAGTATCCAGATGGCACGATTTTAAACCTTTGCTCGGCTAACGGAATTATTTCGTCATTCACTTTTGGCTTAGTCATGATTAATTTTTGCAAAGTGCGCATATAACTGCTCTGATAGTATGTATTGGGTGTTTATCAAACGAAGAACTTGATTCTAATGCGGAATTTAGTAATGATTAGTATAGGTGATGGTCGCATACCTTTCAAATCTATTTTTATATCGGCGCTATTTTCTCAAGCCTCCCTTTTGTTTGCGCACAGGTATTTAGAAAATTATAACAATATGAGTTAATTTTATATAGTTCAGAGTAATTGACAAAAGGTTTTAATTTCCAGTATAAAAGTAAAAAGAAAACGTCTTTATATACGTTCTACTGAATTATTCTTCGTTGGCCCTGGATATCACCTTAAACTATATCCGATGGTGAGGCTCAAACTTGCGGGCTTTGGGAAGTGTGGAGTCACCCTTTAATTGCCATTGCTCACGGTCCACTCTGACCTGGACTGATAGTACTTGTTAAAGTCCCAACTATGGGTTAAATAGAAACCGACTTTTAAAAAAAAACCCAGATATACTCTATTAAAAAATTGTCTTCGAAATAATTGGATCCGGCATAACTTGAAAAGGGTTGATATACTGTAAAACAAAAACAACTAACTTATCGTTCATGATAGTAATTTAATTGTAATAACTCTGCTTTTCGGAACCCATCTCTAGGTATGGAAGCCGTAAAAAAACGATATTTGCTTATTTAACACATTTTTGGAACTTGATTTTTACTTCATATTGGATTTGATTTTTGTCCTTTAAACATGTTTTCCAGACTAATAGCACATCTTTTTTTTAGTTCATCATAAACAGGTTTTTAATTTGGCTCTGTTTTTACCGGATCGTGTTCTCACCTGTTGAAGAATTTCAATATTCTCTGTCTACATTTTTGCGTTATGATTTTGGTGCTTATTATTCGGTTTTTTTATGGTAAATTATCCGCGTTTTCTATTTACTATGCATGTTTATTTTTAAACAATTGTAAATCATATGTCTTGCTAGGAGTAAAATTAGTATTAAATAATATGTTAATTAACTTTCCTATACAGCGTCTAAAAAATCGGTAATCCACATTTTTATCGATAAAATACAAATTAAAAATAATACCAACAGTGCAGATGATAATAGACAAGCATTGATGTGTTAACACATTTAGGCTTTTATTTTCTCATAATTAATAATTTAATGAAGAATTAAAAAAAACGAATGTGTAAAAAAGTGGTCGCTTTATTTATTCATATAACGATCGTTGGCTTTATACAACACATATGCTTTACTTTTAAATAACAAGACAAGTTATTGTCATAAATTCGCTGGTAAATTATCACATACTTTATTTATGACTGGTTTTAATCGGCTTTAGTTTCTATTATTTTATTGCCAAATTTCGATTTCATAATCTTCTACAAGTTCTCTGTAGAGTTGTGATTGTGCCTGCCAACTTTCTAGTGCTATGGAATTTTCTCAAAAACATTCCATTGCACGTTGATAAAAATGTACTCGGAAAGTGGCATATACCAAATTTTCTAACAGAATTAAATAAAGAAGAACTTAACATGTTGCAATAATATGTTGCATCCATTTTAACATCAATGAGAACTAGCTCCCCGAAGCCATAATACGATAAACACCTCCACACCATACTAAACTCTCCTATAAATTTTACAGTTCTTCGAAGAGTTTGGGGGATTTAGTTGGTTACCTTTCTTTCGCCATATTTTTTGTTTCCTTCAGAATTATTAAATTTATATTCATCATTGGATATCATGGATTAAATTTTATCCACTAGCATTTATATTAATGAACTGATGTTTTGATATTCTGAGGTTTTAATAACGAGCCCGATTAAAAACCAAACTGATGACCAGAAACATGGAACATTCTGTACTTCTAGTTTTTTGCCATTGTTTTTTACTTAAAAAAATATTTGTACAGATTTTCTTATTTAAAATTATATGTAATTATTTATGAGTTTTTTTGGTTATATTTCATTTTCACGTAAATAACTGTTAACGCCATGTTTTTCATGTTTTTTTTTTAAATAATTATTTGGACAGTAGGTAATGAAATTATTGATAGCTTTAAATACTTTCCAACTTTTCACTTTTTACTTTTTCATGCTTTTAATTCCACCTTTAAATAGACCAGAATAAAGTTTTCCCATAATTTTGTTTCGATCGATGCTTACACTTCGGTGCCCAAAATAAAAGTCTCAGAAAAGTATCCGTAGAAATAAGTTTACGCATTTTCATTTTGGACATAGAGACACACAACATTCCATTATTCTCTGCTATTGTTTAAAGACATACTCGTTGGAACATGTTCAACATTTCTCATTGAAATTTGTTCTTAATATGAGAACAAATGAACATTGACTCTTGTTAATAAATTTTAATGAAATACAATTTTTATAATGTAGCAGAGAAAATTTGATTACTAATTTCACACGCGTGTATTGCAAAGCTCTTAATTACCGACTCTGACTTCTTCGATATCTTAGCTAAAGAATTTCTACAAACATCAACGAACATTCTAATAGTTTCCTTCTTCATATAAATTTCAATTTTAAAAGTATCTCTTTTGTAAATAAATTGGTACTCATTTTTTGCTTGTGTTTATCGTATAACATTTTTATCGCTTTCATACTTATGAACCGAAGAATAGTTTTACCTGAATATATTTCTCTGAAACCAGTTTACAACAAAAACATCTAGCCCATATTGGAGTCCATAATAAGACTCTTAAAAACTAGAGACTTCCTTGCAAGGCGATCCTCCACAATGTATAATTAATAATTTGGAAATATCTTTTATTGATTGATTTTTTTTTATTTGCAAAATTTAATAGGATATTTTTTTTTAGAAATTAACATTTTCTGTTTAAAACGTTTTTTTTTTATTTTTATAATTATTCGACTAGGTCTACTGCAGTCATATTTTGTTCTATAACATAACTAAACTCTTGAGAAAAACTCTAAAGAAATATCTTCTATAACAAGAAATCATATATTACACGTGCAAAATAAAGAATTTCTTTAGTATAATATATTGTTACTGTTAGAAAAATTGCATAGATTTATGTTTATTGACAAAAATATCGATGACCACTTTTTAAACATTGTATATATATATATATATATATATATATATATATATATATATATATATACATATATGTATACTAGCAAAAGTACCCGTCTTTAAATGGGTTCAAAAACAGCCTACCGAAAATGGACTCTGATTTATGAAAGTATGATAGGTTTGTAAAAGGAAGGGTTGTAAAGAGATAGCTTCGAATTTAGGGGTATCAAAACCAAAGCAAAATAAGATGAAAGTAAAAATAAAATAGATAAACCCCATAATTTATTATACCATACTTGTTCACACTGAAACACTTATCACAATATTCTGTGGATCTATATTAAAACACCTTGTTAAACTTTGTGGTATATTTCCATTCTATGGAGGTCTGGCGCGAACGAACACCCCATAATTTTATTATACCATATTTATTCAAACTGAAACATGATTATCAAAGTATACTAACGCAGATAGATATGAAACGTCTTTATTAAAGGCTGTGCCTATTTCCATTCTATGGAGGCAAGGTGCGCAGGCAGACCCCACAAATTTATTATACCATCCCTATTTAAGTTAAAACATACTTATCAAAATATTCTTATGTACACCTATGTCAAAAACACTTGTAAACGTGTTTTTTTAATTCATTTTTTTTATTTCCATACTTTGTGGACCAGGCGCGTACGCAGACCCCATAATTTTAATGAAGTATAATTATGCCAGATTAAACATACCCATTCCTGTGTCTCGATACATCTTCCGTCATTATATGGGATCAGTTTTCTATAATAGTCAATCATATAGCCTATTCGTGACCAGACACACACACACACAGACGTCCAGCTTTATATTATACTAGCAGAAGGACCCATCATTGACTGGGTTCAAAAACAGCCAACAGAAAATGGACCCTGATTGATGAAAGTATGATAGGTTATGAAAAAGAGGGGGTTGTAAAGAGATAGGTTTTGATACTACAAAAGTTTAACCTAAGCAAAATATGATGAAAGTAAAGATAATTTTCGCGAAAATATATTTTTTATATCAATTTGTTTCCATTAGTAGCCAAGAGTGACCAACAAAATGATGTTTCCTTACAAAGAGAAAATGTTATATATATAATAATATAAATATACAAGAAATAAATGTTACCATAGTCAATAAAAGTTACTTGTATGGTACAAAAATTAATTGGTTTGTATTTTTAAGTAGTTTGTAAAAATCTTTTTTTAATTCACGAACCGGTTAAAAAAAATGGCAGCGACTTTGAAATGGAGAGCCCCGTTTTCAATTTGAAAGAGGGGCACTTGAGAATTCTGTGTTAATAATTTAAGAGAGTTCCCTCAACGTAAGGAATATTTATAAACATATTTTAATATTTTCCGTTATTTTGTGCTTGAGGAATATTCGATTATGGCATATGCATAGTTTATATAAAAAATCATGTAAGTAGTTATCGCCTCAAATTTCGTTTCAATTTAGGTTCGTTGAAATTATTTCAAGTAAAGAGCATTAAAAACTATTTCAAAACAAAAAAAAACATGAACTGAACTTTTATTGACTATGGTAACATTTATTTCTTGTATATTTATTTTTTCGGGTAGTCGTTTGTTGGCTTTTCTGCTAAACACTCTTATTAAATAATATCGACAAAATATCGAAAAATAAAGAAACAAAAACAGTTTTGAAAAATAATGAAGCTTTACTTACTTTAGTAAAATAATCCGAAACAGCAAAATGGGATATTTAAAAGTAAACACGTAATTACTTTAGTTTTTTAAAGCAAAGAATCGATACGAATATGAATACGAAGAAAATGGCGCCCTTTTCAAGCAGAACAGCTTCGTTTCTAGTTTTACAGTATTGAACGGTGTAGTATTGCGGCGTCGGATTCAGGGTTGTACTATTGTAATGTAAAGAACACGCAGAAAGGGTTGTAATCAACTGAATTCCTTCTAGTACACTGACAGAAAAAGGTTTAAACAGATATATAAATAAATAAATAAAAAAAGGTTATGTTAATATTTTTAAAAAGACACGTAATCACGTGAGCAGGGTTTTGTCTTTCATTTGACACGATAACAAGTAACCTTCTTACTTTTTATTATTTATCTATTTATCTATTTTCAAAATAGTGCAACGTGCAAGTGGAGAAGGAAAAACAGAGTTATGCAAAATTTGTGTCGAGAATTGTCTAAAGTTCCGACTTTTGGGGGGACATCACTTTAATAATAACGTTAATTTATGAGGTAAATTTATTCGACACAATATGATTCAACTAAAAAAATGATTAAAACTAACGTGAATTAAGATTAAAGTTCAGGTGTTATTGTGGACCCTCACCCGTTTTAAAAAACCTTGTAAAACTTTGTGACATATTTACATTCTATGGAGATCAGGCGCGAACGAACACCCAATAATTTTATTATACCATATTTCTTCAAACTGAAACATAATTACCAAAGTATACTTACGCAAATAGATATGAAAAGTCTTTGTTAAAGTTTGTGCCATATTTCCATGGAGTACAGGCATGAACGCAGACCCCACAATCTTAGTATACCATCCCTATTTAAGTTGAAACATACTCATCAAAGTATTCTTATGTATATCTATATCAGAAACACTTGTAAACGTTTTTTTTTAATTTCAAAATTTTTATTTCCATACTTTGTGGACCAGGCGCGAACGCAGACCCCACAATTTTATGCTTATATAATCATTAGTATGGAAAGTGATCATTACTGTAAGTCTAAGGATTCAAACTTAATTACAAAATCACCTTTAATTTTGCTGCCTGGTATTCAACCCTTATCCAACAAAGATTGTCACGGAAAAGGTAAAGCAAATTAAGTTATATATATATATATATATATATATATATATATATATATATATATATATATATATATATATATATAGGCATCGGCATACATTCCTGTTGCGGTGTATCACAACTCATCAGTACCGCTAGACTAGCATCTCTCCCAAGCCAAGGATTGAACCTAGAACCGTCGTGTTGACAGTCGGCAGTTCTCCCACTCGACCATGGAATCAACGTCTGTAAATAACTCGTCGGAATGTCTATTTAAATAGACACCCGCCACCACTTTTATAGTGCTCAAAATAGTGCGCATTTTCAGCCAATTAAGTAGCTGGTGAGATTATTTACGACAGTGCTCTACCCAAAGAGGGGGGCTTAACATATATTTGTAGTCATCGGCATACAGTCCTGTTTCGATGTATCACAACTCATCAGTGCCGCTAGACTAGCATCTCTCCCAAGCCAAGGATTGAACCTAGAACCGTCGTGTTGACAGTCGGCATATATATATATATATATATATATATATATATATATATATATATATATATATATATATATATATATATGTATATATATATATATATGTTCAGGCAAACGACCAATAGAGAAGTCTAGTCAGATAGTGTTTAACAACATACGCCAGAACATTGCATTACGCTAAAATTGATAACTTTATATGACTGTGTTAAGGAGGTTTTATACTAATCAAAAGGACTTATAATTAGAATTTTTTAATGAATATTGATTATTTTATTTACCTACATTAAGGTATCATGTGTACGCAATCATCAGTATAAAGATGATAATTACAGCCGATCGAAGGAGTAGATACCGGTCACAGTCACTTTCAACTATGAGCTTATTATTTATATCGGCATTCAAATTAAAATCAATTTAAAAAGTGTTTGTAGAGCTTACTAAAAAGCCTCATCGCTAGCTTGCAGTATCCTAAAATCCGTGGCTTTCTCCTTCTATCTTCTCCGCGACGTTCAGCTTTGTGGTCACTTTGTAAAAAAAAAAAAAAAAAAAAAAAAAGAAGTTACAGCGAAACGGGTTATGTACAAACCTCAAAGAATATGTTCAATATTTTCTTGTGGAGAAATGCTAACTTATATTCAGGAGAAGTGTGTTACAAAGACAGAGTAAGCAGTCGTTACTTCAATAAACTAATCGCTTGATATACATTAAAATAAATTATCCAAACAAAGCGACTATTTCTTATATTCTATTTCTCTCTTGTTTTTCCTTCATTTCAGAAATGGTATAAATCCGCAGGGTGTGGTCCGGCGGCCCCCAACATTGCATGACGCCGAGGTTTTGTAAAATTTTAAACCGTAACCAATTATATTTAAAGGATTTAAAACGAACCGGAACATGCTATACACTATAGTACCTAACTACATGCTCACATACCTACGTACCTACATACAGTTTTCGCTATAAAAACTGATGAATATAACAGGAATATATTTGTGTATGTTTCGTCTTAAAGAAGTTAGTCTTGTATAAAAAATAATATTAATGCTCCCATTAAGGAGGCTAGGAATAGTGAATTGTGTATATTGATTATTTTTTGGAAAGGAACTTCAACAGCGCAATGAATTTTACTGTTTACTTATACTCTTTGGATGGCTCCGACTACTGTTCTCATCTTGGTTGATATTTTGACAGCGCTTCGGCAGATGAAATGTGCGGTCTTCTTCTGATGTATCTTGAACGTGGTTCTTATTAATGAATGGTTGCAAAAAAAGCGCTTGTTCTTTTTAAAGTTTCCTAATTTTCGCGGTATCAAATCGGCACGGCTCCGAATTATTACAAAAATGGAAACTGTTATGTAATGAATGGCTGGAACCATCATACATAACTGAAAAGAAAAAAACTTTAATAAAAGATTTAAAAGAGTGGGCATCGAATAATCGATTGTCTACCGGTTGAAAAGAGGAAGGGCTTACGTCATAAACAGAGAAATCGGACGACGATTTTTTTGTTTACAAAACAAATAAACGTGACATTCCTCGTAAGCTCTGGAATTACAGATATTGGCATGAGTGGGTAATTCACGTGTCGCTGCGTTGAAGACAAAATCGAATGATTTTTTGAGGTCAAAACGTGACTTAAGAACACATGTATCAACCGATTGACAGGACGCGTGGATAGAAAAAACAAAGCGACAAAATGCCAATAAAAACGGTGAATCAGCAGAGCAGAGCAGATAGAGCAGAGAGAGAGGAGACACAAGGGACAGAACGTCGCTGAAGACTAGATTGTTGAAACGTCATCTTCCCTCCTCAGAGCACTGTGAGAAAACTGCTAACTGTGAACTTCAGAACCACCAAAAGAAAAAAGACGATCTGTTTTAAATTGTAACTATATTGTAAAATATAATTTTATACAAAAACAAACACAATTGTGACTTACGTCTTTTAATGCATGTTTTTAAGTTACAGCTGATCGTTCTAAGTCGTCAACCGCTTTGTTTTCAGGTTCAACGTTGTTATGACATTTTTGACAATTGACGGGAGGCAAGATAAAGAAAAAGTGCCAGTCTAAGGTGAGATAACTCACTAGTCTTAACTCGTTGTCATCACAACCGCTTAGTAAACAAGTGAACCTACGGACGATCGACGTAACTAAAACTGCTATGTACCGCAGCCAGGGAGTCCTACGCACTATTACGATTTCCCAACCTGGGAGCCACACAATAATACAACAAAACGACTTAATACTCTAGCCGTTTAATACACAGATCACATATTTTCAATTTTCACACAAATTATATATGATTGTAAAACGGGAAAAGGTTACGCAAGCATGAAACACTAGTGACTGTAAGTATAAAATAAATATATATAAAATAAAAAAAATTGATATCGCCCTTTCAACAAGAGCTAAAACCTCTATGAGAGTTTATAAAAAGCCGTTAATCCATGCCTAATTTGATGTTCCAGCTGATGTTGTTGAATACTATGTGACTAAACTTACTGTATATGTCCGCCAATGTGACATAGAATAATAAGAATTGTGAGAAAGAGTTAAGCCAAATAAATTAGCAAGTTATGTTCAAATAATAGAATGCCGAACAAAAGATACATCTGCAAACCATCCGAACTTGAAGACCTTGTAGGCCTTCAAGTTCGGAAAAGAACTTTGTCGTTCTGGAAAGAAGTTTGTAGTTCTGTAAAGAAATTTGTTCTGTAAAGAACTTTGTAGTTCTGTAAAAAAGTTTGTAGTTATGTAAAGAAGTTTGTCAGGACAACCCGACATGAGAATACTTTTCCCTATATGTAAACCCTAAATATTCAAAATCGTATTTTATTCGCTGTCCAAATATGATATAAATAAGGCTAACCCATAATGAATTTTACGAAGAATGCTGCCCATTCTCCAAGTGATGTTAGCTAAATTAACAGCACAGGACTGGATACTACACCAGAACAGATGAATTCTTCTCTTAGGATATTACTGTACCAGGAAACTACAATAAGAATTATAACATAGCATATTGAAATGGTCAAATTGAAAGAAGAAAATTAGTTTCTGTACTTCTTTACTAAGGCATTGTTTGAACGGTAAAATGAAACTTTAATGAGATAGTCGATTATGTATGTACCTCATATAGAGATCAAGTATTAGTAGCAGGAAAGCGAGCCCCGGGTTTTTTTTAAAAATTCGACTAGAATAAAATGAAACGAAAAGAAGAGAATAGAAAAATGGCAGATGGGCGATCAGGAAGTTGCACGACATAAAACGTTGAAAACAGACAAAACAAGCAAATAAAAAAACAATTTAAACTCATAAAAAAATAATATAATATTGAAAGCTCTTTAAATTGTTTCAATTGTACAGTCCAAATATGTTCAATAGTTCAGAAAATCAAGAAAAAACTTGAATAACTAATATCTTTAATGTTCCGCAAACAACCGTAAACAATGCGTTTAATTAGTTTTCGATCATAATGCTTTCATTTTCTCCTTTCGACATTAGATTTACTTTCTGCCGCTTCAAAACTCTTGCATTCTTTATTCTTTCCTTTAGTCATCGCATTCCGTTAGCGATGTTTCTGAAAAAACTGAAACGAATTGCTGGTTTCTAAACTCATATCTATCCATCTAATCCTCCTCATTGGCTATATTTTTATTTTGGAGTAATATTTTTCTTTTACGTTTTACTTTTTACATTAAGTGACTTCATACCTTGTCTGGAGTGCTTTCCATATTAAAAACACTTATATAAAATACTAGCATTTCAGCCCGGCGTTGCCCGGGTGTTTGGAGGTGTATGCTGAGCAAAAAAAAAAAAAGAGTAAATTTGACCCCTATTATGACCCCTTAAAATTTATAGTTTCGGGCTCACTTTATTAAGTTAGATCCAGGTTCAAGGAACCTATATCTAAAATTTCAAGTGTCTAGACCCAAAATTGTCGGAGGAGTTTGGTAGAGTTCTTAAAGGTCAAATCGTTGAAATTTGACTCCTTAACAGCCAAATTTCTGGCTGACACCCGTCACATCGATTTTCCCAAATCTCAGTACCCGGTATTTCAAATTTCGAGTCTATAGACCAAAAATTGACAGAGTTATTGCGTAGGGAAATGTACACAGACAGACAGACAGACACGTTCACTTTTATAGATATATAGATTAACATAACAGAAATAATTAAATTGTATTCATTAAATCCTCTAATCGGTTATTGCATTTCTATCTGAAACAACACTCTTATCCGTTATTGCATTTCTATCTGAAACAACACTGAGCGGGTTGATATGCGGTAATGACTTTTAATGTCGTCTTATTTTTATATTCGAGCTGCACCTTTTATCGTTTGCTTATCGCGATTCCCACAAATGTCTGACATGAAATATTAACACATAAATTCATAAATACTTTATTTGAATAACCAACTCATTAATCATGCGGAAATATGCCCATATTTTTAACTCCAGTCAGGATAAGACGCCCTCTATTAAAAAGAAAAACAAAGACGAAACACAAAATACAAATAACGAAACAATATAAGACGTCAAGATTATATCATTTTTTTTTTTTTTTGTCAGCAGTCAGTGATCGGTGCAGGTTATTTCTGATGACCGGCCCATTGTTAGTTCATTTCCCACGGCTGAACTTTTTTTTTTAATGTCGCAGCTTACACTCTTTTTTTTCCATTACCTAACTTTTATACATTTATATTGTGGTCGCCACGTACATGGAATCGAACCCGTGACCCGTGCACTTGAAGTAAAAGCTAATATAATAGTTAGCTTTTTCCGAGGAAACTTTCAAAAGTACAAATATATAAATAATCCAAGTTATGTTTACAGGTGCAGCAAATTTACATGCCATTAGAATCATCTTATTGCAAAGGTGTCATCACTCACCAAGGCTAAAAGACAATTCGAGGATAAGAATTAAATGAATCCCAAGTGGGCAGTGAGATAATACGGTGATAATTGATAAGTGTAGTGGGCATTATGCACTGGCTCAACAAGAATTTATTTACATTGAGTTTGAAATCAGGCATGTCTTAGACAACTGGGAAGCATCCTTGCAGTATTGTGTTCCGTAGACGGCCAGTTATAGGAAATAGACTCTACTCATTAGAAGTTTGCTTCAGATGGATCAAGAAAGAAGAACTCTTTTAACAGTTGTCGTAGATAGACGCATTTTTGTTGTGAATGCTTTAAGAAGAAGACCAAAGGCTGCGACTCGGCCGAGCACCTGTCATCAAAACCAAAGATTGAGTAAAGGAAGGCTAGACACTTTTTTTTTGTGTGAGAAACATGAACAAGGAGCAAAAAAGATCTCGAAGTCGGTTTTCTCCCTAGATAAGAAAATAAAAGGGTTCTATAAAGTTGATGAGAAAAATCTTGAGGAAGTTATACTTTTGATTCGAATGATATATTTTCAAATAAGTTTTCGTTATAATACGTTTATTTTATATATCATTTTAAAGAGCGTTTTTCACTTCGACTAATAGTTTAAAATCCAATCGTTTTAAATCAATTATTTCTTTGCAGAACGTTGCATATAAGATGGAAAAAAGCAAATTCGCACATTTTTCTGATTTCAATCCAAGCCAGTCCGACAAACTCGCGATATAGCGAAGCGTTTGGCACAGGAACCACTACTGAACGCACAGCACAATATGGTTTAAGAGATTGCGTGGCGGCGACGAGAGTCTTGAAGATGATGAGCGTAGTGATCGGTCATCGGATGTTGACAACTTTCAATTAAGGCCTTAGATCAATCCAATCCACACACAACAGTTCGAGAACTTGCTTCTGAATTAGACGTAACGGATACGACCATCTCAAACCACTTGCGAATGGTTGAAAAGACAAAAAAAAATTGATAAACAATGGTCTCACAAATTGAACGACAACAAAAAGAAACGCCATTATGAAGTGTCATCTTCCCTTTTTTTACGCAACAAGAACGACCAGTTTTTCGACCGGGTTTCGACTTGCGATTAATACTGGGTTCTTCACAACCGGCGACGCTCAATTCAGTGGTTAGACGCCGACTAAGCTCGCCGACACTTCCCGAAGCCAGAATTGCAGCAAAAGAAGGTCATACTGACTGTTTAGTTGTCTGTAACCGGGCTTACTCATTACAGTTTTAGAATGCAGGCGAAACAATTACGGCTGAGAGTTCTGTCAACAAATGGATGAACTGCATCAGAAACTTCGATAACAACAGCAAGCATTAATCAACAGAAAAGGCCCAATTTTCCATCCACGACGATGCTCGACCGACCGTTGTTAAACTTACCCTGTCGAAGTTGAACGAATTGGGCTACGAAACTCTGTCTCATCCGCCATACTCTCCAGACCTCTCATCTACCAACTAGCACTTTTTCAACCATCACGAAACTTTCTGTGTGAGAATGCTTCAAACACCTAAGCGATATTGAAAACGACTTCAGCTACTTAATCGATACCAGATTGCGAGATTTTTAGGTTACTAGCACAAATGCACTTGATTTACGTTGGCAAAAGTGTATTGATTTTGATGTTCGATCAATATATTCTTTTGAAGCCGAAAACTGCTCATCTGAATTTAAAAGTAAAAAACCGCAAAAACTTTTTTGTCAAACTGATATAAAGAGTTCTATTAGCAACTCTTGCCCAGCCTGCAACATCTTTAATATAAGAGATTTATGTAGTTTACTTGAAACATTGCTTAGTGTTGATATTTATCTAATTTATAGAAAGCAATACAATGTTTATCCGTTGAGCCTCTGCTGTGTATTGTTTCCTAAAGGATAAAATTTATAGCTTTTGAAATATGAATACACGTAGGGACATGTCTTTTATGGGTTCTCATCCAAGAATAATGTTTTCATTGTTTAGCTTTGGTGTATATTAGGAGAGAAGAAAGTTGACTTGGATAACTTTCCGCGCCTTTGGGATTTTGTTTTTTTTTTCTTACAAGGAATCACCACTTATCAAGGCCAAGAGGCCACTCGATGATAAGGGTTAAAGAGTGTACAGTAGAAATTGGACACTATAGTAATTGTTAGTAATGGAAATTCGGTAAATTTCTTACCATGTGGAACGACTCATCAGGAACTTGTTTACGTAACACTTGAAGATAACCATATTGTAGTTAGCTGGAAAGCAGAAAAACGGAAGACAATTCCCCAAGCGTGCAGTTCTAAGAACGAAGCTTTGTTCATGGAATCTACGTTTAGGTTTAAGCACAGATAAAGAGTGGGGGAATTATTGATAGTGTTCTCAGCTAGACGAGTGTTTCTTGTGAAAGTTTGGCGAGGGGGGACCATAGGCTGAAGCTCAGTCGAAAACTTTCCATGAAAATAACGATACAGTAGAGACAAACTCGCAACATCTCTTCTGTGCGATAGAGGTTACAGGGAAGAGAAAAGGACATCTCCTACGAGGCTACGAAGTCTATTTTGAACTCTATCAAGGCAGGACAAGTTCTTTCTAGCAGCTCCTGCCCAGATGTGGCAACAGTATTCCATCATTGGACGTATGTGGCTCTTATATAGATAGAAAATTGCATCAACAGTGAGATATCTACTGGATCGATAGAACGATCCCACCATTTTTCTAGCGACCTTGGCAACAGATTTGATGTACCTGTTCCATTTAAGATCAGGAAGAAAGGTCAACCCGAGAAGCTTGTCACAACTTGAGGCCTCCCCAAGACGAGAGCCGTTCATTTCAACTGATGCCAAATGGGGATCAGAAGGTTGATGATGTAAAGAGAGAAGCTTGGTTTTAGATGCATTAAAAGTTACCTGCCACTCATTTTCCCATTGTACCACGTGATCAAGATCAGAGGAAAGAGAATCGGAGAGAACTTGGTCGTTTACTGACTTAGATGTGCTACCGTAGATGGTAGTATCATCAGCATAAATGTCTACGAATGATGTAAGGATGTGATTTGGAAGATCATTAATGTAGATCAGGAAGAGAGTTGGGCCCAGGATGGACCACTGAGGGACTCCAGCATTAATACTATGAGTTTCTGATTTTTGCCCATCACCTACTACTCTTATGAACCTATCAGAAAGAAATGATTTAATAATTGCGAAGACATTTCCAGCTATACCGTAGCTTGAGATCTTGTGAATTAAACCTTCATGCCATTCATGCCAAACCCTATCAAAGGCCTTAGATATGTCAGGAGCAATTGCTCTACAAAGGTTGCCTCCGTCGAGAGATTCGCTAATCGTATGAGATATAACTGTAAGCACATCTGCAGCAGATCTAGCAGAACGGAAACCATATTGTGTGTCACTAAGAAGGTTATTTTTGATGAGATGGTTGATTACTTCTCTATTTAACACAGATTCCAGCACCTTACTCATGACGCACAGGAGACTTATTGACCTGTACTGAGGAGGGATGAGCGATCACCTGAATTCTTAAATACAGGGCATACTGATGAGATTTTCCAGGGTGATGAGAAGCAATTCCCCTTAAGACAGCGTTTAAACAGTTTTGTATCTATGGGCGCTAGTTCTGGTTGAAGTTTTTTGAGTACTATTATTGGAATACCGTCAGGGCCGGTTGCTTTACTGGAATCAAGGTTTTTGATTAGCTTGTCAACATCACGTACAGATATATGTATATCACATAGCGTGTTTTCTGATACAGGAGGAAATATTGGAGGCTTACGGCCTTGGTCGCAAAGGGTAAGGTCCCACCAGAAGCTACTGCATGGTCCAAAATCCATTAGTTTTTCCTTTGGTCCACATATAAACGATGCTTCTGACAAAGGGTAACTAATTGCTGTTTTCTGAGTAGGAATCTATACGTATTAGACTTTCGTGGGATAGGGTTTAACCTTGAAGTAGTATTTTATATAAAAATTACAATTAGTGGCTTCATGACTTGTCTGAACTTTCTTCAGCGACAACTATAGTTGTCAAATTCTTCTGCTAGTAAGTTATGTACAGGAATCGCTGTTAGAAGGGATGTTTATTTTTCTCTTTTTCTTTTAATCTTTTTTTTGTTTGCGCGGTGGGAGATATACATGATTATTGTATTTTGCCTCTAGACTCAACACAATAACGTACCATTTGACAAGATAGACATGAGTAAGGTCGGAGGTTACATCGATCGAAATGTTGTGCGAATAGCACTCAATATTAGAACAATAGTTTTTATAATTCAAATAATACAATAATGGGCTAGAATACACAAAACCAAAAGAAACATTTTTTTCTTTAAAATGCGAAATAGACACTCTCTCATAAATAGGACATTGGATAAATATTATATATATATATATATATATATATATATATATATATATATATATATATATATATACTAAATCAAGAGGCTATTATTCTAGTGTAAGCATATACAAGCAGGTAGACCTTACGTTGCTTCGGGGATTATGGGATAACAACCATATACATTTGTTTTCACTATGCTCACAACTCGAGCTGTGACAATAGAATATTCGTTTCATTCTTTTGACTCTCAAGCATATATCCGACACAGTAAAACACAGTCAATTAAGCGAGAACCACATCAGTCTATATAAAAACATATAAGATATTAACGGCTATATACTAAAGAATCAAACAATGAAAAGAATATGCTGTTGTCACAGCCCTAGTCATAACACTATATTATTTATTTTGTTTTTCTTTGTTTACTTGCCCCGCCCCTTTTTCTCCCTCTAATATAACCAGGAGTTGCTGAAAGGTTGTAAACTTCTCTGTATTACTTTTGCATACATATACTTAAAATGTCATTAAAATTCGGATATACTGATTTGCATTGTTTAAGGTTCTGTCTATAGCTTAATTATAGATTAGCCATTCGCCATATTGAGGAAACCGTAGAGATTTGGGAAACACTTCATTGTCTTCACTGAAGAAATTTTCACAAATGGCATGAATTCCATTAAAATAGGATGAATTTCAAGTTTAAAATGAGGCTAAACTCTTATAGCTCCTTTACGTAAAGGTGAGACTAAGACATTGGAAAACTCTTCCATTGTCTACCCAAACTAATTTTATTCATATTATTAATATTATATAACATGGTTAGGCATTGATAGCAGTCTTCAGAGTCAACTTCAAGATTCTGAAAAACTTCTCGGATCTTCCTCGGTAAATTTAAAGATTTTATGTAGATTCGCTAAACTTTCCTTCTAAAGGAACACACTAATATCACACAAACCTACAGAGAAATTGAGTATATATATATATATATATATATATATATATATATATATATATATATATATATATATAAAAGAAACTTTGTCTCTGTATTTCTGTGTGTGAGTTTCTTCCCTATGGTACGTTATGTGACTCGCAGTGTTCGCAGATAGGTTTTGTGTCTGAATATCTTCGATAAGTATCGATAATCCATAATCGAAATAATCCAATGAGAGAAGGAACAGAAAATTTTGACCAAAGGTAACACCTTACACAGCCTAACATTATGTGAGACGTTTTATCACCACACAAAATCAACAGTAGGTTATTTGATATGAAAGTGGGTCCTTCCAAACAAATGTTTCTCTTTAGATCACAACAGAAACATATTCATATTCAACTTTAATTCAAGCCATAATATATAAAAAAATTTTTTATAAAATCAACAGTAGGTTCTCTACATTGCAATGTGGACTACAATATACTATGGATTAAGTCACTGTGAAGAGACATGCAAAGCTTCCTCCCGGTGCACCGCAATGTGTGCCAAGCTAAAGTAGGTAATCAATCGCTTGAAAAATAGTCGATTCCGCCTATTTCGATCACAATAAAATACGAGAGTGTAACACATTCGTTTATTATCATTGAAATTCCGGGTAACAACGTTCCCCTGCTAGTATATATATATATATATATATATATATATATATATATATATATATATATTAAAGGGGTTACAAAATGCAACAAACCGCGATGTGGAGTATGTGACATAATAATAGAAGGTAACACATACACATTCAAAAACCCAGCACAAACATTCAAAATAAAGAAGGATCTAAATTGCACCTCCAGAAATGTAGTATATGCACTAAGATGCACAACATGCAACAAATCCTACATAGGCGCCATCAAAAATTTCAGCAATAGAGTGGCCTTACATAAGAGCAACATCAAAATTGCAGATAACAGACACCTCTATGTTTCAAAACACGTACACACATGCAGTGGAAACAGCTTCAAAATAATGCCAATCTTCCAAACAGACAATCAGTTTTATTTACTTACACAGGAAAAAAAAACTTCATCACCAGATTCACTCCTGAACTGAACAGAGCCTAATACCATCACACAAAAACATGAAATGCAAGGTACACTCGCATGCACATCCATACACATACACATACACACACCTACACATAAATCAGAACCGACACATTAAACCATACACCCCATACAACCACACACAGACATAACACCCCTATCTCTAATACAATACACTGAACAATACCAACCCTACTTAACCTAGAAACTAACAACACTAGGAAACACCTAGAACCATAGTATAATATCTGTTCCAACACCTCGCTCCCTCCTCAGTCAGTGGAGGAGAACTCCCTCATGACTGAAACAACTATCATCCCTTCTATCATCCCCCTCCGATACCTATACCCCCTCCAATGCCCCCCCTCTGGGGAACAAAATCTTCCCCACACTAGGAACCGATCCTGGGTCTGGCCATACCCACATGGGGAGACAAATAAGTAGAAACATTAAAAAATCCCCTGTTTTAAATACACCCTCTTTCTAAACAAACATAATATAAGGAATACCCGAAAAGACTAAAACGAAAAATCACGATACTAAAATCCAAGAATTCAAAAAATAAATATCAAAATAGAATGAAAGCACCCCTACCCTTATTTCAGAAGAGCTGGTCCCCCTCCTCACACATACACATTAGTAACGACCTCGGATCACAGTCGCCTTCCTAAGGAAGCAAATAACCTCATAACACTATAAAACAATAGACACATTCCCAAATCAATAAAAGCAAACACACACATACGCACACACACATACACACACCCTACCCCACCCTAAAGGAAAAGAAAAAAACATTAGCAGAAAGAGACAGCGACTACAACCAGGCCAGCGGCCTCCCTCGACTAGCCCAACAATATAGTAATAAAAATTGAGCATGCCAATGAATAATAAACACTTACAAGCCTCCACCCCTTGGAAAAACTTCAAATTAACTACGAAAATTGCCATTTTTACATCTCCAACACATTTGAAAATAATTTCTGACGAGGACGCTTCACAGAACGTCTGAAACGCGCGTAAAAACGATTTCAATGACTTAAAAACATTATTACAATGATCCAAACATAATTCTCAATGAAAAACCAAGACACGGAATAATAAAATCATGTTAAAAAATACACATTGTTGGTGACTATTCCCTTATTTAAATATATATCTTTCTTTCGTTGGAATTTCTTAAACCATTATATATATATATATATATATATATATATATATATATATATATATATATATATATATGACCGGCAAATAAATGTATAATTGTCATTTAATTATCATTATCAAGCCCCTATAAGAACACATATGGATGTCGGCAGAATTATAACTAAAACAGTCAACTAGCGCCTATGCAATGCTTACGACTTCCGCTCATGGAAACACTCTAGATTGTCATTTTACATACCCCAATTCGTCGGCGATTAATAGTTTTAATGCCCTTCCTTCCCGGGGCAATTATCTGGTGGCCCTGAGATAGACACTGGGCAAAAGGCGGCGATATAGCTGGGTTCGAATCATATGAGCGGCAGTAATTCATACGCTACACTGATGATTGCATATGCATGAAACACTAGTGTCTGTAGGTATAAATGAATAATTATTATTTAATTATAATTATAATTATAATATAGTAGAAAATCTACCCGGCGTTGCCTGGTATTGAAAGTAACGTTAAATTTCTTTTAAAAAAATGAAGTAAAAACAAAAAAACATAAAAAACTGAGACATTTGCTTGCGAGTATTACATTTTTTTCTAAAAAAAATCACTCCTTGTGAGTAAAAATATACTCGACCTGATGTAAAAGCCCAAACCCAAAGACAGGGAGTCAAGTACGATAACCATGGAACCAACTTGACACGGTCTTTAGGAAATATTTTAAAACCTCGTAAAACTGTTAACAAACAAATAAAAATCCGATTACTCTAAGCACCAATTTTTATTTTGATCCCTTAGAAACCTTTTTTCCGGATGAAAACCGATTACAATGTTTTCCACACGTCTATATCCCAAATTTAAAATCTGTAGATTTAAAATTCGTTGAGTATATAGGTGGAATAGTTTCCTTATACACACGCATTCTCATATATATATATATATATATATATATATATATGTATATATATATTTATATATATATATTTATATATATATATACATACATATATATATATATATATATATATATATATATATATATATATATATATATATATATATACACAGTGGCGCCGAAAAGAAAGTCCGCTATAGTTATTTTTTTCAAAAAACGGCAAATTTAAGCTAAATTGAATATGACTGTTTAAACAACCTATACCTTATTTGATCGCTTTTTATTCCTCTATAATTTTATCTATTCTTATTTGATGTTTTATTTGAAGTATCCTAGTGTCCATGCCATTTTAACGCATTAACTTCAAATCGAGAAGGCAAAAAGAAACTCAGCACAATGGAAAATTTTTTATTTAAATAAAATTTTAGAATATTAATGCAACACAAATACAATAGGAACACAATGAACTAGAAAATATTTGAAATCATAGCCTTTCTACAGTTTGACAGCCTGAAATCGTTTCGGAATTCCTTGAATTAGTCTTCGGAAATAATCCGGTGAAAGGAATCCCACTTTTTTTGAATTTTTGTCCAAACTTCTTCCAGATTTGAAGTTTCAACATTACTTACTAGTTTTAATGCCATACGTTTTCTGGAGATTGTGCTGGCCAATCAAAACACGGAATATTATGTTCTTCAAAGAAACTCTTGACATTGTCAGCTATGTGAATGGGAGCATTATCTTGCATGAAGATGTAATTATTATTATCTAACTTCCAGTCAAAATAGTTGATCGAATAAATTTGACCTTGCAAGCGAACTATAGCACCTGCACCATTGAAACTAATAATGCTGCACACAAAAATTCATCGCCCTTCCTTCGACAGACTTACTGCCTACCATCACTGCCTAGCCTATTGAACTTACTTATGTCAGTAAAAATCACTTTCGACTAATATGGATTTGCATCTGACGAAGTCCAGACAGTGCTTTCTGCTCTTTGCAGAAATTATTGGCTTGCGTCTTGCAACATATCATCGCAAATTGAATTTCTTCAATCTGTTATTTACTGTAGAAAAGAGCACTTTTTAACAAGATTACACTGTTGTTGGATTTGGGGAATCTTGATAGTATTATCTTCCCTGTAAGAAGTAACACAAGGACGACTAGATATAGAGACATCTCGAACACTGCCGGTGTTTTGGTGCTTTCGCACAGTCATTCGTAACGTTATCTCATCACATTTCGATCTGTGGCCGATTATTCGAATGGATAACCCAGAAAGGTAGAGATTAATAAGTTCCTGGCGATCACTAAGAGAAAGTCGAAGCACATTAACTAAATGTCACGTTGTATAAGCTGCAACAGCAATTAAGCTTAGATATGTTTTGTTGCCTAAAAGGTGGATACTTTAAGTTGGTTTGAAGCTCATTTGTTGCTACGGAGTTTCCTAAAATAGTTGTCTATGTATTTTACAAAATCAAATTTATACTTCGAAGACGCCAAATCTGTCAAGGAGAGGGAAGCAGTAATATATTTTATACATATAATTAGTATAAATACACACTTTAAGTGAGAATAGGCTGAAGTCTCCTTATACACTGCTGATCAAAACTTTGAAGACCACTTTTTTTTAAGGATAGATTTTTAACTCTTCCGACTTAAGTTTACCAATAATACAAGCTAAAAGGTTATGGAAACAAACAGCTACATTCCAAAGATTTATTTTTAAAATTTACATTTTTATTAAATTATTGATCACAATTATAAGACCAGAGACAAAAATTCTATTAAATTGTACAAAAGGTGTATGAAGACATTCAACAATCAAACTTAATAATGAGTTCTACCTTCACTGCTTTTGATGACTTCAAAAATTCTTTGGGGCATGCTAGAAATAAGGGTTTCCATTAAGGTGCGGGGGATTTGTTGAATATTGTTTGCCATTTCGATAAGCCTCTCTTGTCATTCATCCCCAAACATTTTGTTCAAATCCCGTGAGCATGCAGGATGTCCCAAGAGATGGACTCAATTTTCTTGTGGAAGCTCAAGGTCCGTCTTGCAGTGTGGATTGCAGCATTATCCTGTTGGAATAACAATCCATCCCCACACAAACGATAACTCTCCATCATCAAAGATGATTTTTGTAGCATGCTAATGTAACCAGCTACTGTCTGACGACCCTACGCCGCCTGGAGCTCCATCGTCCCTATATGAGAAAAGGCACCCCATACCATCACGAGCACTCCACCACTATAACGTGTGGAAAACATTTCAACAGGCATGTTTTTGTCATGCCAATATCGCTGGAAGCCATCAGGACCATCTAAATTGAAATTTTTTCTCATCAGAAAACAGGATTTTCTTCCATTTCTCAAAGTCCCAGGTTTGGTATTCACGACCAATTCTTAAACGGTTCACTTTGTGATGTGGAAGCAGTCGATGAATTTGTTTACGCTTTTTATTTACCATGAATTTTTTTGTAAGTGCTGTCTGATGGTTATTGGACTGCAACCAGCATCTGTAACCGCCTTAATTTGACTAGAGGAAAATCCTCTGTCATTCATAACAACCCGTCTGATTCTCCTACTCAATGCAGGAGAAAGTTGGGGGGTGGCTACTAAAGGAATTTGCTTTTCCATAATTCTCAGTGTTCTTTAGAAAGTTGCAAATAACAGTTTTACTGCGATTTACCTTAGCTGCTATCGCTCGCCGTGACTAACATTGTTTATGGAATCCTAGAATTCGAGAGCGCTCTACTTCGGTTAGTTTTCTTGCTTTAGGCATGACAACACCTTTACACAGAGATTGCTAATCTCTAACTGAACTAAAAACATTAGAATTACCATAAAGCTAACAATTTATACCCTTAGTCTTATAATTTTTATCATGTGAAAAGCCTAATTTAATAAAAATACAAATTTTAAAATAACATTTTTGGAATGTACCTTTTTCTTTCCATAACCTTTAAGATTGTAGTATTAGTAACCTTAAGTCGGAATAGTTTAAAATCTATACTTAAAATAGGTTTCTTTTGAGAGATTTTAAGTGGTCTTAAATTTTTAATCAGCAGTGTATGAATCGTAGAACTGAAAAAATTATTTGCAAATATAAGTCATAAGAAATGATCGTTTCTAAGTGACTTACTTTTGGATGTTGAAAGTTTGATCCTCAGTACAGGCAAGACAAAGGATACGATTACAAACTACTTTATTTCTTCATGGGTGAGGAATCGAGAGCAAGCTACTCCTTATTCGAAATTCCATGGAGATCCCAGGCTTTATCAATACATACCTTAAGAAGGTCAGAGGTTACATCAGCTGAAATATTATGGAATTAATGCCCAAGCCATCCAAATAATACAGGATTTTATTTTATTTGCATTCTTAGTCTGTATTTTTGACATTACATTAGATTTTTTTCAAACATCTCTATTATATTTCTCTTAATCTATCTGCACATTCCATTGTTTTTTCCAAGACTAATGGGATGCTCGTGCTAAAATATTGTATGGGTTGATGTTATAATAAGTTACATCTAATGATATTTTGTAAGTCCAACAATCACTGAGTTTGCATACCAGTAGATATATTTTATTTCATTATTCTGAAGTGTATACACATGTATAAATGTATATATGTATATATGTATATATATGTATATATATGTATATACATACATATATATACATATATATACATATACATATATATACATGCATATATATATATATATGTATATGCATATAAATATGTGCGTGTATACACTTCAGAATTATGAAATAAAATATATCTACTGGTATGCAAATCCAGTGATTTTTGGAATTACAAAACATTATTAGATGTAATATTTTATATAAAACAATCCCAGCTTAATAAAATTGTTCAACATTCAAGATAGAGTAAATGAATCAAAATTTAGTTATTTAAATTTTATGATTTGAAAACGTTAATCTTCAAATACAGAATTTTTCATTGTATGAAAACAAAGATTAGGATCTTATTAAATACCTAAATTTATAATTTATATATATATATATATATATATATATATATATATATATATATATATGTATATATATATATAAAGAAAGAGAGAAAGATAGAGAGAGAAAGTGAATTGACATTTTTTTTTGTTTTCTGAAGAAGTACCTAACTGCTCTGTGAAATTTCATCTACAAACTAGAAACGATATATACGGGATATGGACAACATAGGGTAAACATAGCTGCGAAGGGGGAAGAATTGAAAAAATGGCACATGGCAAGCGTAAATCATCTTAAAGCTCTCTTCAACGTATGTGCAAGTATACATTGATACATTTTACAAAGTTTTTTGTCA
Organism: Euprymna scolopes; assembly: GCF_053919585.1. Taxonomy (NCBI): domain Eukaryota; kingdom Metazoa; phylum Mollusca; class Cephalopoda; order Sepiida; family Sepiolidae; genus Euprymna; species Euprymna scolopes. Next base: position 90,837,232 of record NC_136488.1, read on the forward strand.
AGTTTTTATATGCGTAAGGACATATAACAAATTGTATCGAATAGGACTGAGGAGCTATATGACATCTTCATGAATTAAAATATCATATCTAAATATATTTCATTATCGGGAAGTGCCGGGGACCTGATAGTAAAAGTTAAAAAGTGTTTGTCCGTGTGAGGAACGATAACTACAAAACTAGTTTGACAATTTTTCGTCTACAGACTGAGGTCTAAATATAGGGGATGTAGATGTATATATATATATATATATATATATATATATATATATATATATATATATATATATATATATATATTTAAGATAAATTCTGGCATACTTTAACGGCTAACGATCTAGTTTGATATTGTTTAATCAAGCGAAAGCAAGTTTTCAAAGTCAGTTTAATTAAAAATATCAAAGAAAAAAAATTAGTTTCTTTTCGTTCGACCTTATTCCTGTCTCTCTTTTTCTATTTCTGACTTCATATTTTATATATATATATATATATATATATATATATATATATATATATATATATATATATATATATATACATATATATATACAGTATAACTCCTAAAATTTGAACACCGCTTCGTTCATATTAGAGGATGCTGTTCAAGGTTCGTGATAAAAAATGTGCTGCAGTTTACTTTAATTTTCTAAGAATTAAGAAATCGTAAATGAAATCCATTGTTATATGATACTTTAAGTATATATTAAGTTGAGTTTACGATATATTGCAAGTAAGAATTGTTAAATATTATTACCAGGAACAAAAACATTGAAAATAAATTAAATCTACTCTTACTGTTTAGGTATTTATTACCTAAGTTATCATCTACAGAAATCATACATTTATGTAAAATACAGTTCTTTTTTTATTTATTCATTGAATGAGTCTCATTGCAGTTTCTATTTTCATCGATTGAGCTCTCGGGCGCTGCCATTCTATTCCATAAGCGATCACGAAAATCTACAATTTCTTTGTTCTGTAGCTTCTTTATGATTATATCTCTTCGGAGTGACATTGCTTGCAACACATAGTTGTCACTAAAGTAAGGACTTTTTTCTAGAAATTTTATAACCGTCTCCATAGACTTTTCTGCATCATTCCATGATATTGCTTCATCAGAGTGTTCTTGGTTATTTATATTACAGTCAAGAGAATGGGAGCTGTCGCTATTTTCATCACCATTACTGCCTTCAGGATATTTATCAGTAGTCTCTTCATCTTGTTGCACCCACATTTCAACATCATTTGCATTAAGTGATTTAAGAACAGAGTGGTTGGTTGGTAACCGTTTGATTACAAGAATTTTTTCTAGACAAGTTGTAAGCCATTGTGGCGGGTTGTTTTACACTATTTTAAATATAGCAATCTGCAAAATTTTTTTTATAGTTAGCGTAAATTAATTATCAATAGGTAATCTACATTAATTATATAGTACCAATATTAACGTTTCTGCGCAATATCTGACTAAACCATGTAAAAGGTTTTACTGCAACTCCGCATCAAATATGCTAATATAATTTCAATAACGAGGCAGTTCAAGTTTAGAGAAAGTTCAGGTTTAGAAGAAGTCCAAATGAGAGGGAGTCCAACTTTGAAGAAGTTCAAATTAAAGGAGTTTTACTTTGAAGAAGTTCAAATTAAAAGAGTTTTACTGCATATATATATATATATATATATATATATAATATCAATTGTTCCTTAAATGCGTTGTTTACATGCTAAATTAAATTAAATTACGTATAATACTTTTAAAAGCCAGACCATACACAGATTTAAATAAACGAATGTTTATTTGTTTAAATCGATATATATCGATGTAATCCGTCTTTTTCGGGGATTTCATCCCTTTAACGTGGTTTTAATAAGAAACGAAATTAAATTATTAAGTATCCGCATGCTGTTGTGCAATGGTGATTTTCTTGTCAAGTTCAAGGTGCGCGTGGCATGGACGAAGTGAAATATTTAATTTTCATGCATTGAAAGCGTTGCACAAAATTAAAATTGAAACACGTTGTACAAAATTAAATTGAAACACGTATATGTAGTTCAATTTAATAAAAAAAATTAATAGACATGCAATACACATGTACCGAGAGTGACGGGAAGAGACGCGTTCTAAACATGGTTGGACAAAAATAGAATACTACGTATTCTAATACGGCAGAGTCTTGTTCAGCACATTGGAGTAAGAGAAGGCTTTTAAAACAAGGCGTTATTCAGTAAAGTATCTGTAAAGAATAAAGGATGTTGTTTAAACTTCAAGAAAGAGTGAGTCGAATTCTTCCTTGTCTTTATTTTCTTATGGCTATCTGCATACAGTGTGTGGGTCCTGAATGTGAACATGTAACGAATGTTAACACGTGTGTAACGTTACACAAAATCAAAACATACGAATAATCAATCTTCATCTAAGACAAGACCGATAGACATTAGTCGCGTGCTCTCGTGTAATGAATTGAGGCGTGAATGTAGGATTGACACAAAATACTTAAAGATAAACTAAAATGACCGAAAAATGGGCTGAAATGACTTAAATAAATAAAAAGTAAATGACTTAGAATTAATTTAATGAACTTAAGGATGAATTGAATGACCTTAAGAATGACTTGAATGCTTAAAATAACTGTAATCCTTCAAAAACAACTTGAATGACCTGGAGAATGACTTGAATGACTTTGAGACTGTCTGCTTGTAAAGTGGGTGATCATTTTACATTAAACTAATACAGAAAAGTGACCCCCACACTTTATATCACCAAGTTACAAACATAAGTACAGCATGTAGTAAGAACAGATACTACACTTTGATCTTGGCCAAAAGGCAAAGAAAAGGGTATTTATTTGCTCCACCACCAAGCAAATTAGGCACAAGGCCGATTTTTAATGTGAGGAGTGAAGGGAAAATGGGGACCAACTCCTCGGTGAGTAGGGGAGCTGGATAGTGACAATTGGTATTTAGGGTTGCCCCTGCATTGACCAAGGTCTTATATGTTGGGTTTCTCCCACATATGATCTTTGCTTGCAGTATCTGCCGGAACAGATGGTATTTATTTGCTCCCCCACCGAGCAAATTAGGCACAAGGCCGATTTTTAATGTGAGGAGTGAAGGGAGGGGGAAGGGAAAAAGGGGACCAGCTCCCGAGAGGTGGGAAATGGGAGCTGGTTAATGGTCAGGCATGTGGGGTTGCCCCCACATCTGGTCTTTGCTAGTCAAAGCTTGCAGCATCTGCCGGAACAGATGGTATTTATTTGCTCCCCCACTGAGCAAATTAGGCACAAGGCCGTTTTTAATGTGAGGTAAAAACCAGCTCCCCTAAAAGTAGGCAAAAAGGGGGCACTCTGGTTACCAAAAATAATAATTGTCCCAGTATAGAGGGTTTCCCCTCCATTGACTGGTACAAATTATCTTAAGTGCATCATCTGCCGGAACAGATGCTACACTTTGATCTTAGCCAAAAGGCCAAAAAAAGCTTAAAAAGCTAAGAATAGCATCTATTAACAACAGACCTTTCATCTTAACCAAAAGACCAAGCACAAAAGTGTTACGGACGGACCGACCGACCGAGTGACTTATAGAGTCGCTTGCACGCTACTAAATATATAGAATTTAATATGAACACTCAGATCTTTCTTGTCATTTATTTCATGGTGCATGAGTCAACACTTGACCAAAACTTATTCAGGCTGTGATGCCATGGATTTGCGCTCAACTGTGTTCAACATGAAACTGTTCTGAACTCGAAGCTATCCTCAACGGTTGCAAACCCAAGACTGTCCACACATCTCTTTAACTGTCAGCAACTACCGAAAAAAACCATGAACACTCTTAAAAATGCCCGTAAATATACTGAAAAATACTGACTTATTGTGTCAAATCACAGCAGTACATTAGTTAACCTGTTCTATTTGTGCTTTCAGTTTTTTTTTCTATGTGAACAACTATCTTTTATACTGTTCTGCCGACAAACCTACTTCGTCTCTTCATCTATATTTCTCTATGTTTACCTCTCAATATTTGGGAGGAACGTCGATAACATTACAAGGATACATATAAAATGATGCAAGCCTATTCACTTGGGGAAATTGATTTTCCCCGTCCTGGGGCGCATATGCTTCTAGTTTTTTATATTATATATTTTTTATATTATATTATACATATTTTTTATATCATATTACATATATTTTTATATTATTTTATATATTTTTTATTTTATATATATTTTTATATTATATTATGTTATATTATATTATATACGTTTTATATTACAGTATATATATATATTTATATTATATTATACATATTTCTAGATTATATTATATATATTTTAATATTATTTTATATATATTTTTATATTATATTATATATATTTTTATATTATGTTATATATATTTTATATTGTATTATATATATTTTATATTATATTATATATATTTTATATTGTTTTATATATTTTTATATTGTTTTATATATATTGCTAGATCATATTATATATTGTTTATATTATTTTATATATACTTTTATATTATATATATTTTTATATTATGTTATATATATTTTATATTGTTTTATATATATATTTATATTATATATATTTTTATATTGTATTATATTATGTATATATATTCATATTATATTATATTATATATATTTTTATATTAAATTATATATAATTTTGTATTATATTATATATTTTTATATTATTTTATATATATTTTTATATCCTATATATTTTATATTATATTATATATAATTGATATTATATTATGTATTTTTCATATTATATTATATATATGTTGATATTACATTATACATATTTTTATATTATATGAATATTATATTATATATTTTTTATATTCTATTATATATATTTTATATATATTATACATATTTTATATTATATTATATATATTCTTATATTATTTTATATATAAATGTATATTATTTTGTACATATTTTTATATTTTATTATATATTTTTTTATTCTGTATGATATATCTTTTATATTATATTATATATATTTTCATATTATATCATATATTTTTTTATATTAGATTATATATATTTTTATATTATATATATTTTTATATTATCTTATATATATTCTGGTATCATATTATATTATATTTTTATATTATAGTATACATTTTTTAATATTATTTTATATATTTTTTTATATTAACATATATTTTTATACTATATTATATATATTTTATATTATATTATACAAATTTTTTTGATTATATTATATATATTTTCTCGTGAAAATCAAAACATTATCTGAAGATTATATTAATTCTCATTTCGGAACTCTTACGTATTCTTCATAATAACGAGATAAACAGTATATGGAGCGTTTTAAAGTAAACCACAAAATGGTTTCTTAGTATCAAATTATGATTAGCTGTGCAACTTTTTTCCACCATTTACTCTACTGCACTAGATGATCTATTGACCTTAGCCCAAGCACAAAATGTGTCATATATTTGATTTATTTCAAACGTCATGTCATTCCGTTACAAAATCGTGACAGGTCAGGCTAAACTTCAAGATGGCTTACGGGGACAGCACGTTTATTTAACTGTCGACTATTTTGAATTTTGATATGCTGTGCAGGAGACGATGAAAATCTCGCAGCGATAATATATGGGCTGTCTAGTCTGTGCGTATTTTATGCACAAAACAGAAAGAAAATTGTTTGTCTTTTAAACTAACACACACACAAGAATATAAACTGCACGCAATTTGAAAACAAATATAAAGAAATAAAAATGCATTTCAGTCGTGAAACTGCATTCTCTCGCCTTAGAACATATGTCCACATATTTACCGTGGCGGGGTGAGTGGTTATATAGTAGCGTTAGAGCTTCTAGGCTAAAAGGTGTAAATCCACGAGGAAGCGTCATAAACGTACGTCTTCCTCTGGTTGCTTATGCACTTACATATGATGCGCAAATATATGCCGTGTGCGCAACTGTAAATATATGGAGTGAGAGGGAAAACGTTGAATATGCGTTATTCCTTAGTGTGTTCTAGGCCAAAGCTTATTTGGCATTGACTGGCTCGGTGTCGGGACTGAAACCCTGCAATTTTGCAGGTTAACGAATAACGGAGAACAACGAGAAGGAGAATAACGACCAGTAAATCCAATATATACTTACGTGCAGATTAAACATAGCAAAACAACCATGGAACACGGGAACTAAGATACGCAAATACTCATATACAGACGCAAACGCACGGTTAGAGAAACACACACGCCATAAAAAATGATATACAGAGAGAAACAGACGCAAACACAAAGAACGCATACAAAAGCATACACATAAACACACAGGCAATTTACACACGTAGCCTTACACACAAACAAATAATCACAAGTTCGCACACAGATGCATTTTTAATTTTAATTTAATTTTTTAACCCGAGCACACACACAATCATTGAGAGTAAATCCAATGGAATGCAGAAACTAGACTCACCCATTCCACCTCCTCCTGCTAATCTCTTCACAACCACAACAAAACAAAAACAACATCAGGGATATAATGGTGTTAACGACACAGATTGACAGTGTGGCAAGTTCTAATCCAGTTCGTTCCATAAAAACACTTTCAGTTAGGGATGTCGGCAACCCTTACTTGATCCATGACGTACGTACTAGTAGATATTTTTCTAGAACGAACTCCAACAAGAAAGATATCAGGGAAACGAAGGCCAACATTAATAATCTGATTGATACCAAATTAACAAATCGTACTCCTTCTTCTTCTTCTTCTTCTTCTTCTTCTTCTTCTTCTTCTCATCCTCCTCCTCCTCAGCAACAACAATTAAATTAAGAAGAAAAGGGGGAGGAGGAAAAAAAGATGTCCGAAGTTATGCGATGGAAACGTTAATAACTGATCAGGATGAAATTTCGCGCGGCGATTACTGTTGTGAAAGAGCCGTAAATCAAATTTTGAAAAAAATGAGAAGATAGAAATTTGATCAAAATTTTTTGCTATGATAAAAGACATCAAGGATCAAGAGAAAAGTTGCGGTCAAGTTCATATAAGAGTCAAAACTTCATTGGCTACAATATAGGACAAGTAGCGAAACTCTGCCCTGAATAGAATACGCCTTGACAATATTCTTTAACATGCTTTTTATTTACGTATTTAATATATTTATTAAAATAAAAATGCGAAATATGAATGGAAAAGCATTCGTTTCTCTACACAGGAAATATTATTAAATATAAGAGGAATATAATTTTGCCACGAAAGAATGCCAATGAATGAGATTCGATCGCGATCAATTTGAGCGTGCTCATAGGTTAGTTAAACCTAGTGTTGGAATTAATAGAATAGGACGGAACGTTACATATCACGAAGAGGGTACGACAAGGAAAAGTATGAGTTTGATCGGATGTTTTGTGGTGTATACACGTGCGCTGATACCTCAGGAGACGCCAGTCTACTCAGTCTTTAAAAATACTTGAGATCGGTCTTCTGCTTCTCGCTACAGACCAATCCGTGTTCTTGCGGTATGAGTAATTTGCTTAAATATGTGATAAATCAAGAAGCTGTCAATCACCCCAGAAAAAAAAAATAGAAATCTAAACAGCACAAGCAATATACATTTCGTTCTGCATGGTCAACAACTGACGTGCTGACTGTAATGTCAAACATGATCCATGAGTCTTTACATATTACAGCCTTTTGATGAATTTGGCACCAAATGCTTCAGAAGCTAGATAGCTATGGAAATATTTTCTCGGTAATCAAATTCCATCTCTCTGGTAGGTTCATTGAAGTAGACGTTGATAAGCAAAAATCTGAAACACATAGTCTCAATGCCGGCGTGCCTCAAGGATGCATTCCGACCCCAACAATATTTCTGTTCTTTATCATTGATCTTTCATATCACATTCTACGAAATTCATTGACAATTATGCTCATGAAAGAATCATATATGGCAACACTTCGAAGAGCATTAATGATCTAAATATCTCTGTTTCTCTTTCTTCCGATCTGGAACACACAGCGTAATAAAAGAAAACGTAGCTGTTTACAGTTAGTGCATCTAAAAATAAGATTCTATGTATTCACTACTAATGTTCGAAACTTCACTTTTCCCCACTTTAAGTGAATGACCCAGGAAGAAGCCTACTGCTTCAATAAGATTTTAGGAGGAACCTTAACTCTAACATAAAATAGCTGACTACATAATATCCGTTGCTTATATCACTAGGAAAAGAGTTCGATGGTTTTACTGTTTCAGAAAGTATTTCACTTCAGACGCTCGTTTATAAGTGTCAAAAACTCCCAAAGACAGAATACGGTTTCCAGATCTGGAGATGTGTCGCTAAGTGAAAGAGTACAAAAACTATTTTGAAATCGGCTGGGGGGGGTGTATTCTTCTTTTTTAAGCTATTTTTCCACGACAGAGAAGTTGTTAGTCTTACTCCGCTCTATAGTTGTTTTCATGGTAAGTGCTCGGCAGATCTCCAATAAATGTTCTCCCGTAAAGCACTCACAACAAACACTCCTTAAAACAACTGTAGATACTTTTCTTTTATTCTCCTGTGTACCTGAAACAAAATAGAATACCATGAGCAATAAGTATTTCCAAGAACTCCTTTTCCGTGTCACACAATTCTAAGGGACTGCTTTTCACCTGATTACAACATGATCCTATTCAAGTACGATATAAACAAATTCTCGTTGAACTGCTTTTTTTTAATAATCAAACCCCGCCTAATCTCAATCAGCGTTAACTATTTTCCGGATAAACTTCTTAACGCTTAACCTCGAGTGGCCTTTTGGGGCTTGATAAGTGGTGACGCGTTCGTACATTTAATAAAACATGACCGTCAATGATTGCGTGTGTGTTCGGGTGCTAATATAAATCTGTGTGCGAACTTGTGATTATTTGTTTGTGTGTAAGACAATGTGTGTAAATTGTCTGTGTGTTTATGTGTATGTTTTTGTATGCGTTGTTTGTGTTTGCGTCTGTTTCTCTCTGTATCTGTATATCATTTTTTATGGCGTGTGTGTTTCTCTAACAGTGTGTGTGTGTGTGTGTGTGTGTGTGTGTGTGTGTGTGTGTGTGTGTGTGTGTAAGTATGTGATTATTTGTGTATCTTAGTTCTTGTGTGCCATACGTGTTTTCGTGTTTATCTGCGCGTAACTATACACACGGGTGTATGAATGTGCCTTTTTGTGTGTATGTTAGGTTTTTTTTTCGTTTTGTTATACATGTGTGATTGTGTTTTTGTACACGCGCGCACCTAATATTTATTGAAAATGATGGCCATAAATTTCATTTGACTAACCTTACAGAATAATGGACCGGAACGGTAATGCCTCATATAGGTAAGTAGTTTACCAGAGAAACCATAGCACATGTCCCAGCGATTTGCCCGTAGGAATCGTGCCAAATCGTGGATTCGGTTTCAATTCTCGCCGATAGATTCTCACCTGAGCTGAACTAACAGGAATTAAGGCAAGATGCGTCCCATGGAGTTTAGCTTCGAAATGTTAGAATGTCTAGAGGGATTGGAGAGATGACTCAAAGGTTATAAAAATACGTTTGGGTGAAACCCGATTTCTCATAACAAATACAGAACGTAATATGTTTTAGCTGTTAATAACGGCAATGCTTTGACCTTGTTACCCTCAGGATATTGTTAAAAAGCAAAGAATTTACAAAAATCGTATGGTACTTAAGAAAGAAACGGTCGAATAGCAATGTTTTAAACAAAATATGTACCAACTATGGCTCATCTCTTCTGCTATGCGATAATCAGTGGTTTATATTTCCGTAAACATAACAGATTTTTTTTCATGGAGTTCACCACTTATCAAGGCCCAATGGCCACTCAGGGATAAGGGTTATTGTGTGTACAGAAATCAAAGGGATAGTGTAGCAATATTATTGGAGAATGTGTAAGGTGTCATTGCTTAGGAGGGGCGGTTCATCAGGAATTTGTTTGTGTTGGACTTGAAGACATCCAGGTTGAAGTCGGGAGGGAAACAGGCAAACGGAACAGAGTTCCACAGGCGTGCAGTTCTAAGAAATAATATTTGTTCATGGTATCTATGTTTTGATTTAGGCACAGATAGGGAGTGGGGGGAATTTTGTGATGATGATGACGATAAGGAGGCAGAATATGATTTTTTATGCTAATCACTCCAGACAAGTCATATAGCCACTTAATGTTATGTGTTAACATATACTACCCCAAGATAAAAAAAAACAAAAAAACTAGCTAATGATTACTGTTAGGAGAGTGTAAAGTGAATGTTTAGTTTACTTTCGGCAACCTCGTAACCCTCGCTTCCCTAATTTTGTCATCTGTTTCTCACATTCAATCAATTATGTTTCTGACAAAGAAGGTAAAATTGCTGTTTTATGGGTTCTAAACTATCCGTATAATATTTATTAATTGATAGTTTTTTATCTTGAGAGATATTTGTTTGAGGGTTTTTTTTTTCAAGTTCCTTCATGTCTTTTTAGGAGCGACTTCTTTTAAGAAATGTCGGTAGATCCCAAGCCAGAAGACAGCAACCACCCCTAATCTTTGATAGAATGGTTTCCCATGAATATGAGAACTAAAGTACAAAATAAAAGGAAAATAAGTTACTAAACTGTTGAAAATAAAGCAAAAAAAAAGCTACTTTATATTCTCCACGATGCTGTTGAATGCTGAAAGACAGGTAACACACAAGGATAAGTTTGTATTCAAGCATGTGGCGAAGTTCTTTAGAAAATACAAATAACTCAGTTTCGTCAATATTTCTTTATGTAAATGTTAATACCCGAAAATTCGGTGATTATTCAATTGTATTGCAAAGATATTTTTAATTAAAAAAAATATTGCGTTGGATGATAATTTTAGCGGTGTATGGATGTGTATTAGCACCTACCATTTGTAAATACGTCTTGTTCTTTTTCCATTACTTGATGAAGTATATATCTACATTGCCTGTTATCATTCATTTTTGTTGGATATTACAATGATGATGGTGATGATGGTAATAATGATGACGATAATGATAATTGAGGAAAACTATTTAACAATTTGCAAATTCGACTTATTGCTTGTGTATTATGTGGAAACACAATAAACAAGCCACAAGTCGAGTTTTCAAATAAATATCGACGATATACAGAATTTAGTGAGTTATTTTAATAGTGCTTAAAAGTTCTTATTTGTTCTCTGTCTAAAAAGTGGTTCGGAAGTTTGGCTGTTGTTGCACCAAAACCGATATAATTAAATATATTTTATTGAAAACAATTCAAATAGCTCATGGGACCTGTTTACTAATTACATTGCGAATATAAAAGAATTTTTAAATAGTTTTAAAAATTTATCCTTAAAAACGTAAATATTTACATTGTTTCAAACAAGATGTTTTTATATTTTAATCGTTTTAAATTAAATAGTTTTATATGACTCAGAAAATCTTACAATCCCCATGTTCCAACTATATAACTACGAGGCCCGTTCCAAAAGTTGTACCATTAAAACTAGCAGATTATTGGACCCCATAATTTATTTTTCTATATAGGCACTACTCTTTTAGATGCATGTTTGCCAAGGATGAACAGTATTCATGTATGGACGTCCGGAGCGCACTTTGTCATACGAGGGCCTTTCTAAAACTAAAGTCTCATATTAACTAAAAGAGTTGAAGGTATACGAAGACAGGTGTGGTACTATTAGAACGACCGACGTTTTGTGGTCTACATTTATTTTTCTTAATAGTCACCACCATTCTGAATGCACTATTGCCAGGAATTCAATAAGGCATCTCTGCTTCTGCCGCACTTCTATGAAAGCGGTTGTCTTAGAGACTCACACCGTCAATATCGTCGACAGAGAGAAGAAACTTTTAGGTAACGAATTCATACTCTCAGTCATCAGAACAGTGCAATTTGTAATCTCCTATAATTAAATTGTTTTGATTGTAATATTTCAAATGGTTTGTCCAGGAATATATTTCTCTTTTGTGGTCAAAGTTTTAACAAGTCAATAGAATTCAGAAATGCCAATACTGGTTGGTTCTCTCCCTTGATTATGATGAAAATACAGTTGTTTATGCTCCACTTTTTTGTTTCGTACTATTCGTACTCACCACATCTTTCACGCACTCATAGCTTATCATCCGGGAAAAATTAATTTATAAATGGGGATTTCAAGTTTAATTCAGTTTTCACATTATTTTGTGTTTAGTAAAATTTTAATTGAATGTTCAGAATAGTTAACAAATCCCTCTTATTTCCATGTCAAGATATGTTTTCTAAATAATATCGTCATTATTTCACCACTGATTATAAACTAAACACGTACATTAATTTCACTTTTCATTTCTTTTCTTTTCTGCCATATTTAAATGATGGAAAAATTACCAAACTTTTACTATTTATTTATCTATACGAATAAATGGCAAAGTGATCGTTTAGTGATTACAACAATGATCTGGATATTATTTATACATTTTCTTTAGCAAATTTTAAATATGGAATTGCGAGTCGGGAAAACCATCGAGTACATGATAACATGGCAAAATGCACAACAGATTTTTAAATAGGCTCATGGAGGAAACATATTTATGTATTTATAAGTTTATCCACATCATTTTCTTTTAGTTAGGGAAGGAGCATCTTACTGGATTATATACATTGCAACGAAGAGATCTTTTTTAGGGGTTAACCGTCCCTTTATGTTCACTTATTTGTATCGTCCTTGCAGTTGTTTCTCCGGATATATTTGTCAGGTAGCTTTTGTAATTCTGTTTCATGGGTTTGGTTTCTCCTATAATAATATAGTGGAATGAACGGAGATATTTTGAAGATTGTAGTTTTTTTCTTTTTATTTCTTACACAAAATATTGGTATTTTGCTACGTTTTTATCATCAGCTCTGTTTGACCAAGCACCATTGAAAACACTAACTTCTATTAAAGTATTAAACTTCCAGTTTTTTCATTTTCTTTCCTTTTTTTTTGTTTTTGCTATGGATTATCTTGGGGTATTTTGAGCTATATTTGTAATAGGCTACGTTGGCTAGTTTCGTGATGTCGGTTGTTCTACTGGCTCTTGTTTCGTGATGTCGGTTGTTCTACTGGCTCTTGTTTTCTGATGTTAGAGTATCATTATGAGGTTTGGATTCTGGAAACTCATCAGATATTGGTCAGTGCCTATTATAATGGCACGATGATGATAAATATTTGAGAGGTTTATAACTCTTGCTCTACGGATTAGATACAACCGTCGCAGACACTAGTTTCTGTATGTTTCCCTGCACAGTATGAACGATTTCCTAGTTTTAGTGTTTTGTCTGCTTATGCCGTTTTGTAGCCAGTCAACAATAGGAAAGCTGTAGTAATTTGCCTATTATTCAATATGATGTGTGAAAGCCATTATTTTTGTAACGACCTAATAAATCAATTCATATCTATATAGCCCCCCCCCAAAAAGAAAAACAAAAGTTTGAATAGATTCAGAGCACAATCGAAGAATTAAACTAATTACTAATTTAAATATTTGCTTTGGAGATTTTGCATATGTCTCCCGCTGTAAAACCATGTGTGTCTCCTCTCAAAAATCGCCAGTCCCAACGCTTTGTGCCGTGTTTTTTATCTTAAATATTTTCTCCGAAACTCATATGCCGATTATTATGCCTTTTTACAGATCCGCCTGACGTAAATGTGGGTAATATGGGCTAATTTAGATTGATTTAGTTTATATAGAGTCGAATGCATTTGTAAATTTTGAATCTAAACACTTGAGATTTTACATGTATGTTCATTGTACATGGTTGGAACTATTTAATTTGATTTTAGCCCAAAACAATAAATGTTAAGGGGTCAAAGTAAAAAAAATATAACTTTCAGCTAATTTTTGGTTTAAATCTTTTAAATTTTACAAAAAGTGAATCCAGACATAGGGCAAGTTTTTAACCGGTTTTGTGCCGAAAATTTGGCTACCAAGGGATCAAAGTCCAAAAGATTTGACCTTTGCGGTCTCTAGCAAACTATTCAACCAATTTTGGTCTAAACATTTGAAATTTTACCTAAAAGCTATTCAGCTAGTCAGCAAGATTTATAACCAATTTTTCGGTGAAAATTTGGCTGCCAAAAAATCAAAGTTGAAAGAGTTGAGCTTTGCAGACTCTATCAAACTCCTCCGCCAAGTTTGGGTCTAGGCACATGAAATTTTAGATGTAGGTTACCTGGACATGAGTCACACTTTTTTAATATATATACATGCATACACACATAAGGTTATGAACAGTATATAGGGCCCGAGCAAAACCGGGTTGGACTGCTAGTAAATAACGAAATGCTCTCAAAAATATAAGTTTCTCTTTACTATTTAAAATAAATTTATGCGCGGAAACTCACTAAAAAATTTTAATATTTCAGATTTGCATTAAAGCTAGTCCATAGCAGTAACAAGGATAATGCAATTTTTCCGTAATAGGAAATTTTCATAAGACCATTTATGCTAAGCTTTAGACATTTTCCAACATCAAAATTATTAAATGAATTTACAATAACATAATCATAAGGATTATAGACGTAAGGTTTAGAGGAATTATTTTTTTTATTTCAGTCTGTATAATGCGACATAAATTTAGTGCTAAACTGTTCTCTTTATGGAATTATTTTATCTGTTCTAGGACGGGTATTCTTCTAAGGATAAAAAATACTCAGTTAACGAATAAAATACATTTTTTCAATTAAATAAGAATCGAAAACATGACTAGAACCAAGTGATTTAATAGATTAAATAATGGACCAGTAGCAAATTCTAAGTTTATTTTGTAAATGATCTGATATAAATAATCTAAGGTCTAGAATTCTATTACTGACAATGTTTTCTTTTTAAACAAGAATATTAGATAACACAGTGACAATATTAACTAGACCAGAAATAAGACAAATTAATATATAATCCTAGTCAGCAGTAACTAAGGACGTGAGACATTTTAAAATTTTGTGATTAGCTTGATAATTAATAAAGTAAATTGTGTGGTATGTATGTCTAATGTAAATCGGGTGTTGCTCTTTTATTTTATAGTTTTTTAACTAATCAGTGAATTTTATTGAGAAGGTGGCCGGTTTAGGAGGTTGGCAAATTGAACTATTTACAGAGAGATAAGCATATGGACAGTGTTTTCATGGTAAACTGATGTTATAATTTTATCGAAAGAATAAATAAGCAAGTCGAAAAATTGAAAATTTCCCTCGCCAAACAAACAACACTCCAATTTATTTTATATTACTTACCTATACAGAAAAAAGCATGCTGCGTGCATGCAGTAACGTATATATATATATATATATATATATATATATATATATATATATATATATATATATATGTGTGTGTGTGTGTGTGTGTGTGTGTGTGTGTGTGTGTGTGTAATTTAACTAGTAATTACGTAGGAATAAATAACATATAGTTCTCATTAAGACAGATCAATAGTCCGAATATATAGCTATAAAATTTCTTGCAAATACCACGTTAAAAAGTTTAGACACACAAATATTTATTCATTTTGATATAAGTACACACACACACACACACACATATATATATATATATATATGTGCATGCAAAAAATTTTTTTTTTGACGTTTAACTTCAAAACATCATAACTCCTTTTATAATAAACATTATTAATCGAAACAATCACTATTAGAATCGACACATTTTTGCCAATGAGAAACAAATTTATTTTTCCCATTAGCATATAAATCTGGAGTTCTGGAAGCGATGAAATCATTGAAGGCCGACTTGGCATCATCTCGGCTATGGAAGTATTTTTCGCGCAGAAAGTTGTCGAGATGCTTGAAAAGTGATAATAAATGGGCGAGAGGTCCAGTGAATATGGCGGATGAGGTAGAATCTAGTAGCTCAATTCGGTAAACTTCTGCAGGGTCAGTTGAGCAACATGCGGCCGAACGTAGTCATGGAGGAAAATTGGTCCCTTCATTTTGACCAATCTCGGGCACATACGTTGGAGCTTCCGGAGCATTTCGTCAATTTGTCGGTAGTATTTCTCTGCTGTAATCGTTTAGCTCGGATTCTGTGATGGATGAGACCGACCGCAGACCACCAAACAGTCATTATAACCTTTTTTGTGTGCAATTTCAGCTTCGGGAAGTGTTGTGGAGCTTCTCCGGCATCCAGCCACTGTTTCGAACGTGGCCGATTGTGGTAGAGGATCCACTTCTCATCACACGCCATAATCCACTGGAGAAATGTATCGTTTTTGTTGCGCAGAAGGAGCGTAGGAGACACCTCAAAACGACGATTGTTGTTATTATCGTGAAATTCATGCGGCACCTTATTCAACCATTTTGACTTCCATATTTTCTTTAATTGACGAACGACTGTTGATTGGTTGACCACGAGTTCAACAGCAACGTCCGTGTAGTTTTGCAAGGATCGTCTTCAATTAAGCCTTTCAAATGTTCGTTATCAACCGCAGTCGGCCGACCGCGACCGTCTTCAGGTTCGGGGCTCTCGTCACCATTGCGAAATTTGTTGAGCCACCGTTGTACCACAACTTCGTTAGTGGTTCCTGGGCCTAACCCATCATTGATATTACGAGCTGTCTCGGCAGCTTTTCGGCCCAGTTTTAACTGGGACAAGAAAATCGTGCGGATTTGAATTATTTTATACTGTAGAAAAGCCTGCAAAAAATTAATGAAGAGATTGAGAACGATAACGAATAATACGACTTGATAGCGCGAAAAACGCGCTTAAAAATGATATATATATATATATATATATACATATATATATATATCAATGACATGATTCAGAACACATATATAAAAGTAACATATGTGAGAAAACGATATTGTTTTGGCACCAACCTAATATATATATAGGAAGTTCCTACAACAAATTTCCAAACACTTTTTTGTAAGGATACTTTTATCGATAGTACACACATTCAACCCGAGTTCCATTCGAGGTAATTATTTCCGGCTGAAATGCACTTGTACCGTTCCAACAACGTTCCTCATCGATGTCTTCTTGTGTAACAGTCTCTTTATCTCCTTAATTGTCTCATAGCTACAGCCTCTAAAGTTTTCATTGAGCTTAGGGAATAACCATAAGTCACAGGAAGCAATAGGGAGGGTGAGGAAATGCCTTGATGCTCATCATGGTAAAGGCGTCTGTAATAACGATGGAGTTGTCGACTGGTGCATTGTCCTAGTGGAAATGCTATTGACCCGATGTGAGCTGTGCTAGACTTTTCTAACGGAATCTCTTCCTGAACTCCCTTAAAACCTCAATATAGTATTCCTTGTGTATTGTTTCTCCATTTCGAACTCGGTGCATGTAGATCATGTCCGTGCTATCAAAAAAAGAAATCATAAGTTTATGGGTGGATTTGCTCTATCTGTTTTATTTTTTAGTTTGGGAGGATCGGCATGCTTTCACGAGGAACTCTGTTTCTTGTCTCTAAGTCAAGGCAATTGATCCAGCTTTCATCGCAATCAGCAGAGCATCAGGAACTGTGGGATCAAAATTGATGAGCTCGGCGATCTCCCTGCTCTCACGACAACGTCCATCTTTCTGATCTTCTCTGACCTCTGTTGGGACAAACTTCGCGCAATTCTTCCGCATCTTCAGTTCCCTCGCGAATAAATTTATGTA
This sequence comes from Euprymna scolopes, assembly GCF_053919585.1. Lineage (NCBI taxonomy): Eukaryota > Metazoa > Mollusca > Cephalopoda > Sepiida > Sepiolidae > Euprymna > Euprymna scolopes. Next base: position 90,854,896 of record NC_136488.1, read on the forward strand.
CAGTTTCCACACCGACATCAAACTATGCACTTATTGACCTTATAGATACACAATGATCCTTAGACATGAAATTCTACATTTTGCCAATCAACTTTGATGTTCTCTACTTCATTCCTTCTTCAAAAACTTCTCTTCATTCCTCACAGAATCCCTACCGTCCTTGAATCTCTTCTGTCACATAACACCTGATACTTGATTCATGCAAGATAGTCCAAAATCAGTCTGAAGCATTCCATACGTTTTATAGCATTTTTTAAAAAAAGTTTAAAGCAGCAAATTATTCAATATCGTTCTCCTAAAGTATCCTTAGGTCCAGCTTGCATTTTGGATACTCAGCTGTTGTGACAATCAGATGCTTATAGGGTGTATTCCAAGTCATTCTATAGCAGTTCATCTGAACCTTATATCACAAAAATTGGTCAGTCATTTCATAAGATGTATAGCAATAACATACTGAATTTTTAAGAGTCAACGACAATTTTAAATGCCTGTACAAAAAATTTGGAAACTTATTGAAGCACCTCGTATATCTATCCACACACACACACCTACGCGCTCGCACGAATATATATATATATATATATATATATACATATATATATATAGAGAGAGAGATAGATAGATAGATAGATAGATAGATGCATATACATATATTTATGCATATATACCTGTAGATACATACACAGGCAGACACATATATATTTCAATCTCTCATTTTCTCTCTATCTATCTGTGTGTGTGTTTGTCTGTCTGTCTCTCTCTCTCTCTCTATATATATATATATATATACAGAGAATATATATATATAGAGAGAGAGTGAGAGAGACAGACAGACTGACAGACAGACATATATATATATATAGAGAGAGAGAGAATATATATATATATATATATATATATATATATATATATATATATATATATATACAGAGAAAGAGAGGATGTGGATGTGGGTGTGGCGAGAATCAAAGTCCATAGATTGTTAAAAAGCTTTATGCTTTTCACAGGGGACCAATTGAGGCTATTTACAAAAGCTGCTTTTCAGCTGTTTAGCAAATGCTTAAACAGGGCTGTCCCAACGCCCGAGTTCAGGGCCACCCGCAGACCCACAAGCAAAACAAACTAGTCACCCAGTGTTTTATGGGAGAATAAGTTTACCAAATAAACAGACGCTGGTGACAATATAAACACACCTTCGTTTTATTCAAATCATAAACCATTTTCTAACTGAATTCACCTTCGGAATCCATCAGGTTGTTTCGATTTAAATGTCGACTTGCGCAACAAACCAACGAAAACAAACAAAACAAGCACTATTTGTTAGAATATACTTGAAATGATAGCATAACAATGATAACGTGATAACAAGGTTTATTTATTTGGAAATATTTAGACTTATTAAAAAGTGACTCAATGAAATAATTCGATTTTCTTTTTTCTCTTTTATCTTTTTTATTAATATGTCACTCTTTATCAAATCTGAAAGACCACTCGAGGATATGGGTTTAATTACTGCAAGGTGGACAGTCTGAAAATACCGTAATGTTTTGTAATAATGGTGGTGAATGGTAAGGCTGTGATGACTTAGGGGCGGGGTTCAACAAAGATTTGTTTATGTTAGACTTGATAACGACCGCAATTGTATATGAATAAACGAGTTTTGGATGTTAATGTCTTCCTGTACTTTTATGAAAATCGTTCAAGACAAGGCATGAACCACTTGCTTGGAGCTAAAATAAAATAGTACTTCAAGTTCAAAAACTTGCCAATGATAAGTGTTAGATGGAATATATTCTAACTTAGAAAACAGCAATTATTCTCCCTTTGTAAGATATATCGCTCATCGAATGTTAAGACTAAAGGACAAAATAAGCGAAAGCAAGAGTTACGCGACTGCTCAAAGTAAACACGTGGTCCACTTTTTACTGCTACTTAATTAATTGCGATGCTGCGCAAAAATCATTGTGCAATGTTAATGAATTTGTTGTGCAAAATAAATTATTAAAAATAAAATATATTTCAAACAGAAGCCCATAATAGTCCATTACATACAAGATATTGGGTTTTACCAGTACGAACCCTTGAATAAAGAAATGATTGATATTTGATAACTCAACGTTATCAGACTTTTTTGGAGTCTGCTTGAAGCATTGCATATATATATATATATATATATATATATATATATATATATATATATATATATATATATATATATATATATATATTTCATCTAGATACAGTACTGTTTCGTTGTATCACAACTCATTAGTGCGGCTAGATTAGCACCTTTCCCGAGCCGAGGATTGAACCTACAACCATCGCGTTGACAGTCGACACGGGAGTGGCGCACGTAAATAACCTCAACAAATGTCCATTTTAAGCAAACATTCCTTCACCATTTTTATAGTGCTCCAAACCCTTTGGTTAAAAACAAACAGCGAGCATCGCATTTTTCATTCAATTAAGTATGATGGACTTGGGATTGTCGGACTGACGTTTTGCCCTCCGGTATTTTCGTATTTTTGTGAATTATTATTTTTATATTTTTATTTTATTAGAAGTTTTTTATCCACTTCTTTTTTTATATACTTTACGTTTATCAAGTTCTATTTTTAAGTTATACTAGCACTTTAGCCCTGCTTTGTTCGGGCCCTATGTACTGTTCATAACTTTTCCTGCGTGTGAATACACTTTATGTAAAATTAATAATAATAAAGGGTTGGGGTCGAGACTCCTAACAAACGGTTCACCAGTTCGATACAAAACACCTGATGAAGGCCGGAGGGCAAAACGGCCGAAACATTGTGACTATAACAACCAAGATGAGGAAGTCAGTCCGACAATCTCACTCATATATATATATATATATATATATATATATATATATATATATATATATATATAAATTTAGTGGTTATATTTAAATCCTGAAAAAACAACATATAGACACATATATTCGAATTAAGAGTTTATTGTTTGACAAAAGGAATATATAGAAGGAGTTATGTTTATGTCCTTAATCCATGGATTTTCAATAATGGCTCATATCATTAGAGGAAATGAAATGCGCTTAGCAAAATGTTCATCTGATTTCTAATCATTGTCTTACCTCGATTATATATATATGCATATATATATATATATATATATATATATATATATATATAATTTAAAGGAGATTAGAATAATAGTCTAAAGAGCTAAGTGTATTTTAATGTAATAGTGAAATTACTAGTTTAATTAAAATACAGGAAATGCTCGTTGTAATTTAGATATATAATAAGCTCGATAGTTAAATATCCTAGAGCTAATTCAATATTAAGTAATGTGATCTATAATTTAAAAGTTTTAAAAATTTTTTAAATTTAAAAATCAAAATTTAATTAAATTAAAAATCAGTTTCATAAGAAGGAACAACAACAAAGTCAATTATCTGTACGATCGTTTCGGAAATCCGTGCTTTTTATTTGTGGTATACATGAAGTCATGTAGAACAATTATACATAGTTTTTTTGGTAAGCACGGTCTCCTCATCAGCAAATTTAGGAGGATTTCTATTGAATTGAAAAGACACCAAAAATAAACCTAGCATTAACAGTAAGGCAGATGAATCTGAAAAATTGAAGTAAAAGGTTTGGATTTAAAATTTATAAGAAAATTAATAAGAAAATTGGTATAGGTTAGAAAAAGGTAATTATATATCTATATATTTTTAAATCAAATTTATTATGTAAATTCAAAATATATATATTTTTTCTACTCATTTCTATCTCTAACCTATACCAATTTTCTTATTAATTTTCTTATAAATTTTAAATCCAAACCTTTTACTTCAATTTTTCAGATTCATCTGCCTTACTGTTAATGCTAGGTTTATTTTTGGTGTCTTTTCAATTCAATAGAAATCCTCCTAAATTTGCTGATGAGGAGACCGTGCTTACCAAAAAAACTATGTATAATTGTTCTACATGACTTCATGTATACCACAAATAAAAAGCACGGATTTCCGAAACGATCGTACAGATAATTGACTTTGTTGTTGTTCCTTCTTATGAAACTGATTTTTAATTTAATTAAATTTTGATTTTTAAATTTAAAAATTTTTTAAAACTTTTAAATTATAGATCACATTACTTAAAATATATATATATATATATATATATGCATATATATATATATACATATATATATATGCATACAATTACAGCGATTATTAATATGTTATGTTGTTCAAGGTTGAATATATATTTTTGTATATTTTATTATTATGTTTCACTAAGAATAATATTTTTTAACCTATGCTTCGCAATAACAATTATTCCTATTATTGGATAGATGAGACATTCTGTTAATTTAGAAAATCGTTATTACTTTATTATGTTTCTTTATCAGCAACAATGTCTTTATAACAGGGAAATTTAAAGGCAAAACAAAAATGGATTAATTCAAACTTACCTCCAAAATTAGACATTGTTGTATAGAAAATTGACTCAAAAAGCACTTTATTAGGTACCTTCAATAAGTTTCCAGACATTTTTCTTATGGGCACTTTCATTGACAATACACACCTGAAACTCTAGTCGACTTCGAAGTAATCTCCTCCAGCAATGTACTTGTTGTACTGTTCCAACAACTTCTGGAATGCCCCATGGAAACCCTATTATGTGAGCGCATCATTGACCTTTGTCACAGCGTCGTTCATCTCCTAACTTGTCCCATGATTTTTTACTTGATTTTAGGGAAGAACCAAAAGTGACAGGGAGCAAGATCCCGACTATAGGGATTGTGAGAAACTTTCTCGATGCCTATATTGATCAAATAGCCTGTAACAAGAATAGAAATGTGAACTGCACCCTAGGACCAAACTTCCCGCAAATCACCTGCATATTCAGTTTCTCACGAATGTGTACAGTTCCCACACTGACATCAAACTGTGCACACGACGGTCCTTATCCACGAAATTCTTTCTGATGTTCTGAATTCCTTATGTCTCCCACGCCTCTCATCATTTCTTACAGACTCCCTACTTTCCTTGAATCTGTTATGCAACTCAAAAGCTGATGCTCGATTTATGCAAGGTGGTCCAGAAGCAGGCTTTAGCGCGTTTCCGTAACATTTTACCAGGTTTAAAACAGAATTTTATTGCATATCGTTCTTCTAGAGTGTCCTCAAATCCAGATTGCATTTGTGAAATTCACCAGCTGTGACAATCATGCTTTAGTAATGTGTATTCGAATTCCTGCTGTAGCTGTTCGTTTGAACCCAACATTATAAAACTTAATCAGTCATCTTATAAGATATATAGCAAAATCTTGCTGAATTTTCAAGCCTACAACAATGTTAATTACTGTACAGAAAACTGAAAACTTATTGAAGACACTTCGTACATGTCATTTTACAATTTTGTAAACATTAAACGTTTTCAAAATTTTATTTTATTATATTTTAATGATTGCCACATTTTTTTTATTAATATATTGATTATTACTTTGACGATGAAAGTGATCTTTTTTTAATAGGCTAAGTTGAGGAGAAATACAATTCGTATTTAAAAATATTTCGGAAATATATACATAAATAAGCCCTATCATGAACAATATATATATATATATATATATATATATATAGTGTTATAATATAATAAATCCAGAGGAAATCCGGGTATGAGAGCTCAATGTGGTAAACAGAGCAATAAGATAAAATATATATAATATAAAGATAAAAATTATAACACGGAAATTACATAATTGTCGATGCAATAATTTATTTCAACCTTATGGTATTTTCAAGCATCTAAATCAGACAATTACATTTTTATATATATATATATATATATATATATATATATATATATATATATATATGTATATATATATTGCCTTTCTATTAGTCGGCTTTTTTATATTAAGCATCCAGTATCGTATCAATATTTTTATAATGACCCTTGATTCTTGCATATTGAAACATTGTTATCTTTTTTTAATATCATTATATATATATATTTATATATATATATATATATGTGTGTGTGTGTGTGTGGGTGTGTGCGTGTATATGCATATATGTGTGTGTGTGCATGTATGGATATATAAATGGATGTATATATTTATATATATACACATATATCTAGTTGTACATCTAAGTATACACACACACACACACACACACACATATATGTGTGTGTGTGTGTGTGTGTGTATAGCTATACCTAGGTATAAAGAGCATATATGTATCTCTAATTTATGTATTCTCCCTATTGAATGAACGATTAAATTCATATGCATTGGTGTTTTTGCTTTTTTCTTCATTTTATATATATATATATATATATATATATATATATATATATATATATATATACTGAATGAACGATTAAATTTATATGCATTAGTATTTTTCTTTCCCTTCTGCATATATATATGTATATATATACACATACATATATGCATATATATATAATTATTTTCACAGCCAAACAACGTCGCAATAAATATATATATATATATATATATATATATATATATATATATATATATATATATATATATACAGAAGGAAAAGGCAAAAATACTAATGCATATAAATTTAATCATTCATTCAATAGGGAGTATACATCAATTAGAAGTGACAAAAAAACGAGCCCAACTCTAATTAGGCCCTGTTTCTTAGTGTTTTGTCCGAATGAAGTGAAACATTGGTCATAACTAGTTTATTATATTCAAAACATCACATCAAAACACTAGGGTTTATGGCCTTTATTTCTCCGTTGAGTGTAAAATACTCAGAAACTGTTTTTTTATGGGGGGGGTACCCTGTATATGCTCTTTATGCCTACGTATTTCGAAGTCTAATGCTTCTCATGTAAAGAGCATGGCAGGTTGGTAGGTTACACATTTGAAATGTTCCCTATAACGATGTTATTTTTACTAATAAATATTAATAATTATTTTTATACCTACAGACACTAGTGTTTCATTTTGAAGTACTCATCCGTCAAGGAAGTATAATTTCTACCGGTCGGTTGGTGCAAACCCAGTCATAAAGTCAATATCAATTTCGTAGGCTAGTGTCATATTTTTGAGGTATCAGCAATCAACACCAGAATAAAGTATTTATAAATTCCAGGTCAGAAGACATGAGAACTAAACAGCCCGAGAGTATTCAACGACAGTCGGAATACTGAGAAAGATAATATATAGATAGACCTATAGTTTATAGAATTCGATACAATACCGGAATTTATATATATTATTCCTTAATTGGAATAATATATATATATATACCAATCGGTACGGACCCGACTATGGAAGATCAGATAATAAATAAGCGTGGATTTATTAGATCAAAGAATCCAACCTTGATCGCCCTTCGGGGCCCGTGGCGCAGTTGATAGAGACGTTGAATCTCTACGGTTCCAGATGAACATTGTCTGAAGATAGTGGTTTCAATCCCACCCAAAGCGTGCCAGGGGTAATTGGTCAAAAATGTGGTGAGACGACAACAACTACGGATGGTAGTGATGGCTGAGAATACAGTTAGGAGATTTGAAGTTCCTATCCGTCGCGGTTACCACCTGACGAAGGCCAGAAGAAGTTGGCCGAAACGTTGTGAACCAATAGATGATCCTAGATTCCACAAAGTCTTTTACTTGATTAGCTTTTTCCCACATTGGATCTCCAATCCGAGACCCTGCTTCAGTGATTGTACAGACATGCAGAAATTCAAGAGTAATGTGAACAGAGACATCTCGTTGCCCAACTCCATAAATACTAACCTTACAAAGTCGGTCCCAAATAGTAGCTCCTTCCAAACAACAATGTCTTCCGTTGGTCGTTTGCTTCATTGTGGGGTTCTGCTACTCTTCTGTTAGCATATATATATATATATATATATATATATATATATATATATATATATATATATATATATATATATATATATAATTCTTCAGGTTCCAAATACTAACTTTTCTCAGTTGGTCAATTATTCCTTTCAAAAAATAGCTATTACAGTATTGTTTCATATTGCAACTAACAAGTAAGTCAGATTTTTACCTTAAAAATATAGAAAAATACCATTTTGGCCAACTTACATGGTTCCTGCAACCAACAGGTTCTGCTATTTTTCTCGTTACGAAGATTATAACCAGAGTGTATTTATTTAAACTAATATATTTTTAGTCGCGTGCAAGCGACTCTATAAGTCACTTCGTCGGTCGGTCGGTCGGTCGGTCGATCGGTCTGTCGGTCGGTCTCTCCGTAACACTTTTGTGCTTGGCCTTTTTGGTTAAGATCAAAGGTCTGTTCTTAATAGATGCTGTTCTTAGCTTTTCTTGGCCTTTTGGCAAAGATCAAAGTGTAGTATCTATTCCGGCAGATACTGCAAGTAAAGATCATATGTGGGGGCTACCCCACAGATAAGACCTTGGTCAATGTAGGGGCAACCCTTCATACCAATTGTCACTATCCAGCTCCCCTACTCCCCGGGGAGTTGCTCCCGATTTCCCCTTCACTCCTCACATTAAAAATCGGCATTGTGCCTAATTTGCTCGGTGGGGGAGCAAATAAATACCCTGTTCTTAGCTTTTCTTAGCCTTTTGGCAAAGATCAAAGTGTAGTATCTGTTCCGGCAGATACTGCAAGCAAAGACCATACGGGGAAGCAATCCCACATATAAAACCTTGGTCAATGTAGGGGCAACCTTTCATACCAATTGCCACTATCCAGCTCCCATACTCCCTGGCGAGTTGGTTCCCATTTCCCCTTCACTCCTCACTTTAAAAATCGGCCTTGTGCCTAATTTGCTCGGTGGGGCAGCAAATAAATACCCTTTTCTTGGCCTTTTGGTCAAGATCAAAGTGTAGTATCTATTCTTACTATATGCTGTACTTATGTTTGTAACTTTGTGACATAAAGTTGGGGATCACTTTTATGTATTAGTTTAATGTAAAATGATCACCCACTTTACAACCAGTCAGTCTGAAAGCCGTTCAAGTCATTCTCCAGGTCATTCAAGTTGTTTCTGAAGGATTCCAGTTATTTTTTAAGCATTCAAGTCATTCTTAAGGTCATCCAATTCATCCTTAAGTTCATTAAAGTCATTCTAAGTCATTTACTTTTTATTTATTTACGTTATTTCAGCATATTTTCTGTCATTTTAGTTTATCTTTAAGAATTTCATGTTAATCCTACATTCACGCATTCATTCATAACACAAGAGCACGCGACTAATGGCTATCGACCTTGTGTCTTTCATTTTAATTAATGGATATAAAATTATACTTTTTCTGTTTTTAATCTTATTAAAAGTCATAGAGAAATAACTTTTGTAAACTTGATATCTCTGAAGCTTTTCCAACTGGATTTGTCAAAATAGATTTCAATTGATTGAATCTTAAGTCATTTAATAATTCCTTAGGTTATCCTATTTTACTAACCCATTGGAATTAATTTTACATTTTGGATGTTTTTTGCCGTTTTAAGTCCAAGATAATAAGTATGTTATTAATCATTTTATCAATTTTTACTACATATTTTCTTTTTGTTATATTTTATTAGTATTTGACTGCGCATCAATATTAGTTGGACTATTGAATTTAAGTGGATATCTGAGAAGATATAAATGACCAAATAAAAAGCCTTAATATTTGGAACTTTGAAAATTATCATATTATACACTAGCGGCTGCGCCGCGTCGGCACACACAACGCCGAGTCAAACACAAACTCGAGTACACTCAACATCAAGTACGCTCAACATCGTCTTACCATCAACGCTTACCCTGTGAACTCAGAGTATATATATATATATATATATATATATATATATATATATATATATATATATATATATATATATATATATACTAGGTTTCGTAGTTATATATATATATATATATATATATATATATTAGGTTTCGTAGTTATATACTATAATAATTATTAAATACTAACAGACTCTAGTGTTTCATCCTTTTGGAAATCACCAGTGCAGAGTCTCACGATTACCGTCGGTTGGAAGATCCGAACCCGGACACGAAGCCATCTCTGACTCAATTAGCTAGGACAAAATCCACTTGGTCACCGTCAACCGCGGGAAATATCGTTGAAATTTAAACATACATTTTTAAATGTTTTTAACGTCAGAGTGATCTAACGATTATAATATCATGATCTTCACATGCGAGCTGAAGTGACTGACTTCATTTCAATTGTAAAGTGCTCAACGATAGGAACCAGTTTTTAAAGGGGCTGACATAATTATTTACTATAATAATTACTAAACACCTACAGACTAATGTTTCATCCTTATATATATATATATATATATATATATATATATATGCTAGCATTTCAGCCCGGCGTTGCCCAGGTGTTTGGAGGTGTATGTTGAGCAAAGAAAAAAGTGGTAGTAGGAATTGTCTTGGGCTCAATTCAAATTAGAAAGTTTGATCCTTGTCCAAGTAACCTACACCTAAAATTTCAAGTCTTTGTACCCAAATTGGCGGAGGATTTTAGTAGAGTTTCCACAGGCCAAATCGGTGAACTTTGACCCCTTGACAGCCAAATTTCTGGCCCAAAACCGATTAAAAGAATTTCCCAAATCTCAATACCTTTTTTTTCAAATCCCGAGTCTGTATACTGAAAATTGACAGAGTCATTTAGTAGGGAAATGTACATACACAGGCACACACACAAAGAATTTCACTTTCCGGCTTACGACATCCGATTGCGCATGCGGGCATGACCTGCGTACTGAAATTATTTACGTTATTATTTCGAAATTATCATTTAACATGGGAAGAGTGGGGTTTAAAATAACTTAAACGTAATACGCAAATGAATTATGTAAAACAAAAGCAGACAGTATTAACAATTGTTTATTTGGATAATTTCAATGCGAAAAAAATAACACAAGAGCAATTGGGACGCTGAAATATTAACGTTGTTATTTCGAAATTATTTTTTAACATGGGAAGAGTGGGGTTTAAAATAACTTAAATGTAATATAGAAATGAACGATGTAAAAAAAAGCAGATATATCAAAATTTGAATTAATTAGTAATATATCTCTTCAGTGCACATTTAACTATAAGTATTGCCAACCACTTATAATTCAGTAACTGTAATTTAAAAAATAATTAATTATAATAAACAGAACGACTCATAGAGATCTATCTATATTCTTTTTCCATTTTAATATACTTTCATAGAAATATTTCTGTTATGTCAAAAAAAAAAAAAAACTGTTTTCTTTACGTCACAAGTATCACGCCTATACATGAATTCCATAGCTAATATAACATACTAACCCAACGGGTCACGGGTAGTCTAGTATATATATATATATATATATATATATATATATATATATATATATATATATATATATAATGATACTCTTATTTATTTATTTGTGTAAAAGTGAAAAGTGTAATCTGTTTCTGAGAGAAATCAGTAAGATGTATATTGTGTATGTGCTTGTGAACATTGCAAACGCTAGGCTTGATGTGGCGAAGATCTGACATGATTTTCACACACGAACTAGACCACCAGGTAGATATATACGTGAACATTACTGCCCTTTAACAATTACGTACGTAAACGTATTGTGCTGAGCATTCATTTGTCGAAGTGACGAGAGAAGGAGAGAGAGTGAGGAGACATATTCTGAACTAGCATTGTAGAAAAATTGTTGAATCATTTTTCCCCCGTTGTGGAATCCTTAATACGTTTGGTTGAGACTGGGTTCAACTTAGAATTATTTTGATGCCCTAAATCGGAATAACAGGTTCTTCAAATTACGGCGAGCACTTAAGTAGATTGCTGGAAAACCACTTGCTTGTATCCGGTGGAATTTCTTGGTAGTAGTTAAGCGGGTGAGTATTTCTGCTTTTCCTTTTTATTAAATTATTTTTCTCCTTTTATTTTCAAACATTTACAAATCCAAATAATTTCAATGGCGGATGTCGACATTAAACGAAACACTGGGGACGAATTAAAACGTAGAAATGTGTGGCCTAAAATTATTGGGGTCCCCAGTGTCGCTTCTTGAGATGCGTCGACGCATTTAAAAAAAAAAAAGAAGCACGTCTATCTGCCCGTCTGTTGGTCGATGTATCACGCTTCAGTTTTTGTCATTTTCGTAGATTAAATAGATTTATTTTCTTTGGTGTGCGTCCAAGTCTCTCTGTGCGTGGCTATTCAGGTCTGTCCGTCACACTTAATCTTGAATGACATTTCTCATAGTTAAATACAACCTCTGAATGGATGCATCAAATAATTTTGATAAGAAGTATAACTCGAGTGACCATTACGCTTTAGCCTAATGGTCACTCGAGGATAAGGGTTTATCTGCGCCAGGTGGTCGGTGAGCTGCCATTATGTGATGATAAGTAGTAGTGGAATTTGTGGATGAATTTGATTATTTAAGTAAACGACCAGACAAGAACTTGTTCATATGCATTTGAACGAGATCATGTTGTAGTCAACTGGGAAGCAGCTCCACGGAATTGTGTTTCGCAGATTGGTAGTTCTATGAAAGAAGCTTTACTCATGCTATTTTCCTTTAGTTTTACGCACACATTAAAAGGAAAATTACCGACTGTGGTGGTTGCTAGTAAATAGTGTACAGGGGTGAACCATAGATTGAAGCTCAGTCGAGCACCTGTCATGCACACATGTTAAAGGAAATTGCCGACTCTGGTGGTTGCTAGTAAATAGTGTACAGGGGTGAACCATAGATTGAAGCTCAGTCGAGCACCTGTCATGGAAATAATGAGAGAGCCAAGATAGGTTCGCAACGTCTATTAGTAAGGAGAAAATGACATTTCCCCCCTCCACCAGATTTCGAAACTGAGCACATCCTCCCCAGATATTATAACAATACCAGATCTAAAGACGTATTTGGCTCGTGTGCAGATAAAGGATTGCGTCGGAAGTGAGATACTTTCTGGAGCAGTGGAATGTTCTAACAATTGTTTCAGCGAAAGTGCACCAAGCGTCTCTGTGAGTAGTTATGTTCGACCGTCGGGCTGACACGCTTAATCTTAGAATGATATTTCGCATCGTTAATTGCGAAATTTAAATGGACACATTCTATTTAGATAGTCTAATTGTTTCAATGCTTATATTTCTTTAAGAAACTTCGTTGGTTTGTCACTGTTGTTTTTGAAATAGGATTTTTCTGCGTCAGTCAGGCTCATACTAAAACTATTAATTTTATTGGTTGGTCATGCTTAAGATTAAAATAGCATTTTATTCAGATTTTAAGCTGAAGTTTGGTATAGCATTTTCATTATTGTCTGAATTTTTTAGATGATGATTGATGATATGGATTAATTCGATTATTTGGACTACTGTTCTCATCTTGTGTCATATTCTCACAAAATTCCGACGCTGTAACATCTGACCTTGTTCGGATGTATCTTGTTAAACTCGAGAATATTTCTGTTGAATTCTGGATACTACAGACAATTTCGAACGTAACCGTTTATTTAATATACTGGGATAGCATTCTCTTGTTCTATCAGCTATGACCTGGTATAATTCTTTAGTAATTCGCAATTAGATTCTTAGTATAGCCTACACTGAGAATAGAACCTTAAGTCTGTAAAAATTGTCAGTTACAATTGAATTTCCTTAGGACTTTATCCATGTTGCTAATGACCTCTAGCCGGTAATAGCAGGAGAGCATGATAGGGTGTTGATTAAATAAATTCCGCACAGATTTTCGAGTTCGGCAGAAAGATTTATTGAGTTGAATCTGACGAAGGAAGAAGGTTATCTTGGCCGTACTGTGATACTATCCACGTTAAGCCCCTACCCACAATTGTTGGGAAGTAGAAGAAAAAAAAAGGAATTAGTATACCAAAAGAATATGGATATGGTTGTTGAAAAGATAATAGATAGGAAGTTACTCACCGGGGTAGACAAATAAAAGTTTACATAGAATTGGTGGTCCAAGCATGGCAATGACGGTAACAAATAGACGGAACAATAGATGTAGATATATTTAGAGTTGGATCGCGGGAAATTTGTGAGTTGTCTATGAGTTTATGATAATAGGAACAGTTGCGACAGTTGATGATATTTTAGGACGGTTGAGTTGCCAGTTTGACAACTGACGACAGTTGGTGCTTAAGCACTGTCGCAAAGAGTCGTGAACTGGACACTATTAAACACAAATCGTGCCTCGGAGCAGATGAGGAAATGAATTGATCAACTAAGTAACGGAGACAGCCTCGACAGAATGTACATGTGGATCTTACGCTTAAAGGGGAAGTTTTCGCAATGGTATCACACACTTGCTCAGTGTCCAATAATATTGATAAAAAGTATCGGAGTCGGTGTTGTTTTGTGTTTTCTTTTGGAATTTTTTTTAGTACTTGTTTTTATACAGGGTGACTCAAATAAACCGGGCCCCAACTCTAATTAATCCCCGTTTCTCAGTGTTTTGTCCGAATGAAATGAAACTTTGGTGATAACTAGTTTATTATATCAAAACACTAGGGTCTTTTGCCTTTTTTTTCTCCGTTGACTTTAAAATGCTCAGAAAAACAATTGAATGTCCTCTGTTTTTTTTTGGGGGGGGGGGGCACCCTATATTTGTGAACTTGCGCGCGCCTCATTCGCCAGTGGCCAATGCGTAAAAGATGATGGCACGACCAGAATCAGACCGAGACAGAATGAATAGAAAGTCTACGGCACATAACGTTGGGAGTCGATGAGTTTTCGCGGAGGAAGCCACACAATTATATCACAATCGGTTGCCGTATGTCAGGATAGAATCCTTTAAGCGATAAAAAGAGAAAAATAGAGAAGGAAATGTAGCACAAGCTGAAGTGAAGGAAAATCGACCGTTACAAAGAAAAATTCAATAAATTTCAACATGTTTCACAAATAGCGTCACAAGCGGAGGTAAAACAATATAGACAGATAGATAAGAGAGAAAGCGTGCATAAACTTGCAAAGAAAAAAAATGGCGACTGCGAGAGAAAGAAAGTAGAAAATAAAATTAAAAAAAAAGACGTATAGAAAAACAAAACAGGAGTGAGGGGAAATTTATCTTCCTTTTTAAAACTCTGCGCAAAAATCGGTTAGTTTTAAAAAGAGTTGTTCCATTTTGATAGAATAGTTTTTAGTTTTTATTTGTTTTTGTTGTTTTTCTCGTAAAACCGTTTGACACCGCAGAGAGAGAGAGAGAGAGAGAGACAGAGAGAGAGAGCGACAGACAGAAAGACAGACAGGCAAAGACAAAGACAAAGACAAAGACAGAGACAGAGAGACAGAGAGAGTCGATAGTAGTAGTTGTAGTAGTACCAGTGTTGGAGGTGGAAGATAAAAGACAACGTATGGCTCCGGTGTGGGGGATGGTGAGAGTTCTGAAAAAAAAGGAAAGAGAGTGAAAGGTAGCTATAAGGATCGACAAAAAAAAAGAAGGAAGAGAAAAAAGACACAAACAAAGAGAGAGGCAAAGAGTGATAGTTGTAAGAGAGAGGCAAAGAGTGATAGTTGTGAACGGCAGTAAATGCCTTCGAAAAACTCGAAACATTAAAACATTCCATTCATAACTTTCTAGTAAACGCGAAAAAAATATTTTTCATTTATTCATACAGATTTACAACCCTTGGCAGTTTAATAATTTCGATAGGCGTTGTTTTTATTTTTAAATGTGACTTTAAAGTACAAAAAAAAAAAAAGAAATCAGTTTGTCTTTTCACTTTTAATTGAGAAATAGATCCCGACTTGCTGGTAATCAAGTCTAAAGAAAAACAACATTTGAACGGAAATGCTGAATGTTTTGGAAAGGTCATTGAATTAACAATAAAAATTATAGTTTTAAATGCTAATAATTGTTATAGAAAACACGGAGATGAATAAGTAATCCATATGAAGTAGGAATAGTTTTGTTTACTTACGTAAATCATGGAACATTAGCATGTGTTTTTATAGGTGTCATTTGTGTGACCATCTTCAAAAGACAAATACTGCATGCCTAGAAGGTTATGAATGTATTCTTGTGATATAGGGTAAAACAAAGGTAGCCATTAATTCGATATTTTTTTTTATATCACACAGAGTGTTTTGTTTTAAAAAGGTTTTGAAGTGATGGAGATAGAGTGCTCCGACAATTCACAAATTGAGATGCGTTTTTAAGTCCGAGTAGGTATTTTCACACGTGTTGACTTGGCATGAGACGTGGCTACGTGCATCTACTTCCGATGCACAGATTTTGTTTTCTCGGTGTTCGGTTAGGAAGGGGTGTGAGGGGCTAAAGAGCGATGCGCTATTTCTTTATTTGTGGGAGTGTATGCCTAGGATGAAAGTTGCAGAACTTTTCAATGTTTGTCTATATAGAGAACTTCCATACTTGTGACGACGCGGCGTTCGCTCCTGTCTTTCCCCTTGATTAACAAGATACATTAGAAACAGTGTTGGCTTTATTGGATAAATATTTTATAATTTAAAGAATCTTATTAGGTATTTCGGCTGTTGTGGAATCATAGATTCATCTTGCATGTGAGGTGGTGGTTAAGAAAAGTATTTAAGTTATGGTGATTTCACTTGGCTAGGGAATTTGACAGAGAACGATTCGCGAGTTCTTGTAGGATGCGAAAAGAGAGACATCTGGTGATGAAATACTTTTGATTATGATGAGGGTATAACTCCAATGATTTCGACGATCGTTTTTTATGACCACTTCTGATTGGTTAATAATAATCAACCAATCAGAAGCTTCAAAAGTTATTATGAAAAATGTCGATTTTGGATTCAATCAGTTCACTGTCGCCTCTGTTTCGAAACGACTCAAGATCGAGACTGCATTGATTCTTCGCCGCCATCTTTGTTACTAGGAATTACATAACACTCGAAATCGTGACTACATTTATTCTTCGCCGATTTGATTTACTACCGTTAAACATAATGTCTCAACACTTAACATCTGGGAATTCGGTTATTAAATAGGGATATGTCACAGTGGATGGGGTCTGTGTCATTTACCTGGTATGGGATGTGCGATCTGTTCTACAACCGTATAGACGACAGAGAAATAGAGCATAGAGATGTGTGTCGTTCATCAGGAACGTGGATAAATGCGTAGACGACTGAGAAAAGGTTTAATGTGTGAAGATTAAGTGACTGGTGAGGAATAACATAGACTCGATGGGTAATTGTGGTTGGGTAAATTGTAACTTTAATGTTGTGATTTTTTTATTAAAAATGGTCCACGATACACGTGGGGGGGATACGCAGTAATAACAAAGGAAAGTCGATGATTTGTGCGGAAGATTGAGAAAGCTGCCCCATCCAAACAAAAAGACAATTAGAATAGAAAAAAAAAATAACTTGTCCTCATTTTTTTCTTTATGAAAATAAATAGAAATTGATTAAATATTTTATAAGTGTTTATTGTTGTGCTTCCTCGTAGGCTGTGTCGGGATTGCCTGACTAAAACTGATGTCTATGTGTTAAGAAATGAGGAAGACAACCGGGAAGATAAAGGAGATAATATATGTGTTATATGTTGTAATTATATTTT
This sequence comes from Euprymna scolopes, assembly GCF_053919585.1. Classification (NCBI taxonomy): domain Eukaryota; kingdom Metazoa; phylum Mollusca; class Cephalopoda; order Sepiida; family Sepiolidae; genus Euprymna; species Euprymna scolopes. Next base: position 90,872,439 of record NC_136488.1, read on the forward strand.
CTTCAGGGTGTGAGTTTTATTGTCCTGTATTTATATAGTTGCTTTATTGTTCTTATTTACTTGCCTCCTCACAAGGGCAGAGTTAGACACAAGGTTGGTTTTTAATGTGGGGAAAATCCAGCTATTCAAAAAGGGGCACTCTGGATAGAAACAAAAATAAAAATTGCCTTAGCCTAGAAGGATTTCTCTTCCACTTATCGAGGTCAGAAAAAGTGAAGCGTAGTATCAGAACATATACTACACCTTGTTCCCAGCCAGAAGGCCAGTAAGTTGTTTTATTGTTGTTAAAAATAATCAGTGGGTGTATATTTTTTGTTAAAATGCGTTAGCTATTTTAGATAATGTTTCATGTGTTGTATAGAACTGTATAAGAACGTTGTCCTCATTGTATGTAAAACAAAAAAAATGACAGCATACCTGACAAGTTCAGAGGTGTGTATAAAGTCTTCTTGGTAGAAATTTAAAAAATTCTTCTGATATTTTTACGAGGAGTAGAAAATGGAAAGATGACTATTTATATTGGAATCTGGTTAATTATTTTTTTTGTGGGAGACTGGTAAAATTATTCTTGTTTTTTTATGGAAGCGAGTAAAATGACGAAATACCTGTTTATATAGAAGGTCGTTAAAAGTATTTCTGTGGGGGGTGGTTTGAAATTCTTCCTGATTTCTCTTCTATCTTAATGGAGTGACAAGGTTGATTTCTCCTCTCTGACGTGAGAAGCATGTACGATTGGACAGGAATCCATCCAAAAGAGAGTTGCTTCGCCGAATGTCGTTCTTTAAGGGTAATCGAATACCTTTTGGTCAGCAAAAGGAGTTTATCAAATTTAGAACTAAATAGAACGTTTTGTCAGCCTATCAATCCTAATTTGTAATAACATAATTATCAGCTTGTCACTTATATGTTTTAAGTTGCGTTTTCTTCGACCGGTTAATAATGTGTTAAAAATTGCATATTTTCTCTTAGTCTGTTACACTTGAAGTAAAATTTTCCCGGTCTGTTACTATTATGTTTTAAAGTGCATGTTTTTCAACCTGTTATACTTAAGCCTGAAATAGTATTTTTGCCAGTCTGTTACTATTATGTTTTAAATTGTGTATTCCTCGGCCTGTTACACTTAATTTGAATTTGCCTGTAATTATTAAGTTCAAAATTACATGGTTTTGTGCCTGTTCTATTGTACTTTGAAATAGTATTTATCATGCGTTGCGCTATTATGTTTCTGATTGCATTTTCCTCGGCATGATGCACTGAATTTTCAAATAACATTTTCCCTGGTTTGTCACAATTATGTTTGAAAATGTATGGACTTTGGCCTATTACTACACTTTAGTTTAAAATATCATTATTACAGGTCTGTCTCAAGTACATTTGAAATTGCATATTATTTGGTCTATTACACTTTCGCCTGAAATTTTATTTTCCTCAGCTTGGCATTATTATATTAATTTTAAACTATAGTCTTGGGCATGTCACCCACAGATATAGCATAGCATTTTTATATATTAGAGTATGATTGCAGAAAATTCGAAGGTTCTACTTATATACACTGGCGATAGGAACTAACCAATCGATTTGAGCCACGTTCTGCTAGAAACCAGCCAGAAACCGGAATTGCTCCATAAAAATATTTGATTTTTTAGAATTACCGCACATAAGTTTTTCGTGTCCAAACTAGAAAGTTTTTTTGCTCTTTAACTGCAAAATTTTAAAATCCAGGACTTGTACAGATCAGATACCCAATGAAAACACTGTTTCATCTCCAGGACTTGTACAGAAGAGCTACCCGTTGGAAAATTTGAAATTAAACATGGCTTTCAATTCAAAAGCATGTTTATCGGTTTGTCATTCTTCGGTTTGAAATTTCTTCGTCGGTAGCCATACTTAAGATTTGGGTAGCATTTTCGTCGATTTTCCTTGCATAAGATTGAAGTATTTGCCGCAGTATTTCGTCGACAAAACGCGTAGGTTTAATGGACACATCTTTAAATATTCGTTCTTGTTTGTATATTCTTCGTTTTGTTACGTTTTGCCCCACTGGGAAGTGCATGCAGAGATTAAGAAAAAAAATCTATTTGACAGCCTGGTAATATAATTTCAAATGTATCTGTACGACAATAAATAATGGAACTTGCAAATAGTAGCATTCTTTTTAATCATATGCTGGAGAAACGAGTTTACCATGAAAGGCTAAGGTCAAACACATAAAACCAAAAAATAAGCATAAATTTTTTGTGTGGTATTAAATTATTCAAAAATCAACGAGCCACAAAAACTTGAAAAAGCAGATAACATTATACGCGATATATGCCCCCCCCCTGGGATATGTGTTACTAAATAATGGACAGACCAAGGGAACCTTTAAGAGCTGGGCTATTCAGATGAGCTTAACATCGTATCTAAACACAGTTCCATATAGACAATAGAATATTAATTTTATTTTAAATTACCAAAGATATTTCGATGCAAAAAACAGGCCACGTATAAATCTGTCATTATTTTATTAATATAAAGATAAGTATAGTTTTACTTTCTAAAATTAAAGAAAGCTTGCTAATTTAGCAGAATGTAACTTATACCACACCCGGGAAACCTGATTTTGCCCAGAATTGAATGATGACCAACCAATGGGTAACAATCCTATATTTTTATTGTCATCGAAATCGGTGAAATTCCACATTTTTCAATATAATAGATCCACCTCCTGCATTAGTTGGAGACCTATCGTGGTGCAGCAGGAGGAAACTTTACACGTCTCTTTGCATTGACATAGCCCACAATACATTGTATTTTACACTGCTTTGTAAAGAACCCACTGCTGATTTGATAAAGTTATTTTTATGGATAATCGCTTGAATTGAAGTTTAAAAGTCAAAAATCAAGATTATGCATCAATTGTGCTCTAAACAGAAACATTCATTTCAAACGCGCCCTTGTCATATCAAAGAACTTTTTGTTGATTTTATATGCCTGGCCTTTCTGTTTGTGCAGTTATAAGGGTTTGAATTGAAGTTTAAAATGATAAAATCAAGTATCATGGTTCATTTGTGTTTTCAACAGAAGTATTCACTTCGAACGCGCCTCTATCATATCAAAGGACCTACTGTTGATTGTATATGCCGGACCGTTTGTTTAAGCTGTGATAAAACTTCTTATACACACTTGTAATGTTAGGCTGTATCAGGTGCTAACTTCAAGTTCAAAACGCCTGTCCCTCTTTTTATCGGATATTTTCGATTATCGATTATTTATACTTATCGAAGACATTTAGATACTATATATATATATATATATATATATATATATATACATATATACATATATATATATATATACTTAAAAGTGAACGTGTCTGTGTGTGTATCTGTGTATCTGTGTGTCTATGTACATTTCCCTACGCAATAACTCTGTCAATTTTTAGTCTACAGACTCGAAATTTGATATATAGGATACTGAGATTTGGGAAAATCGATGTGATCGGTTTTTGCCCAGAAATTTGGCGATTAATTGGTCAAAGTTCAACGATTTGAGCTTTTTGAGAACTCTACCCAATTCCTCCGACAATTTTGGGTGTACGCACTGGAAATTTTAGATATAGGTTCTTTGGACATGGATCTAACTTAATAACTTGATTTGAGCCCACAACAATAAATTTAAAGGGGTTATAATAGGGGTCAAAGTTAAAAAATGACCTCTGCGGTCTCTTCCAAATTACTCAGACAATTTCTGGTCTAAATATTTGAAATTTTACATAAAGGGTATTCAGAGATAGGGCAAGCTTTTTAATCGGTTTGGGTCGAAAATTTTTAGTTTCCAATATATAAATGTATGTATGTATATCTGTTTGCATGTCTGCCTTAAACTTTCAATAGAGGCGACGGATTTTACCAAGATCAGTATCGTTTTAAAGTTCGACCTTTCATACGACAAATATCGAAAAATTGGCTAAACACATTAATATCTTTCCCTTCAACTAGGCACTTTTCTACAGGGGGGTCACTTTTTCCACCGATATTTTTGAAAATTATCCTCTCCTTTAGATTGTCTAGCCTTAATTTTAAAAAATGTCGCTTCGTGTTTGGCGGTGGTCGTAACAGCATAAACGTTAGGTTTTACCCCGATCTTTTCCTCCTTTGCGGTACGGGTTCGAGCCTGCCTTCCTACTACCACTTTTTTTTGCTCAACATACACATCCAAACATGCGGGCAACGCCGGGCTGAAATGCTAGTATATCTATAAAAGTGTACGTGTCTGTGTGTCTGGCTGTCTGTGTGTCTGTGTACATTTTCCTTCGCAATAACTCTGCTAATTTTCAGTCTACGGACTCGAAATTTGATGTACGGGGAAGTGAGATTTTGGACAATCTGTGTGATACTTTTTCGGCCAGAAATTCTGCTGTTAAGGGGTCAAAGTTCACCGATATGACCTTTGGAAACTATACCAAACTCCTCCGACAATTTTGGGTCTAAAGCCTTGAAATTTTAGATATAGGTTCCTTGAGCATGGATCTAACTACATACCTTGATTTGAGCCCAAAACAATAAATTTTAAGGGGTCATAATAGGGGTCACATTTTAAAAAAAAAACCGTTTTTTTTTTACTGTGTGTGTGTGTTTTTGTTTTTGCTCAGCATACACCTTCAAACACCCGGGCAACGCCGGGATGAAATACTAGTATATATATATATATATATATATATATATATATATATATATATATATATATATATATATATATATATATATATATATAAATTTACATGGTCGCGATACTGGACATGCTAATGTTTTGGGCAGTCGGCTAAAAGCAGATATCCTCGTCAGCCGACTTAATAAATGGTTGTTTTCCACAAAAGAAATCAGTCCCAAACCCCCCTTTTTAAGGACTAGTTTCTTCTGTGGAAAACCACCATCTGTTCAGTCGGCTGAAGAGAACTTTTGGTTTTAACGGACCATTTGTCCGAAACATAAGCATATACAGTGTCGTGACCATGTAAAATTGTATATATTGATAAAAATATATCTTGTCTTTTTTTATTAACCTCTCTTAATAACGTGAACGTGTCTCTGTGTGTGTCTGTGTACATTTCCCTGCGCAATAACTGTGTCAATTTTCAATCTACAGACTCGAAATTTGATATACAGGGTACTGGAAAATCTATGTGATCGGTTTTCGGCCAGAAATTTGGCTCTTAAGGGGTCCAAGCTCAACAATTCGACCTTTGAGAACTCTATCAAACTACTTCTCCAATTTTGGGTCTAAACACTTGAAATTTTAGATATAAGTTTCTTGGACGTGAATCTAACTTAATAACTTCATTTAAACCCAAAACAATAAATGTTAAGGGGTCATAATGGAGGTCAAAGTTAAAAAAATTGGCCGCTACTTTTTTTTTGCTCAACATACATCTCCAAACACCCGGGCAACGCTGGGCTGAAATGCTAGTTATTTACTATAATAATTATTAAATGCCTACAGACACTAGTGTTTCATCCTTTCAGGAATCATAAGTGCAGTTTGTCACGATTATCACTGGTCGATAGATTCGAACCCGGCAACGAAGCAATCTCTGACTTTATTAGCAAGAATATAACTCATTAGGCCACCATTCACCGCGAGAAATTTTGTTGAAATTAAATTAAAACATTTATTTTTAAATGTGTTTAACGTCTGTCTGGGTGATTATATGATGATCTGCGTATGCGAGCTAAATTGACCGACTTTGTTATACATATATATATATATATATATATATATATATATATATATATATATGAAAAAAAGCTAGTATTTAATTTTACCTTTTTTTATTTGTTCGATGTTTTTTCATCGTTTTGTGTATAATCAAAAAAGTTTACACATGAGTTTATGTATCACCAAAGTTTTCGATTCGTCATCGAATAACATCGGCTGAGAGTCAAATGGACGGTGTTAAGAGAAAACTGGCAAGAGGAGGAAGTTAGTAGTCGCACTTGGTCAATATTCGCAGACTTTTTTTTTTGTTTTGGGGCCCATTAGTGCACCAGATTCTGAGGTGATAAATTTTAGTCCCATGGAAGAGCGATGATGATTACGACAGAAATTTAAATATATGTTACTTGCTTGAAAGCTATATTCTTTATTCTAGATCATTTTTTGGTATTTATATTATTATATATATTGGTGTTAAGTTTTTTAACTTTTTAATTTTTTCCAATGATGTAATAATTTTGCGTTAATAATTAAGATTTGGCTAACATTAGTGGGGATAATTATGTTTTCTTTTTGTACATGTTAGGCAATTGCACTGGAATATATATTATGCATAGTCATGCGGCGGGATATGTTAGTGGTTGTGTAACCAACATAATTATCTGTTTGAAGTTGTTTTCAAGAGCTCTCCTAAACGGCATTTAAACTTATAGATAACATTCAGTGATTTAAGGCTGGGGGAAGCATTGTTAAGTTTTACTGCTAATACTTCTAGCAAGTTTTCTCAGCCTACCGTTCATTTTACTCCCAACAAAAGATTATTCAACGACGGATCGAAAATGTTTGTGATTCATATGTATTAACGTGTGTTAACTGTTTAAATTTTAACAGAAAAAGATAATAAACAATCTAAAAATTAAAAACGGTATACTTGAAGAGGTCTCTGTTGTCTTTAATAATGTTTGTTTAAATGAAAAAAAAAGCTAACTACATAGACGTACTATTAGGTTAAGTAAGAATTTCTTGCATATTTTTAAATTTATATTTGTGTCTCACCAACTTCTCACCTATTGCAGTTTTTTTAATGGAGGCGAAACGATTACGGTGGAGAAGTACTGTAAATAAATGGATGAAATATATCAGAAACTTCGACAACAACACCAAGCATTAATCAACAGAAAAAGGCCAAAATTTCTATCCACGACAATGTCTGTGGGTACGTTGTCAAACCGACACGGCAGAAGTTAAACGAAATGGGCTACGAAACTCTGTCTCATTCTCTATAATATTCAGACCTCCCATCTACCGACTATATCTGCGTGAAAAATGCTTTAAAAACCCCGAAGCGATATCAGAAATGCTTCAGTGACTTCATCGTCATCAGAAAGCAAGATTTTTACATTAATGGTATTGTTACCGATTAATGGCGTATATTTATTATTACTATTTATTATTACTAAAGTTTACTGTTACGGGTCTGCGTGTGTTCTTATCAATGTTCTTACATATACATGTGGGGGTGTGTATTCTTACGTATAAACGTGTGTCCTTACGTGCAGTTCACTGTTATATGTATGTGTGGGTGTGCGTTTGCTATTCTTCTAATGTCTTATAGTTTCTTCTTACCTTGGCGAGTTTCCGAGACGTGTATGTGCACACAATATAATACGAACGTACCTGGTTTGCCTTGGCCAGCGTATGACATCTTCTTGGTCGCTGGTCTTCCAATCTTGCTGGGGAGTGGTGCTGCAGACAGATTCATGAATGGACAACAAGATGGAATTGAAGCTTCAATCTATTTTATTCAAGGCAAGCCTAGCATCTCGGACCCTGACCGTCAAGAGAGACGCAAATCTCCCGTCTGCTTCCTCTGCTTCATGTTTCCATGTGGTCGTCAACCGGAAACGCCTACGACCACAATTCCGTGTCACCCCTTAATTTCCGGTACATTCTAATCTAGGTTGTTCAAGTTGACTTGAGTTTGACGCCTGTCAAAGCCAACCTTTTCTGACCCTGGCTAACTCGCTGATGGGAACCCAAATATATGTTTATGTATCTTTCTATTTCTAAAACTACCTATATAGCAATTAAATTGGGATTCCCAATACTACAGTAGAAATGCATTTGTTTTGCGTTGGCAAAAGTGTGTTCATTCTAATGGTGCTTATTTCGATCAATAAATGTTTGTTTGAGTCGGGATATGTGCATCCGAGTTTAAAAGTTAAAAACCGCAAGAACTTTCTAGTCAACCTGATATATACTATATGTATGCATATATATATATATATATATATATATATATATATATATAGAGAGAGAGAGAGAGAGAGAGAGAGAGAGAGAGTGAGAGAGAGAAAGAGAGACAGAGACAGAGAAAGAGAAAAAGAGGGAGGGATATATATATATATATATATGTATATATATATATGGAGATGTATCTGTGTGTGCATTTGTTCGTTTCTATGTACTGTCACATAAGGAGGTTACGAGTTAAATCTATGACGTTTTTTTTTTTTGGTGGGCGTGGGATGGCGTTTTCCCGCCCGATTATGGCTGCCGCTAATCTAGCGTTATCGCCCTTTGCTTGGCTGTTTTATTTGCGTTCAGTTCAAAGAAGACACCATTACGAAACGAACAGCTGTTTGGGAAGTGTCTTGGAACATTTCGGTTAATTCTTTTGCAGACGCTTTTGATGTTCGCTTCTAGCCTTGTTAACCATTTCTACTAGCATCATCCTTTTATTTGTTTAGTTTTACTTTGCCACTGTACACAGCATGTTTGTATGCTTTTTTATTTGCTTTTCGTGGTTTTCTTTAATTTTTATATGTAGACTTGAAACAACCATTGTTCATTTTAAATGACAAAGTTTTCTTCGCAGCTCTTATCTCTATTTATGTTCATTGTTTTATTCCTTATTTTTTTATATTTTTCAAATTCTTATTCGTTTATTTCTACTCCTTTATTACCTCTTTGTCTATTTTCTTTCTATTCCTCATTTTGCTTCTTTTTCTTCTAATTTTTCGCCCGTCCTTTTCGTCTTCCTTTTTTATCTTCTTTTCGTTTCATTTTCTTCTCATTGGGTTTTTATTTAATTTTCGGTGCATACTCGTTTTACTTGTTTCTTTCCTTTTTATATTTCCTTCTTCGTTTTCTTTCTTCCTTTCTCTCCTACCTCGTTGTCATTATTTTAATTTTATTCTTTTTATCTGCTGCTTTTATTTTTCGTTTCATTTTTTTTTTTCTTTTTTTCTTTCTTAATCTTCTATCTTTGTTTCTTTTTTCTGTCTTAATCTCCTTTCTTTGTTTCTTTTTTCTTTCTTAATCTCCTTTCTTTGTTTTTTTCTTTCTTAATCTTCTTTTTTTTTCTTTCTTTATTACCTTTCTTTGTTTCGTTTTTTTCCTTATCTCCTTTCTTTGTTTCGTTTTTTCTTTTCTAATCTCTTTTCTTTGTTTCGTTTTTTCTGTCTTAATCTCCTTTCTTTGTTTTCTTTTTTTCTTAGTTTCCTTTCTTTGTTTCTTTTTTTCTTTCTTAGTCTTCTTTCTTTATTTCTTTTTTTCTTTCTTAGTCTGCTTCTTTGTTTCTTTTTTCTTTCTAATCTCCTTTCTTTGTTTCTTTTTTCTTTCTTAATCTCCTTTCTTTGTTTCGTTTTTTTCTTTCTTAATATCCTTTCTAATTTCTTTATTTGGTTCTTTTTTTCTTTCTTAATCTTGTTTCTTTGTTTCTTTTTTTTCTTCGTAATATTCTTATTCTTTCTCATCTTCTTTTTTTTTTGCTTTTCCTCTTCTGCTTTATTTTAAGATTATTCCATGTTTTTATTTTTCTCAGATTCTTATTTCTTTTCATGTTCTTTTCATCTTCACATTTCTATTCACTTTCTATTATTTTTCATTCTTTTATGTCTACATCTTTTCCCCATATTTATTTTCTGCTTATTCTCTGTTATCCTTTTTCTTTGCCATCAATTGTTTTCCTTCTCGTTTTTCTAATAGATTTTCTCTTTCAATTTTTTCCTGTCTTTCTTCTCTTCCTCTTGGTTTATAAGTCAAGCTTCATCTATTTGCATTCAATGTTTGACTTTTATCCTAACAATCTTATTATATGTTCATTTTCATCCTTATCGTCAATAATCATTATTGTTTCACCACGTTTCGGCCAACTCAGCTGCTGACCGTTTTTTAAGTGATTAACCGAGGTAGGATAGGATAGAAATGGCTGAGTATATAGGTTCCACGTAAGAATTATCTGAACATACAGGGGTCAATCCTATCCAAACAACTCCAGATGATTATTTACTAAAAAACGTGGTTAGACAAAAAATATGGAAGTTTCTGATACTATACTTTATCTTTTCTGTCCCTTGTGGTGAGACAACAAATATGGATACAGTTTCAAGGCTCAGCATTCCTATCCTGTCGCAGTTAACCAACTGAAGAAAGCCAACGGGTTAGTTGGCCAGAACGTAGTGAAACAACAATAACCTACCACTGGATGACAGTTCCTGACAACTGAAGACGGACGATTTCATTTCGGGGCTGTCACATGGACGCCGCCAATAGTCGTGGCTGACAAACACCGATTGTTGCTAAGGAAGCCTGTGCCTACCAAATGCATCCAAACAATAAAGATGATGATAACAGTTAGCAAAAATAGATACACAAATTATGAAATCTCATCTTTTAGGAATACTGTTCATGTACTGTTGTGTTCGTTTTTCTCCTTCTCATCTCTACAATTTTCCTCATTTATTTGTCCTTCTTTACTTTCCTCTTCGTTTTTTATGGCTTTCACTATTCTTTTTCTTCTTTTTCTTCTTCTTCTTCTTCTTCTTCTTCCTTTTCGAATTTCGTTCTTTCCTCTTATTTTCTTTTTTTCTTCCAGTTGTATTCACAATTTTCTTCTCCCAAGCCTTGCTGGTCTCAAATGCACCAAACATTGATGCTATCGCTATATGCCTTTCCCTTGCAAAAAAAAACTCAATCATGTCCTGAAATGCCACAAAACAAAATCAACAATATTCCTCTACAAAGCAACCAAACCAAACATCATAAATAAATATTCGAAGTTATAAAGAGTCTAGAGTATAACAACTGTGTCTCCATATTTACTGGATCCACCATTAAATAACCCCAAAAAGAGTTGATGTGCCGCAGAACTAATCCACCAAACCAAAAGTATTTCAAACAAGAACCGACTTTCTTTTCGTTAAACCCGACTCGTCTATAGTATTGTTAATTTTTAACTCAGCTGTTTTCCTCTAATCCTAATTTGCTTAGCCAATCTTTTCCACACATGATGTTCAAATCAAAAGGAGTCCAGCTTAAGAACTGTCACTGGACAGGTGTGACCTGCAGTTATTCCGCTGACGTAAGGACGGCTACAGGATTTCCTTTGCGTCTCCCTTGATCGTCGTAAAACAAAATTACTTGTCATATTATGAATGCTTCAGGGTGCAGAAACTTGAACGAAAAAAAAATCGTATCAACAGTTTTAGAACAGCTGCTATGGATTCAACGCTAAGATAACACGTGTCTGAAGTTGTGTTGTATAAAAAAAACTGCGACGACCCGCAGGCCATATGCAGTCTGCTACCCCAATTTGTTTGGGCCAGAGGCATTCTAGCGATAATAACAATCTTAACGCGAATTCGGCGATATCTTGCCGGTTTGTAAAATAAAACATTGCAAAAAAAAACCCAGCATGTTACATCATTCAAGATGCAGGAATGCTCAAGAATTAAGAGAACATGCTAAAGAATGATAAAAAGCACAACTGAATAATAAAATTGAAACAACAAAAGAAACAGAAAACACATAAGGAAGCGTGTGGGACTGAAACCTCGTAAGGTTTTAACCAAAGAATCGTTAACCTTTTCTTCATCTAATTTAATGCGCGTTTGCAATTATTTACGAAACGTTTTAATAAATAAACAGAGATCTTCCCTTCATTTTGTCTATTTTCTGAGATCCTTGAAACCTTATCGGTCTCCTTATATTAGCAATTGCATCTTCACCTTCTAGTATTCTGTATATGTGTGTCTGTATGGTTTGAATATTTATCAACTTGTCTTCATTTATTTTAATTGTCCATGTGGCGGTACCAAATTGGTTAGAGGGAAAATTATTCCCAACTCACATTTAGGTTAAAATGCACTTTCGTAAATAATTGAATTCATTCAAAACGTATCGCAAAAACAAAAACAAATCACACACACACACACACACACACACACATATATATATATATATATATATATGTGTGTGTGTGTGTGTGTGTGTGTGTGTGTGTGTGTGTGTGTGTGTAACACAGTTTATTTGTGTTGAAGTTGTTTTACCGCTATATCTCTCTCTAAAAAATGATTATTTCGGCAAGGCCTCAGAAGCTAATGATTTTCTGGATGACGGTGGTCTATACCTCATTGTGGAAAACAAAGGAAATTTGAAATATATGTATCGTTCCCATTTGACTGATGATGTGTTTTTTGACAAAAAAAAATGAAAAGAAAATGAATGGGAGCCTGAAATAAAAGAGCGATGTGTCAAGGCTGGGAGTATCTCAGATAACGACCTAGCCATATACCCGACCATATACCCAGCAACAGAAGAAGACGGATAAACAGGTGACGAGCGTATGTCCACCCAAAAAGGTTTTAGGGTTAGGATTAGGTGTGATGGTGAGATTAGAAAAAGAATAAATAGAGTGATATATTGAAATTCGACTAGAAACAAACAAAAAACAAACAAACAAACAAAAGAGTAGATACTTTTTAAATGAGAGTTAGGACGACAGATTAAATACAGGTATGAAAATATATATGTTGAATTAAAAATATTATGGGAATAAGAACAGTTGCAAAAAAGAATAAACTGAATTAAATGAATTGAGGAATATGAAGAACAAAACGGAAGAAAAAAAAATAAGATGGGGAAAAGGAAAAAGAAAATGTTGAAGAAAGTAAAGAGTGAATAAGACAAAATATAAAAGCCAAGTACGTCCAAGGATGGAGTACTGCTGCCATATCTGGTCAGGAGCTGCTAAAAACAGCCTATCCTGCCTTGACAGAGTACAAAATAGACTTCGTGGCTTATTGGGGGGATGTCCTTTTCTCTTCCCTGCAACCTCTCTCCCACAGAAGGGACGTTGCGAGCCTGTCTATGTTTTACCGTTATTTCCATGACAAGTGCTCGTCTGAGCTCCAATCTCTGCCCCCCTCACTAATCTTTTACGAAAAACACCCGTCTAGCTGAAGCCACTGTTCAAAAATTTTCGCCACTCTCTATCTGTGCCTAAATCAAAACGTTGATTCTATGAACAAAGCTTCTTTCTTAGAAAAGCACGCCAGTTGAACTCTGTTCTGTCTGCCTGTTTTCCACCTGACTACAACTTGGATGTCTTCAAATCCAACGTAAACAAATTCCTGATGAACCGCTCCCTTATGTAGACACTTTATGAAATCTCAACACTAACGCACAACGTACTGTACATATAATGACCCTTATCCCTGAGTGGCTTCCGGACCTTGATAAATGGTGACCTCCTTGTAAAAAAATAAAAATAAAAATAAAAAACGATGAAGTAGAAAAGAGAAAAAGGAAAAAATTAAAAAAGCTAAAAAAAAGAAAACGGAGATAATGAATAAGAAAACAATGAAGCTTACTTAGAAGAATGTCAAGAAGAAGAGGAAGAATTAAAAAAAGAAATAAAATAAGAAAGAGAGAAGGTAATGATGAGGAAAGAGGAGAAAGCGGACAAGGTGATGAAGGTAATGAAGAAGACGAATCGGAAGGAGAAAAAAAGGATGAAGGGGAAAGGATGAGATAAAGAACGGAACGCGGAGAAAAAAACTTGAGGAAGAGAAGGTTAATTAAAGCAATGCAATGAAGATGGGGTGAAAGTGGGGAAAGAGAGGAACGACTATAATTGTACACAAAAGAAGAGGAAAAGAGCACGAAAGACAAAGAAAAAGAAAAAAAAATGGGGCAAAATATAAAGAAGAATATAAAGGCGAAGAAATGATTGGAAATGAGATGAGGAGAAATAGTTAAAAAGAAGAATAAAACTGAGGCGAGATGGGACATAGACGAACAGAAAATTAAAAAAAATAAAGGAAGGGACGACATTAGAAAATATGGAAATATTAATATAAAAAACGAACAACAATAAGTGAAAGAAATAGAAGAAAACAATAACAATTAATAAAAGAAAAAGGACGAGGAGAACTAAAAGATGGTGAATGTTGTGGATAAGGATTAGAAAAAAAAAGACACAGAGAAAAGAAAGAATAGGACAGAGAAAGAAGGATAAAAAGAAAATTTAAAAAAATGTCGCAAAATATGAAGAAGAATACCAAAGCGAACAATTAGTATGATTAGAGATAGTTTAAAAAATAATTAAAAGAAGGAAAATGGGGTGAGATTTTTTTTTTACTTGGTAGTCACCACTTATCAAGGCCCGGAAGCCACTCGGAGATAAGGGTTATTGCGTGTAAAGTAATCAATGGGATAATATCGTAGTAATCGTTAGTAATGGAGATTTGATAAAGTGATAAAGGGGGCGTTTTATCAGGAATTTGTTTATGTTGGACTTGAAGAAATCCAAGTTGTAGTCAGGTGGGAAACAGACAAACGGAACAGAGTTCCACAGGCGTTCACTTCTAAGTAAAAAGCTTTCTTTATGGAATCTGTGATTTGATTTAGGCACAGGTAAAGAATGGGGAAATTATTGTCAGTGGTTTCAGCTAGACGGGTGTTTTTTTATGAAAGATTGGTGCGGGGTTGGCTAGTGATTGGAGCTCAGATGAGCACTTGTCATGGAAATAGCGATAAAACAAAGGCTCGTAGCGTCTCTTCTGTGGGAGAGAGGTTGCAGGGAAGAGAAAAGGGCATCCCCCACTAAGCCACAAAGTCTATTTTGTACTCTCTCAAGGCAGGATAGGCTGCTTTTAGCAGCTCCTGCCTAGGTGTGGCAGCAGTACTCCATCCTTGGACCTACTTAGCTTTTATATAGATAGAGACTTGCATCAGCAGTGAGATATCTTCTGGAGCGGTAGCAGGATCATACCATTTTTCCAGCGACCAGACTTGATGTACGTGTTTCATTTCAGATCAGGAGTAAAGGTCACTCCCAGAAGCTTGTCAAAACATAGAGACTCCCAAGACGAGAGTCATCCATTTAAATTGATGCCAGATGGGGATCAGAGCGCTGATGATGTAAAGAAAGGAGCTTGGTTTTAGATCCATTAAAATTAACCAGCCACCTCTTCCCCCACTGTAGAACGCGCTCAAGGTCAGAAGAGAGGAGAGATGGGATAAAAGACGAAAAGAAAGAAAAAAAGGGACGACATTAGAAAATATGGAAACATTAATATAAAAAAGAAGAACAATAAGTGAAAGAAAAATAAGAAAACAATCAGTAAAACAAAAAGGATAGGAAATAAAAGATGGAGAATGTCGCGGAGAAGGATGAAACAAAAAGAAAGAAGTTGAGAAAAGAAAATGTATACAAATATATTAGAAGAAAAACGGAAAAGCGGAAAACGGACATAAAGAAGGAAAGAAAGAATCAGAGAAAAGAAAGGATAGGACAGGTATGTGCAGACGGAAAAAAAGAAAACGTATACAAATCCAAAGATGAAGAAGGAAGAATGAGTAGTAGTAGTAGTAGTAGTAGTAGTAGTAGTATGAAGAAAGGCAATTTTAGATGGATTATTCCGAAAAAGAAATATTGCAAAGTCGCTGCTTTGAAAGCATCGTGTCAGCAGGTCACAGTTGAGCAATTTTGAAAAGCGACTAAGATTAGGTTTTGTTCTCAGAGGGAAAGGGCTAGTGTCGGAGGCGGTGACAAAAGGGTTTCGATTTTTCGGTTACTTGAAAACCTCTGGTGACCACCTCTTTGTTTCAGGCCCGTGTTGATCGGTGTGTTCTCATTAATCTTGAGTTGACATTTAAGGATTATGAAGTTGCGCTCCGCTGCTGTCATCAGCGGGTCAAACGGGATTGAACTCAGAAGAAATATTTATGCAAACAACTAATGAAATGTGATTAACGTAAAATCGTTGAGATGCACGCCGACAATTTTGAAACTGCACCGTTTGCCATTGACTTCAGTTCGAATACAGTGCAGGGTTCATACCTTTCTCTATATTACGGTTATTAGCATTTTAATACTAATGTATTACTACTTAAACAAAGGTAAAAGGGTAATTGGGACTAAATATTAATGATATTGCCAGTTCGATGATGAAAAATACTATGAAAGGATTATAATATAGGCACAAACTCTTATTTGATAAACCATATATTTCAGATTCGTATTTAATTTGATCCAGAGACAGTAATTAAGAAAGATTATTCAAATCTAAATTTCATATAATGGCTTAAGATTTAAATTTTTCCCATTCAAAAAACATAATAGCATTGATTATTTTTTTTAAATGAAGATTGGATTATGGATACTAGAAATAAAGATTAGTATCCGTAGGTGCTTATTTTGAAAAGGTAAACAAAAGTGATGCAACTCTTGTATTTTCCATTAATATTCTCTTCTGTAACCAAATGCAATCTGACATTAAATAAGAAAAAAAAGACATAAACAATATTATCCATAGATGTTTCCCCCACCCACAACCATAGGATGAGACTTATCATATTATAAAAAAATCAAAGCCCAAAATGTATTAGGTTGGTGCAAAAATAATATCGTTTTTGACGTATATATATATATATATATTTATATATATATATATATATATATATATATATATATATATATATATATATATGTTATATAAGGGAGGGAGAAGAGGATTTGACTTGGACACTTTACTTGAGGGATACTGGTACCCTGGTGATGACGTGTCCATTTTACTAATGAAGAGAAGAAGTTTACGACGATGAGAGAGAGAGAGAGAGAGAGAGAGAGAGAGAGATATTACGAGTGTTAAGAGACGAGAGAACGGGACCTAAGATCCCTTAAACCGTTTGTCTAGTAGTTAGGACGCTTGTTGTGTATTTATGTGTTTGAATTAAAGAAGATTCATACCTGGTTCCGCTGCTCTGGGAGAGTCTTCATCTGGGTGGAGCTCTCTTGCTGTTTTCGCCGGAATACACAAGATGAAGACAGATGTTGGGTTTTCAACCTTTTATTCTCCCAGGCATGATCTGCAGATGCCGCCATCGATGGTCTCCACTGTGGGTACCTACCACGTCCCACGTCTGGGGCGCGCATCTCCCCCCTTACTTAGGAGAGAACCATTTTAGACTTCTGCCTGGCTCGGCATTTTCTGAGAGACTCAACGTTTCACCAACCTTGCCACGTAGCATCACATGACATCCGGTTAGATGAAACGTCACTTCCTGCAACGTGCATTAACTACAAAAATATCTCTCTGACCTCCTCCCACCCTCTCCCTTTCTCTCTCGATCTACTATCTAATAGAGACACAGAGAGAAAAGATAGAGAGAGTATGAAAGAGCCAGAGAGAGAGAGAGAGAGAGAGAGAGGAGAGATGCTCTTTAACATATATATATATATATATATATATATATATGATAAAAAATTACATTAATTTTGCACAAACCTAACAGTAGATAAAAAATGCCTACCCTACCGTCAAAACACTAAAACAACCAACGTCATTTATAAGTTCAAATGGATCTCGGGCGGGGGCTACAACTCCTATAACAATAATTAAACAAATAGTTACGTTGGTCACATGGGCTATACAACCATTATCTTATCATGTTGCCTTATCATGCATACTACAGAATCTATCGCAATATTATATTTACAAAAAACAGAGCTGTACCTTCTGAAGTCAGAGTCATTCTAGTTAGCAACACACATGTAATGCACCACGAAACCAACGTCAGAAACTTTAAAATACATGAAGCTATATACATTAAAACAAAAACACCTGCCCTTAATTAACCCAGATTCGAATCTAGCTGGAACACACTCGAATGTTTGTCGTACTCTCCTTCCCCTGTGTGACCGGGTACTAACCACAGAACTGGGTATCCTCTCTTACGCACTAGATATTCGCTGCCTCCCAAGCATTCACCACTGCTACTACAAAAACAAAACTACTCTCAAACAATATTCACACATCCTTCATGACGATATCTTCGTGGAAAGAAGGAAAGCACAACCGCGGTCAACTTCGAACTACACTATTTACATTAATGCTTCCGATCTACAAACTAAAAATATGATTAAAAAAATGAAAAGGTAAAAGAAAGATATGATTAAACGGAGCTCTTAGCAAAGTTTGTGTAAATGAAAGACTGCTGCCTAAATACTACAATGTGTGTATATATATAATCTGTAATATCTCTAATCCCTCATCCTATTTTAGTCTCCTAAATTAATTACAGTGAATAAGGCATTGTCAAAATATGGATAAATCCTATTTTAGTCACCTAATTTACTGACTGTGAGAATAGAAGTTATTTGGAAATTACTGCTACCTAGAACAACACCAGAAGTAACTGGTAAAACCTTTCTAATTAAATTAATTTTGGCAGCCATTTGGTAACAAAATGACATAGCCTTAGTCCTTGCTGCATGAGGAATACCTGCGACTTTTCTGCCAAGTAGAAGAATTATTTATTCTACTTTAAAACATTCAATTTTTCAAAAATCTCATGTTCGACATCTCCAAAACATCCAATATGGGGAAAAATATTGCAGGAACTCAAACTTATTGTTTAGGATGAATGCACAATGGTACGCAAAAAATCACTTGAGGCTCTGGGTCGATCCTTGCAAGATGTGCGTGGCAATGCCAGACCATTTGGGAATGCAGTAATATTGCTTGCAGGAGATTTCAGACAAATGTTACCTGTTATTCTTCAATCAACACCAGCAGATGAAATAAATGCTTGCCTCAAATACTCTACTTTTTTGTTCAATGTGAAGACATTAAACTTAACTCAAAATATGCATGTCCAGTTGCAGATTGTTCGATCCGCACAAAAACTTTTGTATCACTTGTGGGAAATTGGGTACGAAAAAGTGCCAGCTGATCAGAGTTAAGGGCAAAATTCTTTGACTTTTAACTTCTGTAATTTCTGTAATTTTATTTCATCAAAAGAATAGTTAGTTTAAAAGGTTTTTGAAGATATTCAAATTATAAGAATTCCATTTGACTGAGTTAATGAGCTATTCTTGCAGGTCAATACAAAGATGCCCATGAACTTAACGCTATTATTCAATGTAAAATTCCAAGTGAGGTAGTCAAATACAAATCCATCGACACTGTTGTGAAAGCAGATAATGTGGTTAATTATCCAACAGCTATATTTGCCAGGGATGCCACCGAATGTATTGCAACTGAAATTTGGTGTACTAATTATCATGTTGTGAAATATAAACCAATCCAAGCTTTGCAATGGCACATAGCTTGCAGTAAAAAAAAATTAACAAACAATATCATAGAAACAACAATCTTAACAGGACCTTTCACAGACGAATATATCTTCATTCCATGCATTCCTATGATTCCACCAGATACATCATTACACTTTAGGAAATTGAACTTTCCAATTTTATTGTCATTTGCAATAACCATCAACAAAGCACAGGGAACAATCTTTACAATTGTGGGCCTTCCAGTTACACACTTACTGTTTTTTTCACATGGACAATTTATATTACGTATTCAAGAGTCACCAAACCGGAAAATCTCTATATCAGCTAAGAAAATGGAACAACAAAAACTGTGTACCCATGCAAAATGGAAAATTAAGCCTATAAGAAACATGCTTTTTCTCATTTTGGAACTTTTTCCATTGTGCCAATTTGAGCCACAGCAACGCGTGGCAGGGTACAGCTAGTATATATATATATATATATATATATATATATATATATATATATATTAACAAAAGATTAATAAACCATGTTAAAAAACATCTTGAAAAAGAGTTAAAAACATATTTAATTTTAAAAAGGAAGCCCAAGATAAGTGGATAGTCCTTAATCAGCACAAGATAAGTGGATAGTCCTTAATTAATTTAAATATATACATATACATATATATATATATATATATATATATATATATATATATATATATATATATATATATATAATGGCTTGAATTAAAGTTTAAGATGCAACAGTCAAGTATCATGGTTCAATTATGGTCAAAACAAAAACATTAATTTCGAACGCGTCCCTCTCTTATACAAGAATCTACTGTTTATTTTACACGCCGGGCCCTTCTGAATGTGTGATGATAAAATTTCTCCAATCTACTTCCTATGTTAGGCTGTGTAATAATATTAACTGTGGTCAAAATCGTAATTCTCTATGTATTTAAGACTTTTTCGATTATCGATTTTCTATACTTACAGGGGTATTCTGATAAAAAAAAATCTATCTAGTAGACAAATAAATTACATTTATGTGAATTTGTGTACAAAAATCGGCCAAACGTTTCGAAGTCCATCGAAACCGAACTCGCACAGACCCACACATATTCATATTGACCTTAATATATAAGTAGAAGCTATCACTTCATATATATATATATATATATATATATATATATATATATGTGTGTGTGTGTGTGTGTGAGTGTGTATGTGTGTGTGTGTATATACATATATATGTATATATATATATATATAATTTATTTTTATCTGGCAGAGTATATAACTATTTCCACAATCAAACAACGCCGCAGCTCAGGCAAACTATGACCACCGCAAGTCGGAAATTATAGACACGAGTATCGCCTATTTTTACGGTCATCAGCAGAACATATTTGAATTTAGGATTTTAAACACGAGTCACTTCATGTGAGACGCGTGCCAAGCCCACTGAGTTACTATATTTTCTAACGATGAGTCCAAAATATAGGACGAAGCCTAGGAGTCTTTTTCTGTTCTTTTATAGTTCGTGTTAGCTTCGCTGTTGTTGATTATGGAATATATATATATATATATATATATATATATATATATATATAGTAAGTTATGAGAATAAATATGGAAATTAGCTTACTTGCCATATATATTTTCATAACTTACTACCTAGCTCTACCTATGTATTGAGTACTGTTAAAATAAATACTGAAATAAAAGTATATCCTCGTATAATAATTTATGTGATTAAATGAAGTAGTCATATATATATATATATATATATATATATATATATATATATTACTAGCATGGGGGCCCAGCGTTGCCCGGGTATTTGGAGGTGTGTGTTGAGTAAAAAAAAGTGGCAGTAGGAGGGCAGGCTCGAACCCTTACAGCAAAGGCGAAAAGAACGGGGGAAAAACCCTGACGTCTTTGCTGTTACGACCGCCGCCAAACCGGAAGTGACGTAGGTTTAAATTTAGGCTAGACAATCGAAAAAAGGGATAACTTTCGAAAATATCGGTGAAAAAAGCAACCCCTCCCTGTAGAAAAGTGCCCAGTTGAGGGTGAACAACTTAATGTTTTTAGCCAATTTTTCGATATTTGTCATCTGAAGGGTCGTGTTTCAAAAAGATACTGGTCTTATGAAAATCCGTCGCCACTGTCGAAATTTTTAGGCAGACATGCAAACATACATGCATACATTTATATATTGGTAACTCAAATTTTCAACCCAAACCGATTAAAAATCTTGCCCTATCTCTGAATATCCTTTTCGTAAAATTTCAAATGTTTAGACCAGGAATTGTCTGAGTAATTTAGTAAAGACCGCAAAAGTCATTTTTTTAAACTTTGAGCCCTATTATGTCGCTTTAACATTTATTGTTTTGGGCTCAAATCAAGTTATTAAGTTAGACCATGTCCAAGGAACCTATATCTAAAGTTTCAAGTGTTTGGACAGAAAATTGTCGGAGGAGTTTGGTAGAGTTCTCAAAGGTCAAATCGCTGAACATTAATTCCTTTGGCAGCCAAATTTCTGGCCGAAAACCGATTACATATATGTTTTCAAATCTCAGTACCCTGTATATCAAATTTCGAGTCTGTAGACTAAAAATTGACAGAGTTATTGCGTAGAGAAATGTACACGCACACAGACATACAGACACACGTACACAGACACACACACACTCACAGACACTTTCACTTTTATAGATATACTAGCTGAAATACCCGGCATGGCCGGGTATTTAGATGTGTGTGTTGAGCAAAAAAAAAAAAAGTGGTAGTAGAAAGGCAGGCTCGAACCCGTACCGCGAAGGACGAAAAGAATGGGGAAAAAACTGACATCTTTGTTACGACCACCGCCAAACCGGAAGTGACGTAGGTTTTAATTAAGGCTAGACAATAGAAAGGAGACGATGACTTTAAAAAATATCGGCGAAAAAAGCGACCCCCTCTGTAGAAAAGTGCCCAGTTTAAGATGAAGATATTAATGTTTTTAGCCAATTTTTTGCTATTTGTCGTCGTAAAAGGTCGAAATTCAAAACGACACTGATCGTGTCAAAATCCGTCTCCTCTGTCGAATGTTTTAAGCACATACGCAAACATACATACATACATTTATATATTAGTAACTAAAAATTTTCGACCCAAACCGATTAAAAAGCTTGCCTTATCTCTGAATACCATTTATGTAAAATTTCAAATGTTTAGACCAGAAACTGTCTGGGTAATTTGGTAGAAACCGCAGAGGTCAATTTTTTAAAAACTTTGACCGCTATTATATCCCTTTAACATTTATTGTTTTGGGCTCAAATCAAGTTATTAAGTTAGATCCATGTCCAAGAAATCTATACCTCAAATTTCAAGTGCTTAGACCCAGATTGAAGGAGGAGTTAGGTAGACTTCTCAAAGGTCAAATCGTTGAGCTTTAACCCCTTGACAACCATATTCCTGTCCGAAAACGGATTACAAAGATTCTCCCAAATCTCAGTACCCTGTCTACCAATTTTCGAGTCTCTTGACTATAAATCTGCAGATTTATTGCGTAGGGAAATGTACACAGACACACACAGACACACACAGACACGTCCACTTTTATAGATATATAGATAGATTTATATATTAATCATTTTTAAGATATGTCCGTTCAATATTATCGTTGAGCACAGAAAAGCACTTCAGAAAAACATAACAGACCGACGGATAGAAAAAATCTAATACAGAAAATGCTTTTTCAAATTTAAGCTGTTATGCACTGATCAACTAATTGACTGACAGCCAAAGCCTCGTTGAGCGACTTTGGCGCATTATAAAAAAAATTGCCTTAACTGATACGCCTACAAACATTCTCGCTTGCAAACGCGCGTACGTAATAGGTACCTACTTGAGCCACTTGACGTAGATGCATCAGTGTATCAAGAGAAAATGAGACGCGGTTAAACAAAGGATTATTGTAAAGACTTTCAAGTAGTTTGGCAGAATTATTCTTTGGACTTTACCAAACTTATTACGCTTATCTCTTTTCTGAGATTATGGAGAGTTTTTTTTATAGGGATTCTTGTCTCTCAGAGTGTAAGAGTTAAACTGCTTTCTTTAGTAACCTGAACGGATCGTCAAAAATAAATTCATTCTATTACGTACGTGTGCAATAGTGACATCAATAAGTTACAGTTCTCTTTTGCATGATTTCATTTGGATAGTTTAAGACAAATATTTTCACGGTCGATTCATCATTACCGAGTATTTAGTACGAAAAGTATATCAAAACCCGCATGGTGGCTGTCTGCTCCATTTCGAGTGTGAACACCTTTCAAAGGAAATCCTTTTAATTCTGACAGTCTCGATAACCCCTGTAAAGGGTATCTGTGCATGTAATTGTCAGGCAAGAGTTACGAAATTTACAACCACTACTTCCTTCAACCGGTATTGCTTGATTCCAGCGGAAAGGAGAAATCTATAACGACTGGAATCAGTTATAACATAAACGGATAACACATAAATTACATGGTATTCTCAAATGCTTTCCCATTTTAATACTGATAAGGCTCAACCTCGCTTAACTTAAGTAATATAGAGGGAACCGATGTGTCGACATAATTATGCATAAAAAATTTAGGATAATCATTCATTGGACAGGTCAAGAAGGTTATAATTTCTTTGTATGGCAGACAAATCCTCAAAATAAAGAGTTAGTAATAGGAAAAAAATATAAGCTAATGCTTTCTACGCATTCCGAATTATGGTCCGTGACGACAGTTTTAATATTCTGATTAAATGTAGGAACCTATTCCAACAATACATAGTTGACATGTATGCTAAAATAGAGCATGAGAGGCTTATCTACATTAAAACTCATCAGAGGGAGCTAAGAGTTGCTGATTACATTCACTTAAGAGATTCTGTAAATATTGATGGCAACATTGAAAATGTGGGCCGTTTGACCATACTACCAGCAACATTTACTGGGGGACCACGATATATGCATGAACGCACACAAGATGCATTGGTCTATGTGAGAAAACATGGAACTGCTGATTTATTTATAACTTTTACCTGCAATCCCAAATGGCCAGAGATTGTGAATGAACTCCTTCCATATCAACAACCACATGATCGGCATGACCTCATAGCAAGAGTTTTTCATCTAAAGCTACGTGTCCTTATGGATTTACTTACAAAAGGAAACATTTTCGGAGTGGTTGTAGCATATATGTACACTGTTGAGTAGCAGAAAAGAGGATTGCCACATGCTCATTGTCTGGTTTGGCTTCAGCAAAAATTGAGATCCTCTGACATAGACTCTGTTATCAGTGCAGAAATTCCTGATCCTGTAACAGATCCAGTTTTACATGATATCATTAGACACAACATGATTCATGGACCATGTGGAACATTAAACAGCTCTGCACCATGTCTCAAAGAAGGAAAATGCTCTAAGAGATATCCAAAGAAATTTTTAAATGAAACTCGGTCAGATCAAAATGGTTACCCATTATATCGACGATTGCCTACTGATGCTGGAGGCTTTGAAACAACAGTTACCCTCCCTGGGAATGCAACGTTTCATGTAGACTACCGATGGGTTGTACCATACAATAAACCCCTTTGTAAGATTTTTAATGCACATATCAATGTCGACTATTGTAATAGTGTAAAATCAATTAAGTACATTTGTAAATATGTAAATAAAGGCAGTGATCAAGCTGTCTTCACATTGGAAAATAATGCTCATGATGAAGTTAAGAGACATGAAACCGGCCGTTATATTTCCACTAATGAAGCCATTTGGAGAATACTTAACTTCCACATATATGCACATCATCCCACAGTTATTCACCTCGCAGTGCATCTAGAAAATGGACAGCGGGTTTACTTCACTGAAAATAACGCAGCTAATAGAGTTGCACATCCACCTCCAACTACTTTAACAGCGTTTTTCAATTTGTGTAAAACAGACGCTTTCGCACGTACACTTCTGTATGCTGAAATTCCCGCTTATTATACATGGGACACTCATAATAAAATATTCAAGCGACGCTTACAGGGTAGGTCATTCAAGGCTACCCGTGTGTTAAAAAAACTGAAGTTTTGGGCAGGGTATACACCGTGCATCCAAATCATTTTGAATGCTTCTGTTTGAGACTGCTTCTACATCATGTTAGAGGTCCACAGAACTTTAATGATCTAAAAAATATTAATGGTCAAATTATGAATACATTCAGAGATGCATGTGCTGCACATGGACTGCTTGATGATGATAACCACTGGGATGCTACATTACAGGAAGCATCTACATCTGCCTTGGCACATAATTTGAGACATTTGTTTGCTATCATGTTAACTACCTGTGCAGTATCTTATCCAACACAACTTTGGCATACACACAAAGAAGCATTAAGTGAAGATTTCCTTAGGGAACGCAATCAACATCCTGGGGCTGGTATAACTTTTACAGACAAAATCTTCAATACTGCTCTGGTTCATATTGAAGATATTACATATAAGATGAATGGTAAAACACTGACAGATTTGGGTCTTACCTCACCTGATAGATCTAATACACATCCTATTGTTACTGCTTGGACACGTGAAATTAGCTATCAACCACATGAGCAAGCATCAATTGTTCGGGACGGTATTGCAAAACTAAATAGTGAGCAAATTCATGTTTTTCGAACTGTAGTTAATACTGTTGAAGATCAGCAAGGTGGCCTTATATTCCTTGATGCACCAGGAGGAACAGGAAAGACATTTGTTACCAAGTTAATTCTTGCAAAAGTTAGGTCAGAAGGAAAAATAGCTGTAGCTGTAGCATCATCAGGTATTGCAGCAACCCTTCTTCCTGGCGGTAGAACAGCTCACTCCACATTCAAATTGCCATTATCATTAATAAAAGATTCTATTCCAATTTGCCATATAGAAAGAGGATCAGATTCAGCTAAAATTTTACAGAATTGTTCCTTGATCATATGGGATGAATGTACAATGGCACATAAAAAAGCATTTGAAGCTCTAGATAAAACATTGCGTGATCTCAAGTCACGTGATGTTGTCATGGGTGGCATCACACTTTTATTATCTGGTGACTTCCGACAAACGCTTCCTATTGTTCCACGTGGAAGTCCTGCTGATGAGCTCGATGCTTGCATTAAATTGTCATATTTGTGAAAGTACATCAAGACTGTAACCTTATCTACAAACATGCGTGTCCATCTTAATAGTGACCCATTGGCTGATAAATTTGCTTCCGTACTTCTACAAATTGGAGATGGCAAAATTCCAACAGACAAACATGGTAAAATTGTAATTACTTCAAGTATTGGATCAATCGTTTCCTCACTCGCAGAACTTTGTAACAAAGTTTACCCAAATATAGCTGCAAATTATACTAATCCTCAATGGCTAACAGAAAGAGCAATTTTAGCTCCAAAAAATGATATGGTACACATCATCAATGACCAACTGCTTGATGAAATTCCAGGTGAGGAACAAATTTACACTTCTCTAGATTCTACTGTAGATAATGACCATGCTGTACAGTACCCTACAGAATTTTTAAATTCCTTGCAATTACCTGGTATGCCACCACACAAATTAAAACTGAAATCTGGATGTCCAATTGTGTTACTCAGAAACCTTGATGCTCCACGACTATGCAATGGAACTAGATTATGTGTAACACGAATGCAACCTCATGTGATAGAAGCAGTAATATTGACTGGTGTAGCTACAGGCGAATTGACATTTCTTCCTAGAATACCAATTATTCCATTAGATTCAACAATTCCGTTTAAAAGGCTTCAGTTCCCAATAAAATTATGTTTTGCCATGACAATAAATAAGTCGCAAGGACAAACCTTGGCAGTGGTTGGTCTGAACTTAGCTTCATCTTGCTTTAGTCAGGGACAGTTTTATGTAGGATGTTCACGGGTAGGTTCCCCGCACAATCTATATACATTAGCACCAGAGGGTAGAACATCAAACATTGTGTATCCAAGAGCTTTATACAAATAGGAAAGCCAATTCTCCCTTCTATTATTATTTATAGTTATTTTTTGCTGTGAATTATCAGTATGGCAGTCTCATAAGTATTGTCCACACTCCACCCATATTCCTGTCAGGTCAATGTTTTAAAACTCTGATAGGAAATTCTTATGGGAAGTTTCTAATCTTTTTCATTATAGAATGTGTACCTTTTTCTATTCAAAATTTAATTTAATACAACCGGTCACTTCTTTCATGTTAAGTTACTTAAAATCACTAAACTCAGTTGCAGTGCTCCGTGGCATAGTGGTTAGCATGCCGGACAATTCACATTATATTTTCACATTCGCGCTGACCTACCGTAGTCTTTTTTTTTTTTTTCATAAACACCTAAAATGGATTTTCTTGGTGGCCGAGTTGTTAACATTGCATATTTTCTTCTTTTTTTTTCACACTTAATTTTCCAACTTCGCCCCAATACTCCGGGTTTGATCCTTTCTACTTACCTAACATCACTTTTTTTAAACAATCACCACCCCGGAAACAAACACCCGGGCAACGATTTTTTTTATTCTTTTGTTTTGATTTACTCAAAACCGCACACACCTCGAAACATCCGAGCAACGCCGGGTACCCCTGCTAGTATTCTATACAGCATAATCGCGTCGACACATCGGTTCTCGTCAGTTCACCGAATTTAAGCAACGTTGAGCCTAGTTAGTACCAGATGGGTTACCATTTGGAAATTCTAGGCGCTGTATGTGCTCTCTGCTTACCTTGGCATTTGTTTTCAGTCGTCCTGTATATACACTTGACTTGCTATTGGTATTAAACAATTTCGACTCAGGAGGGGTGTGGTTTTAGATTGCGCACCTCCTGCCACAAAAAATTTCACGTGCAGGCACCCTTTCTTAGGTATCCTTAGTCCGTCAAAGACTGAAGGAGTCCCCCCCCCCAGTCAATTCCATCTATTACCAGAATTGTGTGGGGAAAAGACATGGAACAACGCTTGTCATAGAACAATTTAATGTCTTCTTTTTTTTTCGTTTGAAATAATATTACGAATCAGATATGATTATTTATTTCATTATTAATTATCCTATCAAAATACCATCAAATGGGTATTAAAATGATTTGATCCTGAGAAGATATAGATAGTATTTTTGTGTGTCTACATTTCTATCACTTACTCAAGTCAAACAATACATTTTCGCAAATTAAAGGGAGAAAATTGTGTGCAATTATGCAGAGCTCCTTGTATTCAGTTAGTTTTATAAGACATTATTTGCTAAATTAAAAAAAATTCTGTGGCTCTTATTTGTATTGAGCATCAATATTTATAGTTTAGGATTTGCTGTATAACAAAATAAACACTACATTGAAACAGCTGTAGACCACAATAGACGTGCATGTAAGCTTTTAAATGATTTGCAAATTTTTCCAATCGCTGAAATCTCCTCTTCCTTTCTTCTTATTTCTTTCTTGCTCTCCCAAACATACTCTTACATATAGAATTGAGCTCTCTAGTTGTTTATTCTATGGTAATACGCAAAAAATACGTCAGATCACTGAAGTTAAGTAACGTTGAGCCTGGCTAGTATCAGATGGGTGACAATTTGGGAATTCTAAGCGCTGTATGTGCTCTCCGCTTATCTCGGCATTTGTTTCCAGCCGTCCTGTACTTCACTTGCCACTGGTTTTTAACAATGTCGTCTCAGCAGGGGTATGGTTGGAGATTGCGCCCCTCCTGCCACAAAAATTTAACGCGCAAGCAACCCATCCTGGGTATCCATAGTCTGTCCAAGACTGAAGGAGCCTGCTTTTTGATATATATATATATATATATATATATATATATATATATATATATATATATATATAAGTAAAATTGCAAAAATACTTTTTTATATAATAGATCGATAGTAGATATAAAATACACGAAATATTATCTCTAACGAATTCGAAAACCATGAAAAGTATTATTATCATTCTTCCAAAAGAATGCATTTTATATTCGGTAAGGTCAAAATTTGTTTGTACAGAGCATATCTGAAGCTTCATTACATAATAGTTGTCATCGCAAGTGAACTTAGCTTCGACACAACATTTTGTTCAGTCTTGTGATTCCTTGCTTGACTAATAATAAATATTTTAATGGCCATGTGCTTATATTTTCATATTTTCCAAAACTCATGACTAACTATAAGTGCCAATTCGATCTCACGACTTGAAACCCGGACTGAAGCTAACTTTGCTTCCAATACGAATCTTTTATCGCTGCAGCGATTGTAACAGCTACAGGAAGTAAGACCTATTATACTTTAACTGATTATACATTAAGTCGCCGGGGAAGTTTTTTTTTTGTTGCTTAATTGCAAGTATGTTTTTGTTAATACGTATCTTAATGGTGCTCATCTGTAAAGGTAGCTTTTAAATGCTTATGCTATATATAATACTTGGATTGCAGAATTTCTCCTCTGGATCAAATTACTGTAGATTTTCAAGAACAGATTTATTATGTCTAAAATATTATCCACCATCTTACATAATTTTAGAACGCTTTTATGGACACAATAATTCGTTAAAATAAAACCCTCTATTTCATCCTAGGAGAGGCATCATCACGATCAGCATCATCTACAGAGGGAGTTGTTCTTATTTTCCCCTCTCTATCTACATTACTCAGTAGTCTACACCCGGAAGATATACACATTATGAATATGTTGTCCAGACACCCTTCTTTATGGATCATAAACTCCTATACAAAGTATTAATTTTCAATTTCCCCTTACACATAATAATACTTTCTGATTTACACAGTTTCAGCACTTCTCATTGGTTGCCAGCTCTCAAATCGCCTATTCGGGATTAGGCACCTTATTGAATAAACGAACACGTAGGATGTTTAAAAACATGACCGCTCTATATACGCGCTACAATAGTTTAACTAAAACAAACCAATTGTTTCTTTTTTGTTATATTTTCCTTTTCCTTACTACGTTACTACAATTCTTCTATTGTTGTTAATTAAAATTATTGTTTGCTACAATAAAAACGTAAGCTCAATATACGAGGTTTGCCTTAACAGCAAGCGAACGACATATTTTGTAAACAAATACACACGGAGATAGACAGATACACAGACAGAATAAGAAAGACAGATAACGAAAGAGGAATAGAGGCAGATAGACTGATACGTACATTGAGAGAGAGAGACAGAGACAGAAACAGAAAGACATAGAGACAGAGAGACACACAGAAAGAGAGAGAGAGAGAGAGAGAGAGAAACAACCTTTTGAAAGATTACAATTTATTTAAAACATACCATTTTCTTTACTTCTGGACAATACACATAGAAATTTAGATTTTTCTTACAAACAATACCGACTGAACTTTTTTGTATTTTTACTTTTATACGCCGAACAGCTTATAATTTTAAACGGGAAATAGTATGCTGACAACAAATACCGTATTTTAATTGTCCGCAAGTAAGTAGTTGTTTTATTATTAAGCAATATAATTTTTTATGACCATTGTTTAAAAAAATACCGCGGGGGGTAATCTTCACGCATAAGCACAAAATTATTTGATAGGAATTACAGTAGCGAAATTATATTTTTTAAAAATCCCTTTGGTTTATCTACATTATGTGTGACCTATTTGCGTTTCAAATATTATAAATTTGCGTTTAAATATTATAGAACATACAGTTGCGAAATTATTTTAAAAACTTTATCGTTTACCTACGTTATAAGTGACCTATTTGCGTTTTACAAAAAGAATATCGCATTTAAATTCTCGGCAAATAAGTAGTTTTTCGTAGATTAAGCAATATAATTTTTTATGACTATTTTTTTTTTAATACTCTGGGGGTAATCTACGTGCATAAATACAAAATCATTTTATAGAAACTACAGTTGCGAAATTATTTTTAAAAATCATTATCGTTTACATACGTTATTTGTAACCTATTTGCGTTCGAAAAAAGAATACCGCATTTTCATTGTCCGTAAGTAAGTAGTTTTTCGAATATTAAGCAATATAATTTTTTATTGCTATGTTTTTAAAAAAATACCGGTGGAGTAAATCAAGGTGCCTGAGCACAAAAATATCTTAATCATTTTGATTTAACTACGTGACCTATTTGCGTTTTAAAAAGGCCAATATTTAATATTTAAGTTTTCGGACAAGTAAGTTATCGACGACGCTACTTTTTTTGGCTTTTATTTTACTTTTTTTCTGATGGGACGTTCCCTTTTCTTTCTTTTCTTTTTTCTGTTTTATTTTCTAGACCGACGCACACTCTCTAACTAAAACATAAACTCGGCATCTCGCTTGATGTAAACATAAGTTTTTCTACATTTTGACAGGAGAATATGTCTATATTATAAATGCTTCACAAACCTTATAGAGGTAAAATTTAATCACGTTATTATTAGACATGTAATAATGTGATTATTAAATTTTAACGTGGAAGTAGAGATTACTTCCAAAACCCGCGTTTCCGACTGAAATTGAGCACCTAAAATTTCCAGGTGGTCATATTATTTGCGCGTGGGGATCATGACAGCGATTATCAATGTTAAATTTTGGGCAGATATTTTGACAACCCCTCCCCACAAAACGGGGTGTCTATTCCGAAAACCGTTCTTTACAGAGGTAGATTAAGGATGTCCATTCCGAAAGCCGTTCTTACCATGAGGATGTAGGGGGTGTCTATTCCAAAAGCCGTTCTTAACATGAGGAGGTTGGAGGTTGAGCAATACCAACAACAGCCGTACTTCAACATTTTACGAGGGGGGGGCGCTTCTACTGGGCAACGCCGGTTAACGGGTTCTGCTAGTTGTATAATAAATATTTTAATTATTTACAGACGTCGTTACGAATAATCATCACTGTGGCTAGATATATTTTTTTTCAGTTGATCACACGTTTTAAACCCTGGAGTCAAGCCATGTTTAACTCCGAAGCCATTATTAATCCGGCCATTTTAGTGTGTGCATGAGTATATAACTAAAGAATGAAGGAAGAGAGTTGGATAAAGAGAATGACAAATGTTAAGTGTGATCTTTAAATAAATAAATTATACGCATCGGTTTACAACGGAGCGTGGCGTACTTATTCGCTCAATATCACAGCTCCCCAGCAAAGGTAAACAAAATGCACGTTACACTGATATGCAGCTACATTGCATGCAAAATCACTGTTCCATTGCAAGAAAAACATTATATATATATATATATATATATATATATATATATATATATATATATATATATTAATGAGCCCATGGAGACGATTTATACATGTGGAAGAGACTATTTATGTAGACGTATAATACACTGCTGACAACAAGATATCATTACTCATTAGAGACTCGAAAAACGTTTCAAAATGATTATATTAGAGAAACCTGGGTGCAGCTCGTATTATTTGTATAAGTGTTGGTGTTATTCGTACAACGTTTCGTTCAATGTAACCTCCAAACTTCTGAAATGTATCTGGTCAAACTAAGGCATATTCTTATCGAACTTAAAAAATCTGCACGGAATTTCAAACGGACGCCTTTCTTTAAACCATGCGAGGAAACGTGGCGTAGTGGATAAAATACTTGGTAAAATACAGTTGTATGTTACACACTTCAGGAAGCTGGATGTTCCAACCTTCGGTACGGGCGACAGTTCATATACAGGGTGACCCCCCCCAAAAAAAAAACAAAAAAACAAAAGCTAAATGGAGGCCATCTAGAACATATGCTGTAGAACGGAGAAAAAAGGCCAAAGACCCTAGTGTTTTGATGTGATGTTTTGAATATAATAAACTAGTTATGATCAAAGTTTCATTTCATTCTGAAAATACACTAAGAAACGGGGGTTTATTAGAGTTGGTGTCCGTTTTTTTTGGGGGGGGGGATCACCCTGTATAATTGAGAATTACTTAGGACTTCTGCCCATTCAATGTTAAGGAGATTCTACCGCCGTGGATTAAAGACAGGACGTCGTTCCAAATCATGTGAAGATTCTTAAGTTTGACAGAAAAAAAGTCTCCTGATTTTTACAGAAAGATCCCCGTTCAATTTTTTAAGGTGTTTATTCAATTTGGGTTATTTTGTTTATCTAGACTGCTCTTCTTTATCTCAATTGTTATACTCACAACGTTTTGGCTGATGTAACCTCCGGCTTTCCTCATGTGTATCTTGTCTTACTCGGGAATCTTTCCGTCGAACTGGAGAACCTGTAAGGAATTTCAGACAGAACCCTTTATTACATTCATAGAAACAGCATGGTCTCGTTCCGTCAGCAATAGCCGTGTAGAAATATCAAATAATTCTGAACTATATGCTCATTATCGCTCGCAATAGTGATTGAACAATCAGCTCGACAAGAGTGTTACTTAGAACTGAATTATACTTAGTACTTTATCTGTCACGCCACGAGTCATTGCGGAATTGCTATTTTTGTCACGTGGAACGTTCATTATCCGGGATAAATATTTGAAGTACTATAGATGATTAAATCATATGAAGGGTGTCGAATGGATGAAAAGTTGGAATCAAGTGATTAGACAAGGCTTGCCTGCTTTCTGTTCTTGGCCTTCAGGCCAAGATAAAAGTGTAGTATCTGTTCCGGCAGATACTGCTAGCAAAGACCATGTGTGGGGGCAACCCCACATATAAGACCTTGGTCAATGTAGGGGAAACCCTTTATACCAATTGTCACTATCCAGCTCCCCTACTCCCCGGGGAGTTGGTCCCCATTTCCCCTTCACTCCTTAATTTAAAAATCGGCCTTGTGCCATATTTGCTCAGTGGGGGAGCAAAT
This sequence comes from Euprymna scolopes, assembly GCF_053919585.1. Classification (NCBI taxonomy): domain Eukaryota; kingdom Metazoa; phylum Mollusca; class Cephalopoda; order Sepiida; family Sepiolidae; genus Euprymna; species Euprymna scolopes. Next base: position 90,906,308 of record NC_136488.1, read on the forward strand.
AAATACCTCAAAGTGTAGTATCTGTTCTGGCAGATACTGCAAGCAAAGACCATATGTGGGGGAAACCCCACATATAAGACCTTGGTCAATGTAGGGGCAACCCTCCATACCAATTGTCACTATCCAGCTCCCATTTCCCACCCATCGGGAGCTGGTCCCCTTTTTCCTCCCCCCTCTCTCTCCACATAAAAAAACGGCCTTGTGCCTAATTTGCTCAGTGGGGAAGCAAATAAATACTTCTTGGCCTTCGAGCCGGGATCAAAGTGCAGATCAAAGTGTAGTATCTGTTCCGGCAGATGCTGCACTTAAGATGGTTTGTACCAGTCAATGGAGGGGAAGCCCTCTATACTGGGACAATTATTATTTTTGGTAACCAGAGTGCCCCCTTTTTGCCTACTTTTAGGGGAGCTGGTTTTTACCTCACATTAAAAACGGCCTTGTGCCTAATTTGCTCAGTGGGGGAGCAAATAAATACCATCTGTTCTGCAGATGCTGCACTTAAGATAATTTGTACCAGTCAATGGAGGGGAAACCCTCTATACTGGGACAAATATTATTTTTGGTAAGCAGCTGCCCCCCTTTTGCTTACTTGTAGGGGAGCTGGTTTTTACCCCACATTAAAAACGGCCTTGTGCCTAATTTGCTTTGGTGGGGAAGCAAATAAACGCATCACATAAAGTAGATGTTCAGCAGTTGAGCCGCTTAACCGTACAAACTGGACAATGATTTTGCGTAATATCAGAAAACATTTAATCTCTAAACATAACAGGAAGTGTTAAATTAATAGGAGGACAAAGGTGATAAATCAATCAGTACTTGCTGACTATGGTGGTGTAACCTTATTGTTAAGATGCTGGCAAGGTTCTTACTCAACTGGTTCCTGTAGTATGAATTTATTTGCATAACTGTGGTATAAATTTATCTGAGTATCTGATTGTTGGAGATGATTTTTCCCGTGTGTTTTCCAGAAAACCAAAGTTTTATTAGAGTGTAAAAAGCGACATTTTAAAGACATATACAAAAGAAATCCAAATATAAGTAGATATAAAAGACAATCCCATTATGCATTAAGGTAAAAAAGCAATATTAAACAGCGAAGAACGACGTTTTTAAAGCAGGAAGGAGCTTAAAAGCGGAAGTCGGAAATCACATGACTTCCGTCAGAGGAGCGCATCGCTCTCTCAGCCTCTGGGCATCGACGAGAACAAACGCGGCGATCTTCCTATCAGCCAGCAGAAAGGAAATGAAAACAGTCCTCAGCGTGGATAACAGTCGGCATGTCTAGATAATTGAATGATACTTCTCTCTAATTCATTTTCTCTTTCTCCTTCTCTCTTTCATACACACGAACTTTTGTTTACTGACTTTGTTCTGTTTAAATAAAGCTTTTAAGAACAGACCTGCGTACAGACGTTTTACTGTCAACAAAAGAACATAACAGCGAAAGTATTAACGATAGCCTGTTTCATAATAAAAGATGCATAGGATATAAAGTTTATATAGCCACGTCTGCAAGCAGTGGACAGCACCAAGACATATCATCCCTTTGTCAATTACTATTTACTTATAGAACACAAAGAACCTGTACTATATGTTGCCCCTCTAAGGTAACAGCTAACTACAAATTTATCTGTTTTGCATTGATTGGTTGGTTGGTTGTTTTTGTTTTATGGCATATCAACCTTTTTCCGGTTATTTAATGCCGAATCTAGTTATTTTGAAGAAGGATTTTTAATGGAGTATATATTTTTTTTAAAGTCAGATTCTATTTAATCCATAGTTGGGACCCTAACAGGTACTACCACTCCGGGTCAGAGTGGACCTGGGAGCAATGGCAATTAAAGGGTGGCTCCACACTCCCTAAGGTCCTCAAGGTGGGGCCTCGCCATCTGATATAGTTTTATCCAGGACCTGTTTTGCATTGAGTATGATATAAGAATGTACATTGATACTAACAGCAGTATAAATGTTTAAAATAATATGACACCGTATCTTCATTATAATTATAAATTTGTGTAGTTTTCAATAAATTCTAGCACACGGCATGATCAAATTCAAACTGATTCCGTTAGAGCAACGCTGAGTCTGGTCAATATCAGTCACTATTCAGGGATAATAGGGGTCAACCTTAAGCAAGGTGCACTACCCTCTGATATTCCAGAGTGTTTCTATACAGCATGTAGATGGAGCTCTTCAGCCAGAATGAAGGCGGTTCATCTAGGTAAAATAAACTGAAAAATTTTTAAAACCGGATAAAAAAAACTTGTAAGGTGATTTTTTAGTGATGCGCTAGCATGAAATTAGTAAGACTCCTAATCATTTCATAATGACGATCATCGTGATTTCATTTTGACGGGCTTTGGGTAGGATTTAAACCGCTATCTTCAGATAATGCTTACCTGGAACCGTCGGAACCCGTTATGCCGTGGATAGAGACGTTGAATTTCTACGGTTTTAGGTGAGCATTGTCTGAAGATAACGGTTTCAATCCCACCCAAAACCGGTCAGAGGCTTAGTTGGCCAAAACGTGGTGAGACGACAACAACTACGGAAGGTAGTAATTCTTGAGGATGCAGTTAAGAGATTCGGAGTTCATATCCCGTCGCGGTTAACCACCTGACGAAGGCCAGAAGAATATTTAGCTGAAACGTCGTGAAATAACTACTAGAGTATAAGGATAATAGTCCGCACTAAATTAATGGATAGTTATTAGCATCTTCTTTTCTTAGTCTTCCAGCACTTTCCGAAAGAGTCTGACGGTTCCCAACGAAGCAATTTTTTTGAAGTACTCCAATATTACAATCGATCCCAATTTTCTCAACCCACTTGTCAAATCATCATCATTATTATTATTATTATTATTATTATTATTATTATTATTATTATTATTATTATTATTATTATAATTATTATTATTATTATTATTATCAGTTATAATTGAGGTTAAGCATGTATATCTTGGCTCATCAAAGTAAGTGTATAAACGTGTTTACTGAAGCGAACCAGACACACGAACGTTGACATTAGTTAGTTGGATCACATAGGCCTCACGCTCTTCATACATCTGAGCGATACCAGTCGAAAGAAAGCTATTCATGACTTGCCTCCTGTTGTTTAGCACACATTGCCAGCAGGTGAGAAAAATTCTCGGCCCTTTTTTTCTCCACTTTCTTTTATCATTTTTTTGGGGCCATCCAATTTTCATCGGCGCATATGTTTTTCCAAGATTGAATCATGCCAGCAACTTTTAACTACTTCGAGTTGACACGTGACATGTTATTTTAGTTCTTTTAGTTTCCAGCCATCGTGTCAGCTGTCATTCGCATGGAGCGTCACACCTGTCGCTTATTTCTCTCTCGGTGCTTATTTGTTACATAACACACATACACACATACACGCACACACACACTCATATATATATATATATATATATATATATATATATATATATATATATATATAGTAAGCTATAAAGCTATAAAAATATATATAGCAATTGATACTCAGAGACTTCCGCATTTAATTTCCGTGGGAAATCGTCTGGCTATAAAGCACGGAATTCGTATAACCGAATGTTTTGTATATGCATGTGATGTATATTTTAGTTAGCAAATCAATGAGATTATTTATTTTCCGTCTCACTGATTAATACTAAGATTAGCCAACAAGACAACTTCTCTGAAACAAAGATTGGGCTTACTTTTTCTTCCTCTTCTTGACAGTGACACGCTTTTTTGTTTATATGTCAAATATATAATTGGTTTAATTTGAACACGTTCGTACTTGGAGTACATTATTCTGTTTTAATTTTCGGCGTTGGATTAGTTTAATATTTTATTTAATCATTTCCCGTCTGTTATGTCACGTTTGGTATTGGTGTAAAATCTGCATTCCCCTTGGTCACGAAGGATAGTTTTCCCTATATCACACACACCAACGTTACTTATGAATTCAATTGCTAGCGAATTGCTGGCTAGTTAGGTCGAACCTCCTCAAATTTGCAGAACACATTAACCAGCATATCCCAGCAGAAATTAGACTGCGTAAACCCCGTCGCTCTCGCCGCTCTTACACCTTGGAATCTGGCATTGGCCAACACCTACTGAAAAACCAAGCTTGTGCTAATTCATATAAAACAGATTGTTTTAGAATCTTACACTGAGCTGAGTCTCAAAATCATTTCAAGATTTTGGAGTAAGTCTCGATTATTTCACGTGTGCCCTCTCTCTGTCAACAGAAAGAGTATATTAAATGATTGGACTTACTCGAGGATATAATTAATTCGTTCCCACACTCCTCCATCATATTTATGCATACGTTTTATATAATTGTATATATATTATTTTACACGAAGTTCTAATAGTTTTTTTTCTCATATATCCCTGAGTATTTGTATTCTTTTGATAATTTAATTCATTTTTTTTATTTCTGTGTTACACCAACGATTAACTCCTTATGAGTTTGTTGGCGAAATGTGTCCCTAGGGTTATTTTCGTGTAATATTTTTAAAGCATTATATAAGTTTTGTACCGTTAAATTTATATATATATATATATATATATATATATATATATATATATAATATATATATATATATGCGTGTGTGCGCACGCGCGTGTGTAAGCGTGCGGAGAGAGAAAAAGAAGAGAGAGAAGAAAGAGAGACAAATAATTTTCTGAAGACAGAACATGAGAACAACAATAGATAATTATATAACTATCAGCTAGAACATATAAATTAGAGGAAACCATATTAATTATAATAAGTCACCCAGCATAGCATGAGTATAAAATTAAAAGAGGGGAGTTTTATTATCTATAGCTAGTATATTAAATTGGAACTAAAATAAATTAATAGATAAATATAAGTTGGGGGGCAGACTTTGGCTGGTCGTAATATACGATTAAATATGGTATTTTAATTTGTCCATATTTGGTGTATATTATGATAGAATCGTGATTTTAAAAGTAAAAAAAAATATGTTGTTGCTATCAACTTAAACGAAACCTAAAGCGAAACTGTAGCATTTAAAGCTGGTGACGTTACCACTGCACTAACGTTAAACGAATATTTATTGATAAAAATTTTAAATAAACTAAAATCGACGCGAAGTAACTCGTTGCCTATATGAATAAGTGGAATTATTTGAAATCCAGGTACTTTTATTATAATATTTTTGCATATTCTCTTAGAAAATCATCCTGAATCTTAGACAACAAATAAATTAATTATTTCAAAAACATTTTTTTTTAAATATTTATGTACGTTTTTTGTGCAAGACAAAAATGTCAATTGTTTACTTTTGGGGAAAATTTAACATTTAAAATTTGATTAAAAATAGTAAAACAAGTGTTTACATTATTCTGTTTTCTATATGATAATATTCAGGGTATTATCTTTCTGGAAAAAAAAAGTTACTCAGAAATAATGGATTTTAATAAATGTAATTTCGTTTTAAAAAAACAACAACAACTTGATTTTTCGGCCATTTTTGGCGGTGCCCAGTTATCATATTGTTCGTCCGCTAACGGAACTCTGATACGAGTATACATTTTTCCTATTAGGATTGAACCTGCTCCTGCTAAGAAATGATTTAGGTGCTCCACTAGGCGCAACTTCGTGTCGCACACAGTTCAGATGTCAACATCTGCTGAGGCAAATATGAGGTTGGCATGAAAGTTTAAGTAGGAATCTTGCAGCAGGTTGCCTGTATATCATTACATGGAGTATCGCCTTTTCGTCTAACCACCAGGCGAGTTTATTCGGGGGTGTATCTTCCCCAGTGAATTAAACGCGCCCCCAGATATCAACAAGGAAATATCTACGATTCGTACTCAGTATATAATAATGTTCTCCCAGCGTGGCCCGATCGTAAATTACACTTAAGTATACTTTAATTTATGCAGATGTCGTATTTATTATAACAGAGATATTACGATATTGACAATTTCATTGTAACTAATATATTGTAGTGATTTCAAAAGTACAAATCAAAATATAACTTTCGAAACTTCCCTATAATTATTGCGTTGTTGGCGCATATATTACCTCCCTTGGTAGTCTATTCGAAGGTTCATGGATCTTGGCTGGGAAAGCGTGCAACATCTAATGCTATCGAAATCAGCGGTTCTATAATTTCTTGTAGTGTCCGTGTAGACCTCTTTCTAATGCAGCAATAAATAATACGTACTGTTGTGTAACGGGTAGATATTGGAGTGTGAATATATCGGAGACTCCGAAGAGAGGAGTCAAAACAAAAATGATAATGACATTTATATAGATTACACACGCAACGATGATTGTGACAATTCTTGAGGACTTCATATTATTACTGACTGGGAGATATGATGGAACAGTTCTTGCAAACACAGAAGAGGGGATACTTCATGTATGATTGAGGAGGCACATTCAATTAATACTTGGAAGGGAATATACACAGTTCATTTAAGATGATGATAATCAAACCCCATTTACCTTTCAGTTGTAATGACGAGATGAAGATAAATAGTTACACAATTGTAGATAATTTTTTTTATTCCTCAACCGGCCGATTGATGATGTCAGGAATTCAAACTTGTATAACTCCATTGTCTCTTTTTCACACTTCGCCTCTAAGGGCATCAGTTTCACTCTCTGACCCCCTCTCTCTGGCTGCGAGTGTGACTCTCTGATTATATCCATCTATCAGATCCTAACTGAAACCCCATTTCAATATATTGAGAATTTACTTTGTTCATGACGTCAAAAGTGTGATATTAACCAACGTGATTAAATTTCACGTGGATTTTACATATGTCTGTCCAAACACACTTTTGGCAAGCAAAGAATTCCAAATTTTAATTTTTTAATATCTAACCCATTTTTAATCATTATATATACACTCACAGTGTCCATTCTTTTAACTGACGTGGATAATAAAATAATTAACAATCGACTGCTATCCATAGCATTTTAATTATTCATTTTTTAACACTTGCTTACCGGGTTCGATTCTTGGCGTTTCCTAATATCATTTTCACTTATCTAATCTGTCTTCTTACTCACATGAGAAGGGGACAGGTTTTTTCATGTAACAGCACTAAGGTATATAATAATTACAATTTAAAAGCATGTAGGCCAGAATAAGCTCACCGCCTAATCGTCGACGTCTAAAGGAGAAAAGAGTAAGCTTCTTGAGTAGGTTTAGATCAAATCGGATAACTAGTGATTCATTCGACTTGCAATTGTTTAAGCTCTCTTCAGAAGGTAAATATCACCTATTAGATATGAAGCAAAATCATGGACATCATTGTCTAACATTAGTATGATGTACTAAGAGGTAATACTATATCATTAATGAGTTTGCAGAGAGAATGTCGAATGAGTAACAAAGTACTCATTACTTTCTCTACAGAATAAATACAATATTTAGAAAGCTTGAAGACTGTAAAAGCTACTAACAGGGAAATCCCTTGATCTCCATAAGGGCTGACGGTGTTTACTAGTATAGATACATATCAACATCTCGAGATGGAATGAACAGCGCGCAAATTATATTTGTGCGCAAACGTCATTGGTGACGATGGATTACATTAACAAAGCCATTAGCAAGATGCTATTATGAAAGGAAAACGAAACACACTTATCTTTTTTCTGGTTTGTTGGGTCGTCTTTCTTTTATTTTTAAATCTGCTCTTGTTTGTAGATTCTTTTAGACAGATGTTTTCATCGAAAATACAGCAAACTTTGCCATCTGCATTCGACAGTTGACAAGACAAACATTCGTTTCCGTAACAAATTGTGCAATGAGGGTGTGCAACCATGTTACCACTTGAGAAAAGCTGCGTTCTTGCATACGAATATTTTTAAGGATATTTAAGTGACAAGAAGAATTATTTATAAGGAAGCAGAGTTATTTTTTCCTAATGCTACTGATCCTGACAAATATTTATTAGTTCTAAAGGTATATTATTATTAATATTATTATTACTATTATTATTATTATTATTATTATTATTATTATTATTATTGGTTCACAAGGAGCTTTAACATAGGTCATCAGAGATCTCTCCTTGACAATAACCCGTGGTGTTTCCTGGAAGCTGAGTGATAATAAGCCTCCCCAGCTGTCCAATTTTCTCCACCTCTTTCGGTAGAATTTGCAAATGAGTTTGCGACAGCTGGTTAACATTGATTTCTCGCTGGCATCGGCCATTGGCCTCCACTGAAATTTGACTGGAAATAAACCTCTCCAAGATCAGAGTTCTCTTCGCGCTGGTCCAGTGGAGGTCTGGTCAGTGCTCACTCCTCGAATGTTCCATCCTCCTTGCCGTTTTTCCGCTATTTGGTATCACTCTTTTTTTAGGGGGCGGTGATGGGGCAATGCAAGGGGATAGGAAAGGGATAGCGAACTTAGGGATATGCAGTTTAATTTTTTGGTTCCATGTAACGCTTTCTCATGTTTTTTTCTCTGTAGCAGTTTTTTGGCCCGCTCATGTGGTTTAGTCTCCGTATTCAAAGATTTTCCTTAATATTTCAGTTGTTTTCATCGTTGTAATTCGTTGTATCTTTCCAGCCATTCCTCTGATTCAAATTTCTACCATTTTTTCAAAGATTTACGGAATTGTTCCTATTATAGGTATTATCCTGATTTTCTTCATCAGCCTATCCTTTCAGCTTTCTGGCTACCTCTGTGTATATGCTCCATTTCTCCTTTTATTTGATATTCACGATTTGGCAGAACTTTTCTTTCTTGTTAATTATTACAACATCCGGTCTTCTTGCTTGGATGAAGTTTATCTGTTTAGATGTCTATGCCCCATAGGAATTTGTGATTTTCGTTTTCAAGTACTCTTGCCGGTTTATGCTTGTATCACTTGTCTCTTTGTTCGAGATGCAGTTGTTTGCATAATTCCCAGTGTACTGCCCTCCCCACTTGGTCGTGTCTGTTCTTGTATTCCTTTTGGGCTAGTTTGCTGCAGTCGCTTACTATATGGTTTATCGTTTCGTCTCTTTGTCCACAGTCTGCATTTGCTGTTTTCTTGTGCTTTGTCAATCTTTGCTTTGATGTGGTTGGTTCTGATCGCGTTATCTTGCGCTGCAGTTATTAGAAATTCAGCTCCTCGGTTTCGGTGTCCTTTACGCATCCATGTCCAAGTGTTTCGTTATTCTTATCGTTTGTCATCCTTATGCATCTTCCGTCTAGTTGTTTCTCTTCCCATTTTTCTTTTCTCGCCATATCTATTGTCTCTCTGTTTTGTTTTCTCAGTTTTTCCGTATCCCTCGCTACCATATTTATTTTCAGTGTTTTGCATTATGTATTTTTCTAGTTCTTTTTTGTGTCGTTCATACAACCTTTTATACAAAGTAGTCCTTTTCACGTAGAGTCGGTCAACATCGTCCATTGGATGTAGTGCATTGTGTACGACCATTAGTTTCCTGGTCTTCTGATCGAGCTGGCTCAGTTCTTCTGTGGTTCAACCTATGAACGACTCAGAGTATCTTACTAGTGATATTGTCCATGTATTTACACCTTTTATTAGGTTTATTCTATATAATTTAGTTTCTAAGAGTTTTCTTGTTCTCCTGACGTATTCCTTCCCATTTCTTTCTTTCATTTCTGTTGCTTTGATGGTGTCTGCTTCAAGAACTCCCAAGTATTTATAGGCACCTTGTTCCCCTTAGTACCCTCAACTCCGTTTGGTTCGGTAGTTGCATGCCTTCTGGCGTCTCAAGTTTTCCCTTTTCTTAAAACTAGTAGTGCGCAATTTTCCATGGCAGACTCCATTTGGATATCCTGACTTAAGATCTTGGCAGTGTCTATTATTATTATTATTATTATTATTATTATTAACAATAAATAATACAGGTTGCTACAGAAAGCACGATAAAAATTGAAAGGAGTCTGGCCAAATTTACACTAATTTATTTATTAAACCCCGATTGTTACAGTTTTGGATTAACCAAATTGACCGGAAGTAGTGGCAACTGCGATAGTTGTTACTGTTTCTTAATGTTTTGTTGTAGATGAGCATTGTTAATTTGTATAATTTAGATTATTACTTCTGATCAGTATATAGACATGTAATATTTACATTTCCACAAGATATGTCACAATAATAATGCCACAGCATACGTAGAAATATGTACGCATTTTAGATACGCAAAAACAATTATTTGCTTAATTTTATTTGCTTTCAGAAATTATTCCAATTGGTCTATTTGAACTTTTCCATATCAAATAACCGGGATTTCTGTTAGGATTATATCAATTCCTTTCGTTTTTTTTTACATAAAAATTCTGTATATTCCGATGCTTCTACTCGTACCTTCTATCATTCAGGACTCTAATACTCGAAGAATTTCTCAGCGTTTTATTAGACCTATGTTAATAGCAGAATCTGCAAAAATAATGAACACTTTCTTCTTCTGCATCTTTTTTCGTCATCTTTTTACTTGTTTTCTTCTTCTGTCTAGTTACGTCAATAAATATATGCGTATGTCTTTATATATTCTTATGAATAAAAGGTCATAATGTGGGTTTCATTTATATTAATTGAATTTTACCCAAAAATGGTTTATAAAAATCACCCAAAAATAAATATCTTCAATTTTGTGAAATTTCGATAATAGGTATTCGACATGAACTATAAATACTCCAAATTAAAGATTATCTTAATCTGAATGATTTATAAGTTTCATAATATGGACAAAACCTTAAATTTAAAAATTGAATCATACAGATTTGCATTAAATATAATCGACACCAATCAAGCAAGATTCTCAGAAATCCAATATTTTCTTAATTCACCGAAGCTTAAACTTTCATTTTTAGACATTTTCTTGAATTAAAAGTCATCTGATCCAAATTAATAAAAAATATTCTAAACAGAAAGTATAGTATTAGTATTATATCTTAGTTTTAAATCTTTACAATAGGACACAAATATGGTGCAAAACTGGTTAGTCTGTGGGATTAAGTTAACCTTTCTTGGAACAGATATTCTTTTAGTATTAATATAAGATTAACTGTCTATATGCGTATATATTTGTACGGGCACGGTTCACTGGTAAAATAACTAATTTATCATCAACAATTTCAAACAAACAGTCACAAGACACAAGAGCATGCAGAGTGGGCTATATTTAACTTGTTTGATTTCAAGAAAAGGCGAATAAAAGATAGTAAGATCTTAATAAAAAGTACAAATATCTCCAATTTCTACGCGAGACAGAATTGTAGCGCTCGGGGAGATAAATTACACATTTTGAAACTTGTATTCTTTAGCTATGTATAAACGTTAATTCTACTCTGGCAATACGAAAATATATCAGAAAAAACTGATTTACAATAAAAAATAATGAATAGTTTTCATTAGAAAGTGGAGGATAACTTTCCGATATTAATTTAACGTAAAATGATGACAGAAAGTCTCATAATTTTTGCACGAGAAAATTGGGGTGTTGGTATCTACGTTTTTCATAAACTAATTTCATCATTTTCGGCTTTTAATTTAAATGGGAATGGGGAACTTTCTTGGGTAAATTTACTTTTCTGGGCAACGCCAGAACACGAATATATATATATATATATATATATATATATATATATATATATATATATATGTATATATATATATATATATATATATATATATATATATATATATATCAGTTGAGTCTATTCTGTTATTGTTAGTATGAATTATTGTTGTTAGAAAGATGTGATTGCTCTCTGTTTTTTACTCTTTTCTCGCTTTTCTTGGTATTTTTTTCGCGGCTTTCTTGTTTTCTTTTTAAGCCCTTACCAACCTCAACACAGAACGTGAAGAAATGGCGTTTGTACATTCTTACGTAAATAAACATTGATATTTTTTTTTATCATGCGATGAAAGAAAATTTTGGAAGCAGCGAGTTGACGGACGAAACAAAAAAATAAAGTGAGTACGCTTTTCTGCACTACTTATATAAAAGAATTTCTTCTTTTTTTTGCCTTTTTTTTCTTTCCAATTATCCGGGAATAAACAATATACGACTCATAATACTTAACTGAAAGATAAGAAAGCAAAGATAGATATTGTAGAAATGTCAGTCTGTTTATGATGGAGGTGTTTCAGTGTAACCGCGCGTTTTAAAACAACAGCCTTTTTAATGTGTTAAAATTGTAAAATGTAGTAATTTTATTATGGTTCTGGATGTTTTTTTTTTAGATAAGGATTGATAATATTATTATTTGCATTATTCGGACTACTGTGTAATTCAATGTTTCGAACGATGTACCTTCCGCGAGGGTCCGTTGCATAATGAATAATGTACTGGATAAAATTCAATTCTCAGTAACAGGCTTCTGGATGTTGAATCCTCAGCATGGAATGTATTTAAAATACAATTGCAAATTAATTAAATTATTCTTCTAGCTAAAAACACTATCAATAATTTCCCTCGCCACTCTTTATCTGTGCCTAAACCTAAGCGTAGATTTCATGAACAAACCTTCTTTCTTAGAACTTCCCGCCTCTGAAACTCTCTTCCGTTTGACTGCTTTCCAGCTGACTACAATATGGTTGTCTGCAAGTCCAACATAAATAAGTTTTTATAATCGTTCCCCTTTAGTAATCCAATTTACAAAATTTCCTCTGCTTACGATTAATACAACATTATCCCAATGACTACCGTACACTCCTACGAGTAGCCTCGCGCCTTGATAAGAGGTGACTCTTTTGTAGGAAAAAGGGTATTAAACCGGTCATAACTGAAAGACGGGATGAAATAAATTATTCCTTTCAAATTTTCGTGCATATTCCTGAGTCTAATAGGAATATTTCTAAGTTCTATAGGAGACAGCTGAAGAAGGCTGAATGTTACATCGGTCGAAGATTTGCGAAAATAGCACTCAAGATGAGAACAGTAGTCTGAATAATCCAAATCATAAAAAATAATAATTTTAAACCAAAATAAAATTAAATAGATTATATTATTAACCGTGTGATATTTATATATACGGTTCTCCTGTCCGTTTTAAATGTTGGCATGTGTTTGACAACCTTTAGAAATTTACTCCTAAAGAAATCTACATCTGCCTACGTATTTATTTATCCTGCTCTATTATCAAATCGATCCTTTTCATTTCCTCTCATATTTTCCTTGACCTAACTTTTACAAACTGTCACAGCTATCTAATCTGTTCTGTAATAACCCAAGAGTTTTTTATGTTCATTCCTGGGTCACAAATCTAAGCCCGTCGTGAACGCTTACATATCAGAACAATCCTTAAGTTGAACAACCGCCTTTCCCAACTGTTCAAACTGAATGATATGGTAACGTCAAATAGAATAAAACTGATTTTATTTATCCTGTAGTATGATGATCACCATCATTGTCATCATAATCGATAACACCACATCCATCATCTTCATCATTAGCAGCATCCGTTTGGTGTCTGTTTTCATGCTAACACGTGTTGGACGACTATTAAATACTGGCTGTTAAACTGGCCAGTCTACCCCTTTCTCTTAAATCCTAACGTATCAATTCCTTTCTTACTCTATAGAAACCTACAGTTTAATATCAGTTTCGCGTAGACACAGCAACCGCGCTTCTTCCGTGACCTACGAACAAACTATAATATCTGTTTTGATTCTACAATCACTAAGTTCTGTCCTCGGTGAGTGAAAGAGAAGTATTTCTAGACTGTGTCAATTTTAATTTTTGTTACACTGCAGACTGCGCCTTTTATACAAGCTGTTTTCCCCACATTAAAAGTTAACATTATAATTAATTGTCAACGTGGGGAAGCAAGTAAATAAGGGCGTTAATTTATGAAAGGAAAGTTTAAACATTATAGAAATGAAAAATCAACAAAACAAACGTTTCTTTTTACTCATATTCAAACCAAACAAGACACATTGACTCTGAATCGTAAGGGGCTACTGTGAATAACGAAATATGGCTACAAAGACATTTAAGAAGGGAGTTGAGCTCCAAGATATCTCTTCCCATTACACTTAAATGTTTGCATGTAAGTACAGTCGATGACCAGATAAAAAGATAGAAATTTCATAATCAGTTAGAAAGAAAGAAACTATTAAAAGGTTCTCCGATATAGATGTTCACAGTTTAATGACTTTTCATACTGGTATTATTAGATTTGTGAGAGTGTGTTGAAAAGGCGAGGGGTATCTTGCTCAGCCAGATTGAAGTTTGAAAATTAGGCTGAGAGAGTGTTGTGCAATTTTTATTGTTATGTTTTTTTTTGCTTGTTTTATTTTTCATGGCATTGCCGCTCTACAGTCTTCATCTTCTTTTCTTAATTTTTGCAGTTTTTATTTTGGCATCGGAATTTTTTTCTAAAACCAACAATTTAATGTTTACTTGTGCCCTCCTCGCGTTGTATGTTGGCTCCCCTTCGGATTCAAGAGACAGGCTGCTTTTTCTGGGTGGCAGCAGTTTTCGATATTATTGGTGTTGATAACTTGTTTTATTCCGACATTTAATGCATAGCCTCTTGAATACAGCGGATACGCTTAGTATGTGTGCGGGCACGTAGATTCATTACGGATACAACGGTTGTGCTAAACATCATCGTTTCTTTCTTGGGCAGGAAGATTGGAAACAATACCGACAAAAGCATAAAAAGAATGGAGCTTTGTTTCTCACAACCAAAATCGAGGGCCTAACCGAACCTAATATTAAATCCAAAGATTGAGGAAAGAACTATGAGGTCATGCTTTTTAAAATGATATTAGGGGAAATAATACAGCCTCTCCAAAACTCAAACCCAGCACAGAATGTCGGTACAGAAGCTTGGCTTCAGAAGGAGTACTACGACTTTGTACCTTTCTCTCACCATATATTTGAAACTATGGTCTGTAGAATAAATGAAATTGGTTTTAGCCGAAATAATAGCTACTAAAGGATATAAAATAAAGAGAAATTATAAACTGGAAGGCGTAAGTCGACAAAACGTGTTATTTTTACGCATATGTAACTATGACTGTTTATTTTAACAACGATATTTTGTAAGTTTTTATATGCATATGGATTCAAATCGGCCGGTAAATAATAAGGCTGGAAAACTAGATAATTTGGCTACTATTGTTGCTGATAGCACCTACGTCATATATACATTTTTTTAAATCACTACTATATATTGGGTACAATATAATATAATAATCGATAGTATTGGATCTATCATAACTAATATGAAATCTGCATAAATTAACATATCATATTTAAGCGTATTTCAAGACAGGGCCATGACAGACGACCACTAATTGTATTGGGTACAATAGCACAATTAAAAGGGAACTGTCTATATAGTCTGTATAAATTACAATATAAAATCTAAGCGTATTTTATAAGCAGACAACGGCAACCTGATATTTTTTTTCATTTCTGGATTTTTAAAATGAGGGTGTCTTCTTCGTATTATTTAGAATATTCGGACTATTGTTCTCATTCTGAGTGCCATTTTTTACAATGTTTCCGTCGATGTAACCTCAAACCTTCTTAATGTGTATCTTGTCGAACTCGGGAATGCTTCTGTCAAACTCGGGACTTTAGACGGAATTTAGAATTGAATTCTTTATTTACTTCACGAATCACCATGTTTCGTCAGCCATGACTGGATAGCGATTCTAAGTAATTTGAATATAATTTTCGGTTGCTCAGACGGAGAATTAAACCTTCAAACTCGAAGGAATACACTTTTATAATTGATTTTTCCAAGTACTCCAACCACTGCGCCACGGGCCCTTGCGGAATTTATAATTTACAATATCATATATAAGTTTATTTTACAATCAGGCATCGGTAATTTGCTATTTTGTTTTAAATATTTATAAATATATTAATTATTCTAGCATATTAGAATATTGTTGAGAATGCTGATGAGACATGAGACATGGACCAATTTGGAAATAAAAAGTGCGATCAGAAAGTTATAGAAAATAGCCGCAACTCTATAGATTAGTAGTATGTAATGAAATTTGTTGCACGAAATGAAAAACAAAACTGTTTTTTATAACAACAACAAACGTATTAATTCAATACAGTAACGTACACTGTTCGGTATAGGTGGAAGAAAGTTGGACAGTTTTCTCACAGCACGAAAACATGACGTCATTCTTCAGCATATCTGTTTTTTTTTTCTTTTTAATATATTTTCACCCCAAACAAGGCGCATTGCCACTTTCATGTAAGGGCTACTATCATGGACATAAGCTACAGGGGTACAATGTAGGGAGTTGGGAAGCAACATGTCTGTTCATATTACATTTGAACTTCTGCATGTCAGTACAGTTGGGGAAGCAGGGACTCGAAAGGGATTCCAAAGTCTAGCAGTTCTGGGGAAGAAACTACTAGAGTAGAACGCTCTCTTACATCTAGAGATTTCTACTGTGTAGAGGTTTTAGTTGCTTGTCGGGTTTGTCGGAGGTGTTTACGTCGAAGGGGTATAAGTGTTTGCAGTTTGTGGGAACATTCACCATTAAAATACTTGTTGCACAGGCAGAGGGATGCAACATTTTCGTCGATAGCACAGATGCTGAAGCTTAGATGACAGGTCAGGACCTATCAGGTTGGCGACTGTCTTTTGAACCTTATTTAGGAGCGAGAGACTAGTAGCACATGCACCAGCCCAAATATGGCAACTACGCCATACATGGGCAAATGTTGGCCTGATAGAGGTACATGATACATTCAGGTGTTAGTAGTTTTCTAACACGGTAGAGAGAGCCTACCTTCTTCACAGTGGTCCTGGCCGAGGAGTTTAAAAGAAGTGTTGCCTACGGTGATTGATCTCTTTCCCTTTCCTTAACGTTATATAACCCATCTTTCATTCAACACACCATCTTTCATTCAACGTCACCATCTTTCATTCTACCCAGGGAATTATTCTGTTTTACAGATCTGGGTTATTATCATACAATCAGTGCAATCCTTGTCAAAATTTACACTAGTTTAATAAGAAACAAAGAGATATTACTCTGTATAAATATTGAAAGTGTTCTTCTATAATAAACGTAATATATACATATATATATACATATATATATATATACATATATATATATAATTTTAAAATCTTCTACTGATATACAGACATATAAAAATGAGACTATTGTCTTAAATGGCATTCATTCAGGGCGGGTTAAATCAGCTTTCTCTGAAGAAAGAAGATTTATGAGGATATTAAATTAACAAGCCATCTCCAGTTGCATGTATATTCTTATCCTATGAGCTGACAAGCGTCGTATCTTTGCATTTCCTGCAAGGTGTTGATTTCCATAAACCCCTGATATTCTTAAATAGACACCCATCTCGTTCTGGCTAGGCTCAACGTTGCTTAACTTCGGTGATCTAATGAGAACTAGTGCATCAGAGTGATTATGCTGTATTGTATGTATTAGTGTGATGTAACAAAACCTATTGTACAAAAGGAAAAACAAACTTTTTTATAACAACACCAAAAGTATTTATTCTATTACCTACACTAATTCGTTATAAGTGGAAGCAATTTGGACAGTGTTTAACTGAGAAAGCGAAAGATAGAACATTCTTTTGGACTGTTGAAGCTCTATCAGCGTTCTTCGGGTAAAAAGAAGTGGAAAAAAACGAAAAAATAAAGAGAAAAAGGAAAATAGAAAAGAAAAGGAAAAGAAAAAAGAAAAACAAAAAAAGCAAAGGACAAAAAATAGAAACAAAGTAAAAAAAAAATAGAAGACAATAACAAATGATTAAAAAAATAGTCTCGATAACGAAGACAAAAATGCCCTAAAAGTGTGTAAAAAAAACATGGCCGACCATTCGCCTTAAAAGGCCCGCAAATAAACATGGCGACTGTCATTATTTCTCGTTGATGGTCTGGATGCGAAAAAAGAACACGGCCAAGTTAAGTCATTTGCCATCGAGACAGAAAAGAATAAACAGCATCGGACGATCCAGTGGACAGAGACGAAAGATAGTGAGATAGATAGATAGATAGAGAGAGAGAGAGAGAGAGAGAGAGAGAGAGAGAGAAAAGACTATTTCCTCGTAAGAATAATTTATTTGTTATACGGATCTTGAAGACAAAGTACAGTTGTAACATTCAGTTGTAATAAATAACATTTCTTGACCTTCGGGCTAAAATACAGCGACCTTTCACGACTCACTAGAAAGTAACTTTATAAGGAATTAGTGAGCGGCGCCGACAACCCGCTCGTTGAGCGTTTGGGGTTGTCGAGGGAGATCTGCTCCCTGTTGAGGTGGGCGCCAGGTTTGAGTCATCTCAAAAACTCTGAGTTCTGATTGGTCTGGTGATTGGCCCGAAACGCGTTGTCCCTCAATGCCATACTAAAATGTGCCGAACCAGTGAGGTCGTCCGTGTGTCCACGTTGCAAAAGCCTAGCCGAGGAAACGCCGGAACACGCGTTTTTTGAATGCAACGGACTCAAACGGTATTAGGTGTATGTCAACGCGATGACGGCTCGCATCGATCCCGAGCAGCGTCGCCCTCTGGACCTGCCTTACATCATCCTCAGCGCCGAGTCGCCGTGGGACAGGAAGAGACGAATGTTGTTTCTTGCGATCCTGGCCAGGACCAGAATTGTGATATGGACGTCAAAAGTCCAAGAGAAGTGTGTGTTTAATCTTTTGCTGATCAGGATCTGGTCCCCTTCTTCAAGCACCAGCTGAATATAAAGATCAGATGTTCATGAAAAAATTATATTTCGCGGGCTTTGACCGAAGATGGTTCAAGTTAGCGAATTTATGTGTGCGTAGAGATGTCATATTTGAGTTCGTGTTCCCCTCACAAGCATCGCACGCACTAACCAAATCCTGCCGTACTCCAAACCCCTAAAACAAGTGCTTTTACTAGGTTCTTAGCTAGCCGAGTGAATGGAACCCTCCACCCCCGATAGGAAACCGCTAATATACACACACTCCGATCTTTTTTCATCCTCAGCCACCCCAATAAGTGATCTTATCTTAGAGTATCTTTATATACCGCCATTTACCGCATAAGTCACTGTTCTGAAATCCATCTAGGAGACAGAACCTCTGAACTAAAACCTGCGATCCACGCATTTATCAATCATCTTGCTTTTTTAGCTTGTCATTGTGTCATAGTTGCAGGGATTTAATGAATGGTATTGGTGTCGTACAAGGTTTTGTCACTATAACCCAGCGAAGTACAGATATCCCAATGGTCCTAGATCATTCTTATCTAATCACTTTTCAAAGTCCTATTGTAAAGAAGGCATAGCGACATGTGTAGACTTAATCGGTTGGGAACATAGTCATCATTTCACACATAGGTGGCAAGAATCTTTTCTTAACGTCGTTATAATGTTCTGATTTATTCTGATAGGGACACTTTCCGGCGGAGATTTTTGTAACTTAGCAGCTCTATTTAGCGACAGCACTGCTCATTCATTGTATGGAAGGGTGCCGGAAAAGGTGCGCTAAATATTGCCTGTCAGAACGAAGCTGGTTAGCTTACTGCAGCTAACGGCAATTTACTACAGCAGGAACAGCAGAAATACGAAATTAACAGGAAGTAAGATGAAAGTGAACATAAGTTGTTGGAACGTTAGAACTCTTCTTGATCTGGAAATAAATGCATGTCCGGAACGACGAACGGCACTGGTTATGAATGAGCTACAAAGCTTAAACATCGATATAGCAGCTGTGTCTGAAATACGTCTACCAGGTTAGAACCAAATTACTGGAGTGAAGTCGGGTTACACACTTTTCTGGAAAGGTAAACCGGAGGGCATGAAGCGGGATGGTGGTGTTGGCTTTGCAATCAGATCCACTCTTGTTGAGAAGATAGAACATCAAACTGGAATCACTGATCGTTTCATGAATCTCAGGGTCCCTCTGTCGATACTGTCTATTCTGTCAGTGTATGCACCAACTATGGAATCCACAGAGGAAAGCGTCATGTCCTTTTATGGGACTCTTCGAAATACCATTGCAACTGTACCAATTGAAGAGAAGCTGATTGTACTCCCCGATTTCAATGCACGTGTTGGTCAGGACCTTGACATATGGGATGCACTTGGCCGTTATGGCATCGGCAAAATTAACAGTATTGGTTTACTTTTACTGCAGCTTTGTTCAGAATTTATATCTTGATGTGTCTAATACATTCTTTCGTCAAAAGCATAAGTTTAAAGTCATCGATCAAAACATGAGCATTTTATCAACGTTATACTTACACGTAAAAGTGACATGAAAGGCATGTGCAATGTGCGCGTCTTGTGTAGTGCTGACTGTGAAACTGATCACAAGTTGGTATATGGAGAATTTAAGCTCTGCATTAGTAGAAAGATTCGAATGGCAGAGGTTAGTGTTCCAAAACATGTTGATGTCTCAAAACTAAGAGATCCTGCAATTCGCATTGCTTTGCAGGAAAAACTTAGCACAGTTGAGTTTAATGACACCTGGGAAACTTCTAAAGATCAGGTATATACTTCTGGAATGGCGATACTTAGTCTGAAGAAGTCTGTACACAAAGACTGGTTCGATGATAATGATCCAGAGATGAAGGCTCTCTTGGAGGAGAAAAAGGTCCTCCATGAGAAAATATTGAATAACAATCTCAGAAACAGAACAGTTGTCGAAAGAAAATACAAGGAGCATAAGACAGTTCTACAGAGAAAGCTTAGGAGAATGAAGAATATGTGGTGTTTCTATATATCTGCAAAGGTTCAATCTGCTTATAACCGGAAAGACACCAAAGACCTATATAGTCTTCTTAAGCAGGTTTTTGGCTCAAAGCCTGCTCCTTTTGTACCTTTACTGTCCAGAGATAAGTCAACTCTCATCAAAGATCCAGATGAAATCAGAGAGCGATGGATGGAGTAATTTTCTGATTTTTTTCAACCCATCAAGTGTTGATGAAAGTGTCATTAATGGCTTGCCTCAGCTTGACATTCTTCATCACATCATTGAGGTATTCTCTGCTATGGGGAGGATAAAAACTGGGAAAGCACAAGTCTGCATTCCCATTGAGCTGTTTCAACATCATTAAAAATATTGGTTGCTAAATGTGCGTTTTTTCTTTGTATTGCAATTGTATTCTTTTCTATTGTATTGGCCTTGAATTCTGTTTTTTTTTATAAATGTGGAAAAAATTTAGAAAAGTAAAAATCCACACATGTTTATATGTAAATAAAATCATACGAAAAACGCTGGTGTTGTTTGTTTTTTTTATATCTTATGTCGATAGAGTGAATGTGGTATTATGTGGAATGATACTAGTGTAAGGAATAGACAAAGTGGACGACCCTCGACACCCACTTTCCCCCAAAATCCTCCTTTTTTCTGGACTCGTGCCTAATCTTTTTCCTTTAAAGTTGCTGTTTTTTTTTTTCATTTCAATAAAATATTCTGTGTAAAATATAATTTTTAGGGGCATGTGGAACTTCAAGCTTTGTGAGGAAAGAGATAAAAATGATCATGGTGTAGTATCTTTTCTGATGCTACACTTTGTGACAAAACCAACTTGATCCATTAAGTCTGAAGGTTTTTTACTCAAAAACCAATCCCATTCTTTGAGTGTTTGGACTCACAGGGACTTGCTTTTTTTTTGTTGTTATTCTTAGTCTAATAGGGAAATATTAAATGTTTCTATTGTTTTTCAGATAGATTGTCCTCGTCATTTTGGGGGATACCATATACATTGGAACCACACGTTCATAATCAGTATCCGTTGGGGGTTAGCCTATCTGGTGGCGCTCCAGGTTCGGCCGCAAAGCCCGGAGGAAAGAATGATCCAGGAATTACTGTTAGCACGCCTAGAGGTGATGTTCCGGGAGAATCGTATGTCACGTCCGTGGCATACATGTTCTGGGAGCACCCTTTTCCACGGGAGTAACCTTTGGGGAGTCGGTCATGTCCAGTGCCACGCCCGGGGCAATTCCCTTCCGGTTATAGAGGAAGAAGTATTTGCCGCGCCAAGAAGCGAATCACGGATAGGTCGGAACTATCATTGGGAGATTTCCCGAATCTATGGGAAAGGTCTGACACCGTAAGGGTAGCCTATAGTGAGGAAGAGGAGGAAGCAGAGTGAAGGAAATAGGCAGAGGATAATCTGGGCGGTGCCAAGATAGGTTAAAACAACGCCCATAAAAGAGGCCAAATATCCGTGTTTAGCTATTGGTGAGAAGCTATTAGTGAGGAGTGAAGACCAGTCATAACGTCCTCATCGCTGGCAAATAGCTCGCAGAAGGTGGAGAAAAACTAAAAAGGGTAAAATCCCTGGAACTAATAAGATCGGATGGGCACCCGTCGAGTAATTCGAAAAATCGACAGAAGGAGGATTGGCCAGCTCTCAATTCCGGAGACGCAGAGGATGCCAGAAAGAAGCCCACAAAAAGACACAAGAATAGAAGCGAGACCTGTAACAAGTTGCGGTCTTCAAGAACTAAAGTCCCCAAGTTATGACAGGGGCCTATTCAAGACTAAATATGAAAAAATATACGGAAGGGAATGTGATAAAGATCATCCCAGGAACAATGGAGAGAATCCAGGAAAAATCAGTGTCACTGCTTAAAGCAGATGGGGAAAGCAAAGGACTCATAATGGTCTAAAAGAACAAAATGCTGGTAGTGATAGGCGATCTGGAAATACCGGCA
Organism: Euprymna scolopes; assembly: GCF_053919585.1. Lineage (NCBI taxonomy): Eukaryota > Metazoa > Mollusca > Cephalopoda > Sepiida > Sepiolidae > Euprymna > Euprymna scolopes. The sequence continues at coordinate 90,928,912 of NC_136488.1, forward strand.
CTCTACATAGTCAGGCGAAGTTTTGCTATGTCGGACCTCATACTGCTAACTAAGGAAGAAGCCTAAAAACTGGCAAAGTAGGATCTCACGTGGAAGAATATCCGCATGAAGCCAGAATACCAGTCGAAAAGGCTAACAAATAATACAGTCCTGGAAGTCCCCATGCTTTGTTAGTGAAGAACATATTGGACAATAATGTTCCAATATGAAGAAGCCAGTCAGAGGTCCTAGGAACATAATTACTCGAGACTATAGATTGCTAGTTAGGTTGGGTAGAAGGAGCTTCAATAAGATACCAGCGCAATTAAATTTCGAGCGCTGATCAATGAGATAGCGTTAGTTAAAGTGGACGCCAATCACTTGGATAGAGAACTATATGAAAGTCAAGTAATTAGGGCTAAATTAAAAAGAGTCTCTAACGAAGCTGTTAACGTTGACGCTGTTGAGTACATTCGAATAGTGAAAAACCTGGAAGTATGTGATCTCGTATCGACTAGCAAGATTTGCTAGAGGTTTTGTGAGCATTTCAAGGAGCGCTTCGCTTCACTAGGCCTATCAGTCTGCTAAACAGAGTTGAAAGTTTTAGAACAAGTTCCTGCAAACCGACTGCAGGTTATTACCGGCGACTCGATCGAACTGAATCAGAATTACGCTGTCAAGGGGAGATCGATTCAAAACAACTTGAACTTGGTGCGCACGGTCTTAAAGGGGATAGAAGACGACACATAAACCGTGCTGATCAATTTAGACCAGTCTACAGCTTACGATATGGTCGACCATGGTCTCTTGGAATCTGTTATAGAGACCGCCGGTTTTCATCCGGACTTCCGCAAATGGGTATCTGTTCTGTATCGCAGACTGACGGTAGCGGTGCAAGTAACTGGTAGGCTCTCGGAGTCATTTGGGGTCTCTTGATCGAATCATCAGGGTTCTCTGCTGTCACCCCTGCTTTATGTCCTAGAGTCCTAAGGGACGAGGTGGCGAGATCAGTCCTGTGCGGCATTGCTTTTCCTGACGAAAAAACGTGCCAGGGTGTCCGCGTACGCTGATGATATCGCCGTGTGTATGTCCTGCCGTAATGAGATAGAAGCGGCGAAGCAGGCGCTCGCTTAGTATGAAAATGTCACAGGGGCCGTTGTCAACTGTAGCAGGGGTCGTTATCAACTGTTGGCCTGCGGTTGGGAGCCTGGTCGAGGCTTCTTACAGTTCCAGGCGGTTTTGTTCGGACCGGGTCTTCAGCTGGGAAAGATTTAGTCGGAGGTACAGTGAAAGGTCAAATCGTCTGTGGGAATTTGAATTTGAATTAAATTATCCTTGAAGTGTCGTGCGGTCGATGATCCTTTACCGCATGTCTGTACTGTCTCTGCCTGCAGACAGCTTAATGGCTTTTAAGCAACTCCTCTTCTCGCTTGTTTGGAAGAGGGGAAAGCTGTTTGTCTGTAGACAGTTCTGTACGCAAAGTTTTAGCGAGGGAAGCTTCAGGATGCCCCACCTGTAGTGTCATTTACACGCTGAAACTTTAGCTTTCCTAAGTCATACGTAACTCGAAAATTTTACATAGATCCTTGCGGTTGAGCGCTCCTTTCCTCCTCACACCCAACCACTCCTGGGAAGGTGGTCGAAGACTGAGTGGGGAGACGTCATTCTTCGCCGAACTCCGGGCAGCCCTTAGGGCATTGCCGGGGTCCAGTGACCCTATTCGGTCTATAAAGAGACTATATCGGGACAGTGGTGGGTACCGTAAAGGATCTGCTGGTGGAGCGGCTGCATATGTCGGAGGAAGAGGTCCGCTCGCAGTGGAATAGGGCGCCAAATCAGAGCTACTTGAACAACTCGGAATTCTCTCTGATCTGACGACTTGTTCGATATGAACTGCTACTCTACGACAGACTCAGTAGAGCCGGAGCAAGGGAACACGAGCTACCCTTCTGCTGCGCTGCAACGAAAATCAAGATGATACTATAGATCATGCATTCCTCCTTTGCAGTAGACTTCGGGGGATCTGGAAGTATGTCGGAGAAGTAACGGCCCGAATCGACCCCGAACGGTCGGTGTCCCTTAATTTGGCGTACGTTATCGACAACATGGACCCGCCGTTTACTAGGGAGAAACTAATGGCTTTTTTCGTGATCCTAGCAGTAACTAGATAAGTGATATGAACTGCACGTCTTGGCGTAGTCCATGGGGTTTGATCTGTTTTCTATCAGGATTTGGTTGTTTATTTTAAGCTCCAAATTAAAGTAAAAATCAGATGCGATTGGAAAATAAACTGTTGTGGTGGCACACATTCATTTGCATATGTGGATAGTAATTACACATAAATAGGAAGACTCAGTTAGTCTGAGTGTGTGTTCACCAAAAGCCACCGAAGGCCGCCGAGAGCAGATATGTTTCTCCAGCAAAGACTCTCTTATTTGACACCATTATGTAAATATCCTGTAAATATACCTTTTCCTAATACACTTCTTATTTGATCTACCTTTGTTTGTTGAGTCGTCATTTGTATTGCTTTCTACGTTACTTGTTTCAACCTGCAAACTCAACAATTACATAGCATGAAATTCAATAGATGAGTTCACAACACCAGTTTGTGCATCCGACTAGGCGCTAGGTTTGAGTTTGTTCCCGTACATGCAGTCCTAGGTTCTATGGAACCCAGCCCGATCCAAAGTTTATTAGAATAGGGTTTGATAAGGTAAACACTTTAGGTTTTAGACTAGGTATGATTGTTGTTCCTGGACCTGCTTTACTTTTTCATCGGTACTAGGAGAGCCTCCAAATATGGCCATCCCACCCTTTGTTTTGTCCCCAGTTTGTTGACCCTATACGTACATTTATATTGGACGATCCCGAATTAAATTGTTTTTGAAAGATTACCCTTAGGTTCCAAACTTACTATTAGGGAAACACCTGCTTGTTTTTCGACTTTGCCGTGCTACACTAAGAAATAGGTAGGGAGGTTCTTACGAACCCGCCCTTATAGGCATTTTATTAAATTGTTTTTCTTTTTCTTTTTTGGGGGATGTATTGTAGTTTGCCCCCGTCCTCATCACATCATTTCTTATTTTGAAAAAAAACCCTTAAGTGTGTACATATTTTTATTGCCTTTGCTATTGTATATAAATGTTTTTTGGATTCTTTTCCAGACAAATTGTAAATGAAAGCCATCACATAAGCTGGGGATCTTTTAAATAGGTAGACGTCGAGGGTAGAATGAAGTATTATGATGATAGTAACTAGTTTAGGGTTCAATAAAGTTTCAAGCAAAGTTTAGTTAAATTACCCCCGATCCCCACTTCCCCTACTTGCCTTTGTGCCTCTGTGTGGTGGATCCAAAATAAGGCACCGGTAATAGATAATGCGAGAGCTGGGAGCACCACAACTAAATAAAATTAGTTCTGATGCTACTCTCACCTTTTCTGTCCTCGATCAGTTGAGAGGAAATCCGTCATGACTGAGACAATTTTTATTTTTGTTCCTATCAAGAGTGTCCGATTTTGTGGTACTGAATGTTTCCCACATTAAAAACCGACCTTGTGTCTAAATCTTCCCTCATAAGGATGCAGGTAAATAGGAGCATTCAGTTGTAAGTGGCATTCTTCTAGATGGTAAAATATCCAATGCACAGTGTGGCGGATATGGCCAATACAATTAGGAGCTGTTTAAGACTCCTACTTGGCCATTGCTAATGGAATGGGCAAATACTACTCCTATAAATTAAATTAAGAGTTTCGTTTGCAATTCGCTGCAAAATCCCGTGTCCGACAGAAAGATTCCCTAGTTCGATAGAAACATTCCTGAGTTTGACAGATGGATTCCCGTGTGCGACAGAAAGTTTCCTAAGTTCGACAGAAAGATTCGCGAGGTCGACAAAAAGATTTCTGATTTCGACAGAATGGTTCACGAGTTCGACAGAAAAGTTCCCGAGTTCCACGAAATACACCTGAAGAAGGTCGGAGGTTACATCGGCCGAAATGTTGTACAACTCAACTTCAGAACAGTAACAATGGAATCCCAATTGCCAATCCTCATCAGAAAAAAAGTAATAGAATAAAACAATATTGGCATCATATACTTATATACGTCGAAATTATAAGATATGTGATAAAGAACAATAACTTTAAAGGACCTTGACCGTAAAAATAAGCGCTGAGACATTTACATTATTAGGAAAGTATCAACTTTATTTATCTAGTACTTTCGATAACAAGAAATATGAAAATATAGATTGCTTGAAATTTTGTAGTCTGTTCTGTTTTGAATCCTCCCAATTAAGGAGAATGCTTGAAGAGATAGAATAATGTTTATAAATGGTCTTGAATATCAAAAAGCGAAGGCACTGCGCATTTCAGGGTCACAACGTACCTGTGTGCGGTCGTTATAAACAGCAGAAAGATAAATAGTTATGCAAAGATGTAATGGCTGTATCCGTGTTCACATGTATTTTCATAAGGTTTACCATATTTTCATAATGACTTTTGCATATATTTGCAACTAGCCGTAAACGAACAATATATGGCCCATAATATTTAATTGAAATATGTGCAGATCTGTATCATATGTACACACTACACACACACACACACACACATATATATATATATATATATATATATAGAGAGAGAGAGAGAGAGAGAGAGAGAGAGGGAGATAGAGAGAGAGGGAGACAGACAGACAGACAGACAGACAGAAAGAAAGACAGACAGACAGAAAGAAAAAATAGTAGTAGTAAGTTATTTAAATATGTATGACAATTAAGCAACTCAGAAATTTCCTCGTTTCATCCGCGTAAAGACTCATCACACGACTTCATAGACAATTACGTGATGTTATTGTAATTTTATATACACACAGGGTGTAAAGTTAGCAGCTAATGTTTTCATTAGCCAATGACCGAGCTTTTATCAGAAAAAGTTCGCTCGAATGGTATTTAACGATTCTTTGTTCCGTTTTGAGAAAGATGTGTCATTCTACTTTGTGTACGAAAATGAAACCTTGTTTTAACCTGAAAATTTTCTTTATTTTTATTTACATTTTAAGTCTAATATTTATTTAGTTTTTTTTTTATTTTGTGATTATTATTACAATATATTTTTCATCCATTTATATACTCTTAAAAACATATTTAAGATATTCCAAGCAACGTGTTATTTTTAAATATGTATTTATTTCAATATCTTCAGACATTTCGATGTGTAAAAGCTCAAATTCAAAAGTATATACATTTGATTCACTTTTTTGTTTCAATATTCTTCTTTTGTTAAAGACACGCTTTCTCTGCTGATATAGAAGTCGGTTTTGATGTTGGGATAGTTGAGATTTGAATGTCGGTGTGGATCACATGACGATGTTTTTTGCAGAAGTGCATAAAATAGAACCTGAAAACGTTTGACTTGATAATCAACTCTAAACAAAATCTTGAAAGCTAGAAACCAACAATTATTTATTTATAAATGTTTCGGTTTTTCATCGATTAGAAACGTTGTTGCCAAAAGTACATAGGCGTTAAGTTCTTTTTTTATATATTTTTAAACTCTTCTACATCAAGGCATACGTATAAGTGTTGGCAGGAGTTTAGCTTTGAATGGTTATATTTGGAGTTATCTTGAAAGGAAATAAAGTAACTGTGTTATAAAAGCTGTACATGGGCTACTTTTCATTGTGTCAAATGTCATTTTGTTATTGTTGTCCTATTAAGAGAGACACTTAAATATCTACAGAAAAGTGAGGAGTGTACTCACTTTTATAATACGATGTAAATTCTATATAAACTTATGAGTAATATGAGCAGATATTTTTTACACAAATCTTACCATTTACGGGGGTGAACCTATTCGGATATCCACACAACGATAATAACAACAAACTTTTTTTTTAATAATTTAGGTACTAAAATTTTAAAGAAATACTTTCCTTAGATAAAAGTTTCAGTTACTTTAACTAATTAATTATCAAACGGATTGCTGCGCTGTGCATAAGCGTCACTAATGTGCATGTGTTTGGTAAAAACTTGTAATATTAAACGCAATGTAATTAATTGTGGAACATGTATTGAAGGCAACAGTGTGCCAAACGTTGATACGCTGTTCATTTTGTAAACTTAATAATTTTATGAATGCCAATGAAAACGTACATTACTTTCAAAAAAGGAAAAGATTATAATACTCATGCTGTGATGTTTATTTCTCTATTATATTTTTAAATACAAACACATCCACCTCTCTCGCTCTCTCTCTCTTTCTCTCTCTCTCCCACACACACACACACCAAGGATAGAAATCAAAACGTTTAGCTTACGATTTACTTTTTCTTCTGAGTTATTAAGACATGTTTGCTCCAATGCTAAAAATTAAAACATGCACCAACGCACGTTACGCATACATATACGTAAGGCCGTCGTTCTACCTTCACCTTTTTTTTAATTTTTACACTTTTGCACCGATTTTCCCGACTAAAACCCAAATATAAAGTTTCGCATGGGTATGAATACTCTATATATTAAGTTTTATGTCTGTGGACCAAAAAAACTGAGAGAAGAGTTTGGTAAGCAAACGTTTTTAAACATATATATATATATATATATATATATATATATATATATATATATATACGTATACATAAATATATACATATATATATATATATGTATATATCAAAAGGTTTGCGTTTACTACAGCTTTTTACGTAAATATTACGCCTATAAATCATGTAGAATAGCTGCATGAATATAATTACAGGTAATAGTTAACTAAATTTGATCATCGCATGAGAAAACCGAAAACCTAATAAGAATTAATTAAAATAAATGTTTAAAAGAATATGCAAATTAGCTAGATCTCTTGCAGATGACTGCAATTCCACGACCTATATATAACAAAGTTGTATTTTCTCTTTTAAATAAATAGAAAAAAGCGTTTTAAATATGAATATAAACATACACAAAAAAAAATTATAAGAGTGTATATATATATGCACTCTTATAAATTTGTTATATATATATATATATATATATATATATATATATCTGTGTGTGTGTGTGTGTGTACGTATATACGAGATGCTTTTTATAAGTTTCCAGATTTTTTCCTATGGGCACTTTTATTGAAGATATATGCATGAAACTCTAGTCTCCTTCGAAGTAATCTTCTTCGGCTGCAATGCACTTGCTGTACCATTACAACAAGTTTTGGAAGGGCCTATGGATGTCCCCTTGTGTGATCCTTGTCACAGCCTCTTTCATCTCCTCAAGTGTCTCATAATGACATTCTCTAATGTTTTCTTGAACTTAGGAAACAATGTTAAGTCACAGGGAACAAATTCTGGGTGATAGGGAGGGTGAGATTTTGTCTTGATGCCCAACTTTGGTTAAATAGTCTTTGACAAGGATGGAGTTGTGAACTGGTGGGGTTGCGCAAATTTTCTGCATCTCCAGTTCCTCGTGAATTAGTTGGTGTACAGTTCCCACACAATAATAAAACTGTGCACTTATTTTCTCTCTAGACACACGACGGTCCTTATCCATGAAATTCCTGATTTTGTTTATCAACTCTGGTGTTCTGACTTCCTTACTCCTCCCACACCTCTCATCATCCTTCAGACTCCATTCCTTTCTTGAATCTCTTATGCCACTCAAAAACTAATGTTCGATTCATGCAGGATGGTCCAAAACAGTCTGATGCATTCCATACCTTTCTGTGTTTTTTTTTTCCTAAGTTTAAAACAGAATTGTACTGCATATCACTTTTCTAAAGTGTCCTCACGTTCAGATTTCATTTTTGAAATTTACCACCTATGGCAATAATGCTTTCGTATGATACATTTCAATTCTCACTGTAGCTGTTCATTTTAACCTGAAATCATACAAATTAGCCAGTCATCACATAAGATATGCAGAGAAAACATACTGAATTTTCAAGGGTCTAAAAAGGTCTGCACACTTAATTAAGGCACCTATATACCTATATACATACACATATATGTTAGGAATTAAGATTATGAGATGATGTATTATTTCTCTGGGAACTTTGGATTACCATTTTTCTGTCATTTTTCTCTACTGTTGACTTATGACTTGTCGCACTTATTCGATCAATTCTAATATATAGTATACTATGATATCATTTCTATACTGATTCTTTCCTACTATGGACAGGCGTACTTCACTCTATCGAAAGAATATATGAAAGGTATGCACTTATTCGTTGTTTTGCATTTTTTTGTTTTTCGTCTCTGCATAGATTATTGCTGTTCCAAGTTCACTCGCACCTATCAATATAACCAATCAGTTAATCTTCTGTTTATAAAAAAACTTGGACCATTCAACATTACAACATGGGACGTTATAGAATCATGGAATGTTTACTAACAAAAAAAAATTCCCAGGAATTTAAGTAAGGGTTTCAGTTTCCTTTGGAAGATAAAACGGAGATAAACAGACACCTCAATTCACATCCTTACATTATGCGTGACCGCCCTCGCGCTCTCACTGGACTCTTCGGAATTGACCACATTTCGTGTCTGCTTGCTCGAGTCGTTAACCGAAAGAAATCTCCTTAATTGCAGAAGTCACGTGATTTCGCCAACTTCCCGTAACTAAAGTTACAAATCTGACCTATCATCTCTCACTCACTCCTCCAGTTAACGACTTTCTTCATTTATCAACTGTTCATTTTTCACAAGTACGTTAAAATAAAATTTAAATCTTTTTTTTTTCTAACTAAATAACTGTGAAAATTAACACTTTGCCATGGCATGAACTAGCTTGAACATAATTACCTAGAATTTCTCTTTTTTATTATTGCAAAAAATATGCTCAATTGCATTGTAAACACAATCCTGAAATCTTTGTATAGTTTATTTTTATTAATTTTTTATTACATTTTCGCCCCAAACAAGGCATATTGCCACTTTGTTTTAGGGCGCTACTATCACGGACATAGGCATCAGGGGTATTGTGTAGGGATTTGGGCAGCAAGATGTCGGTTCACGTTGCATTTGAACTTCCGCATGTCAATACAGTTGGGGAAGCAGGGACCCGGCAAGGAATTCCAAAGTCTAGCTGTCCTGGAGAAGAAACTACTGGAGTAGAAGGCTCTCTTACATCTAGAAATTTCTACTGTGAAGGGGTGCGATTTAGCTGCTTGTCGGGTTTGTCGGGAGTATTTACGTCGAGGGGGCACAAGTGCTTGCAGTTCGTCAGAGCATTCAACGTTATTTGTAGAAAAGGCAGAGGGATGCAACATTTCGTCGATGGGACAGGGGCTGAAGCTTAGAATACAGTTCAATACTTATCAGACTGGCGACTCTCTTTTGAACCTTGTCTAGGAGTGAGAGACTAGTAGCAGATGCACCAGCCCAAATATGCCAACAATACTCCATACATGGGCGAATGGTGGCCTTATAAAGGTATAGGATACTTTCGGGCGTTAGTATCTTTCTAGCACGGTAGAGAGAAACTACCTTCTTCGCAGCGGTCCTGGCGATACTCTCGATGTAATTGTTCCAACTCATGTTTCCTGAGAGCGTAAGGCCGAGGAGTTTAAAGGATGTACTCTCAGATAAAGAGCCATTGGCCATTACTATTGGTGGTAGAGAAGGTTTCTTGTAATTATTGAAGGAAACGAGTTAAGACTTGGCAGCATTAAATGTGACCATCCATTTATGTCCCCAATTCACTAGAGATCGGAGGTCATCCTCTAGTGTTTCTGCCATTTCTTTAGATATGTGTTCATTTGATTTCCTGTCGTGTCTGTTATAGAGTGTGGTGCCATTAGCATATATACCCATCTCACAGGCAATTTTGTCAGGGAAGTCATTTATGAATATTAGGAATAACAGACGTCCCAGGATAGACCCCTGAGGTACTCCCGCATTTATATCGTATTGGTTAGATGTACGACCGTTGAGGACAACCTGGATTTTTCTCTTATCTAAGAAGGATTTTATTATGTCATGTATTCTTCCAGTGATACCATATGGTCTGATTTTCCTGAGAAGACCTTCATGCCATACCCTGTCAAAAGCCTTAGATATATCTAGAGCTACCGTTCTATCCTTCCCCCCTTTGTCCAGTTACTGGTATATACGTTCTGAGATTACAGTTAGGATGTCTGTTGTTGAACGGGCTTGTCTAAATCCATATTGTTGGTCCGTCAGAAGTTTAGCATCTGTAAGGTGATGAACTAGAGCTTGGTTAATTATGGTCTCTAATATTTTGGCGAAAAATGGGAGGAGGCTAATAGGGTAATAATTTACTGGGTCAGTTTATTCGCCAGCATTCTTGAAAACTGGTATCACAGAAGCAGTTTTCCGGCAGGCAGGAAAGCAAGATTCATTAAGGCATTTGTAAAGTTTGGAGAGAACTGGAGCAACTTTGGCGAAGCACTTTTTTAATAGCACAACCGGGATGAGATCAGGTCCACATGCTTTTGCAGTGTCAAGATTTCGTATGATAGCATGCACCTGAGAAGGGGTGATTTTTAGATCATCTAGTGTGGCGTCTGTCCGCAAGGAAAGTCAGGGAAGGGGTGGTTGGCAAGGTCCAGTGTGGAGTTGGAGGCAAACCGACTGGCAAGCATGTTAGCCTTCTCAGTTGCAGAGCAAACAACCTCATGATTGTTGGATAGTGAGGGGGATTGTTGATTGCCCATTATTTACTACACTGTTGTAGATTTTCCAGAAGTTGCGTGTTCCTAATTTCTGTGCTTCGATGCGTTTCAGTAAATTCTACCTTAGCTGTCGCTATTTTTTTCTTACAGTTACTTCTGGCGTCTATATACTTCTGCATGTTTGAACTGGACTTATGTTGGTTAAATCTGGCGATGGCGGCTGTACCCATAGAAGTAAACCGTTGGGGAAAATGGGGCTTGCTATAAAATTTCCGTGTGGGAAAATGTGCTTCAATTGCTGTTTTGAATTATTCAGTGGTCTCATGTGCGCACTGTTCAGCAGGAAGTGAAAAGATATTTTACTATGCGGAGTCCCTGATGAGATCCGTGATTGCTTCCCAGTCAGCCTTTTTATCATATCTCGTTGTTTTGAGCAGTGGCTCTTCAGTTTTGGCTCGAAAGTTTAGGGCTAGTTACACTATTACCAATGCATTATCGACGTTCCCAAGTGGGCTGTGGGCATTAGTTACATTCGTCGGGAGCTGTGATCAGAAACAGATCTAGAAGTGATGTGTGTTGTTTTTGCTGGTCTGAGAAACGGGTTGGAAACGTAACCATCTGTGATAGGGAATGGGATATAGAGAAGTTATATGTAGTCATACCAGCTGCGTCAGTTGCGTCAGTTGCTGTGGTGGACATTGAAGTCACCAAACACTTGCACTTGTGCGCTAGTGTCGAGGGAAAGTGCTGTATCTATGCTGTCAGAGACTTTGTTTATTAGGGTACAGTCCTGGGTCGAGAGAGAGAGAGAGCGGTAGAGAAAATAAAAGTAGCTAATGTTATGTTGCATGTTGAGTATAAAGCACATAAAGGCTTGCTCGTCCAATTCTAGTTTAGTTTCTCTAGTCAAGGGGAGGGTGTTCCGAATATATAGTCCAAGCCCGTGCATATGTCTGTCAGAATCCTTACGGCAGAGTGGAAGATATCCAGGCTAAAACCAACACAAAGTCAAGTATCTGCAGAATGTCTTCTTGGTTCCTCCTCTTCTCTTTTCTCTCTCCCAACAATCGAACACAGCATATAATAACAAAACTCTAAAGCACGTCTGACAGCACTGACTTCTGCCAACAGTCTGCCCCTCCTCTTAACAACACAGGCTTTTTATATCGCAAAATCGTTCACCTCTATTTGCATATTCTTCTAACTCACGTGATCACTACTCTATAAATAAGAGTCTTGACCGTTTCTTTTCTTTCTTTTTATTTATTTTTGGTGACCGACCCGCACGTGGTCTATCCAGGTAAGTCACGCATTTCTCCACACTCCCCCCTGATCTCATGATCACAAACAGGACATGCGGGCAATCGTCGTTGGCGGGTACTCCTTCGAAGAATTGGGGGCAGCACTTCCTCATTGCTGTTTTCTTCATTACCACCATCATTACTACCAGTCTGTTCCATTATCCCGTCTCGTGGTTCCATAGGCGGTGTCTCACAATCAGGGCAGGGGGGCAGTATCCGTCTTTGTCGGGTACTTCTCCGAAGAATCGGAGGCGTCATCTCCTCGGTATGCTCCATCATCCCTTCTCGCGGGGTTTCGCAATCACGGGGGGTGGGCAGTATTCGTCTCTGTCGAGTATTTCGATGAGGCATTACTTCCTTGTGTCCATCGCTCTCCTCACTATTGTCATCAGTATGTCCCATCATTCCCTCATCTGGTTCTGTTGGTGGTGTTTCTATGCTCACCTGAAGGGGCAGTAAGTGATCAGGATCATCTCTGAACGGTGTGTGATCCTCCTCATCGTCCTCAGAATCAGAAGAGGTATAACAAGGGCGGATATCTTTTACGTGACGTGGTATGCCACCAATCAACATGGTCTGAGGACTTATGATTTCGTCTATTTTTCCCCGGAAAAATTTCGTAGTGCACCCAGCATTTGGGGGTTTTATCCAAACAAGGTCTCCCACCTGATATGGTGTATTGACAACACTCACCACTGATGGTATGGCATCAACTCCTTTCACACGCTGTTCATATTGGTAAATCCCATTGGCTGGTGCAGTTGCTGGTGTTGCATTGTCCTTGGGTGTTATATTATACCAGTACACAGCTTCTGGAATAGAGCACTGCGTCCTGGCTGCAATCTTTTTGATGGTGCGGTGACACCGTTCTGCTATACCATTACCCTCGGGATAATATGCACACCGATAATGCATTTTAATCCCCCATTCGTGCACGAATTTCTGAAATTCTTGACATCGAAATGTGGCGGCATTATCAGTCAGAATTTCAATCGGGGCACCACGTTCAAAAACGACGGCTCTCAACTGTTGTATAATGCTGGCTGCATCCTGTCGTGTCAACAGGCGCCATATTGTGAAACGCGTCGGGCCACAATCCGTCATGGTCAAAAAATGTTTGTCCCCATAATGTGTTATGTCCATCCCTACTCGCTGCCAGTTGCCCTCCACCTCGAGCTTCCCTTTTTGCCATTGGGATGGTGCCGGATCAATTCTCTGACACTCTTCACACGAACGTATGGCTGCTTTCACTGATGCTTTTGTAGTTGCAGGGCATACTCTTCGGACAAAATATGCAGTCCTCTGAATTCCAGGATGCCCAATCTGCTGGTGTATCATACGGATCTGGTCAGGTGTTAATTGATCCGTTACAGTCGCGCATGTTTGTTGTTGAAGATCGGATCCCTGCCTCATTGCATCGATCCACCTCTTTGGTACTCGAGTCAAGCTATCAGCCAAATTCTGCATCGACGAGACTAACGTAATGTCTACCTGCAAGCTGTATTCGTCAACTAGACGCTTAATTATTGCTAGTCTCCTTCGTACTAACATTTCACTTGCAGCTCTAGTCTTAACTCGAGCCTTTCCAGTCAAGGTGTCGGTTAACCAATGGTAAACACACAATGAGTCAGTGTGGAGATGCACAACATTAGTCTGCCATTGCAATGCGAGATTAAGACCTTTTAACGTGGCATCAAGTTCTGCCAAATTTATATGTTGGGCATCATTTTTCGGACGAAGCCAGCATGCATCTTCCACAACAACACCTAGTTGCTCCAACACGACACCTGTAGCCAACGAACTTGCGTCAACCCATGCATTTAGTTCGTTTCCAGACACTTGCCACTCACCCCGGGCAGGGTCATTCCTATGCACTCTGGACAACATTTCAGCCATCATTTGTTGGAGAGAATCATTATCCGCAACATCGTCCCATCCTTTTGTTACTGTAGTCACTCGTCTTTTCACCACTCCTGTTGCCGATCGGAGCCATCCACAGACAGGTAGATGTCCTACCAATTTACCACAGATAGAAAACACAGTACGTCTTGTTAATACATTGGGTAACTTTGGAAGTGGGCTCCCTCATTTCCATCGCAACGTATTGCCCTCCTCCCAGACCTCGAGGCCTAGCACGGGCACTCCATCCTTTAGGCGCTTAGGGTCTTTGCTTATTAACCCAAACGCTTTCAGTTTTATTCGAACTGCATCCGCAGACATTATGTCCTCATTAACATAGATGTCATCTATGTAGGCTGAAGCAGCTTTTGCTGTGGTATCATCCTGCATCAAAACAGTTTTAATAATGGTTGTCATAATCAAGGGTGCTACGTTTAGGCCAAAACCCAAACGTGTCAAACAATATAGTTTTCCCTTGAGTAGTACTGTCTGAAACGGCCATAATGACTCATGGACACGTATCTGCAGGTAGGCCCTCTTTAGATCCAGAAGTGCTACATTGCTCCCTTTTTGACGCCACTCTCTCAGTTTAGCAGCGCACACATCTGCGTTTCCGGTAAACGCATCAACATGCCGATTCAACTCTCGGTAATCCATTACGGGAAGAATTTTTTCTTTGGTAGGTAGTTCAACAGCCATGAGCGGAATTAATCCCTTGGGTGGTCCCAGACGTTCCTGTGGGTATGGTATTAACCGTTGTCAATCCACATCTGAGGTTCTTCTTCATATGCGGCCCTATTCTTGGTAGAAACTGCATACTCTGGAATCGTGTTGCACAGCCGATCTGGTTCCTGGCCCATGGCCCATTTCCACTTTGCAGTCCACACCCTTTCGTTGTCATCAAATGTAGCACAGAAGTCCTTTTCTTCAATCGACATGGCTGCACAGACGTCTTTCCCTTCTCCAAGCCTGATACCTCTAGCTGCTGTGATTGTAACGCCTCTTAGTGCTTGTATTGCATCAATTCCAAGCAACATGTTGTAGCCAAGGGGTTTCTCCTGCATCACCAGACCGTCAACTTTAGCTGTGTCACCCTTCTCAGTGCAGATTGTGACTGTCCCTTCACCACAACATACCCGTGATAAGCCATTGATGGTCATAACGCCGACTGGGTTCCTCCGCCACACCGGACAGCAATGGGCACTAACTATAGACCGGGAACACCCCGTGTCTATAAGTGCTGAACACTGCACATCATCAAGTTTAACGCTAATGACAGGCAATCCTATGTTTATTGGTTGGCAGGGGGCAAGGGTAGCGATAGTACCTTGCCCCCAACTTCGTTTCCCGAACAGTTGCGAGATATGTGCCCAAACTTATTGCAGCGATAGCATTGCACTGGTCTCTTTGATTGTGGATATACACCTCTCCTATCACTCCGGCACTCTTTAGCAAAATGATTGGCCTCCCCACATTTATAGCACACTGGGGTGGCATGCTTATTACTATCTGGAAGAGAGTCCACATTGCCTCCATGTCGAAAACGAGCTGCTGCTGCAATTGGTTCCTGTTCCTTACAGATGTTTCGAGCTCGGGCCAATAACTCATCAGTTGACAATTCATCGATTCTTGATGATGCCCGCAACAGTTTACTGACCTCCTCGGGTAGGCCTACCAAAAAAGCACAGCTTAATATTTTATCGTTGACCCCACCAAACGGTACAGATAATTTTCGCAGGTCGGCTAGGTACACGTCGACTGTTTCCTTGGGTTGAAGTGTCCGGCTCGTGAACTGTTGCCACGCAACAAATGGATCTGTACCAAACGCTGTATACAGGCTCTGCTTGATTTCATCCCAGTCTGGTTCATCCCCGAGTTGTTGGTAGACTGCATAGGCCCCTTCGGTTAGCCTCAAAGGGATAACTGTGGCTGGTTCTTTAATTTTGCACAGTTTACAGATTTTCTCTGCCTTTTCAATCCATTCAACGACAGCCGGTCCAGTGGTAGATCCGTCGAACTCGGGTATTAAGCGAATATCGAATCTATCCATTGTTAGTAACCGCACACCAAGCGCCGAAATAGCTTAAAACCAACACAAAGTCAAGTATCTGCAGAATGTCTTCTTGGTTCCTCCTCTTCTCTTTTCTCTCTCCCAACAATCGAACACAGCATATAATAACAAAACTCTAAAGCACATCTGACAGCACTGACTTCTGCCAACAGTCTGCCCCTCCTCTTAACAACACAGGCTTTTTATATCGCAAAATCGTTCACCTCTATTTGCATATTCTTCTAACTCACGTGATCACTACTCTATAAATAAGAGTCTTGACCGTTTCTTTTCTTTCTTTTTTATTTATTTTTGGTGACCGACCCGCACGTGGTCTATCCAGGTAAGTCACGCATTTCTCCACAACATTAAAAGATGTTAAATTAGTTAGAGGGGATGGAGGAGTGTAGGTTAGTCTCACTTAATGCTAAGATATCCGGGGTGTTTGTTAGGAGAAATGCTTCGACATCATTTAAATTAGTTCTAAGCCCACGGATGTTCGTAAATGCAAGCCTCAAGGGAGAAGGCAGGTTGATGTTGTTTGAGTTTGGGCCTGGTTTTAGCATAATTTTTTTATTGTACTGTCATTTTTATTTAAGAGTTTCAGTTTAGGTAAGGGATGCTGAACAAGGTGTTATGCAGAATACTAGACATGCAACACAAGCAGACCATCAGTTGTCCTGCCATCTACTAGGATTGTGGCCTCGTGATAGCCCACTAGGGATGAGTGCAGGATCCCTTTCCATGCGCAACATAGCACTATAAACAACCCCATATTATACAACTTTTGATGGAGCAGCCGCTCTAACGCTACCAAAGAGTTAAGGCTCCTTTACTAACAGTCGGGAACATCAGCCAGGAACTGTCTATCCGGTACCCTCAATCCATCAGACGATGGTCAACCCTATCTACTTGTACTGGCATTATGGCATTCAAGCACTCCCAAGTGCCCAGTTTAGGGGATGGGGTATGTCGGGAGTGGGGAGAACGGTGTTCATTCCCCTAGTCAGGAAACAAGATCGACCACTGAAGGTCTGTGGATTCCCTGTGATTCAACCTCTACGCCTAGCTAATAGGCAAAGAAAGAGTATGGAAGCTGGGCGATAGACAGTGCCTATCTACTCCTTAAGTAGTTTAGATTTGCAGACCGGTAATTTGTTTGAGTCACCAGCTCTAGGAAATTTGCCATCCAAGATTGGAGAGGCCTTTTCCTTTTCCTAGACGGGTGACCTGGGAAGATCTACGGGTCCATCAGCACCGAGAGGGTTTTCCCGCGCCTGGGTCCTAATCCAGGTATTTTTGCGCCTCCGCGTTGGTGGTTAATATTAACGGGTTAGTTTATAAGGGTTATATATCAACTGCAAAATTATACTCATCAAAGTGATTATAGGGCATTGCTATTTCATTGTTACTGGAGGAGGGGGTGAGTAAGAGTTCATGCAGTGGAAGCAGCTATATTTGCAAACAGGTCTGTTGGAAGGAGTTTACATGGTTTGTTTTTTCATTTAGGTTAAAAAAGGTTCCTTTTCTTATTTTTATGTTGGCTTAGGGATAGGATAATGCGTTGCAGAATGGTATGGTATTACGAATTAATTAGAAAGAAATTGTACAAACTCTGGATATTTTAGATAGCAGGAGGGTTAAGTTGTATATTCGATAGATACAAATAACGTCATTTTTGATATGAAGTACATTACAGTACAGGTATAATTGGGAGTAAATTATATGCTATGTCGTATACAGTATGTATAGTACAATGAATAGTTATATGGGCATATTTCCAATAGATGCGAACATATGGCGATTTAGGTATTAAGTAGGTTACCATTTCTAATGATAATATCTTCAGCTTTCGCTTAAAAATCAGGAAGTTGTATTTTGCATTATAGAGTATCGGTTCAGTTTTTGTATTTAACACGGCTAAGCTAAGGAAGGGACAGCTATTGCTATGTAATATATATATACCGCAATGAGAAAAAACTATTAGTATATAGTGCGTCGGAATTAATAATTAAATGTAGTAAGTTTGGTCAAGCTCAAAGCATTTTGTATCTATTCAGTAATAGTCCTAGCGACATAGTTAATGTCACTGTGTATTTAGTTTCAAATATAATTGAAAGCAAGACTAACTATATTAGATGGTTTGATTGGCTAGCAAGGAAGCAAACATTTTCAATACAAGCAAGCTTATAGTAATAGTATTATTAAGTATATTACTTAAATAAAGTCCTAACTTCATCTATTGTAATAGAGAAAAATTCCCGGCTTTTTTGTTTTTTATCGCTAGTTTACTTGAATATAGCATGAGTGAGCAATATTTTGCCTGTTCGAATAGTGGGAGGGGGTGTGACGAATCTCATTTTTAAAGTTTTGCAAGACAGTAAAAGTAGAGACAAATGAATAAATATACATAAATAAAACAAGAAAAACAAATTTAAACAAGGCTACATGAAATAGATTTATTAGGAGTTAAGACGAATTTTAAAATTAGTACTTAACGTCTGTTTGACACAATGGTTCGGCGTCTTTTTTTTTTTTTTTTTTGCAGACTGGAATATGGCCGTGTCTTTCTAGAGCGGAAGAAGATTTCTATTTCCGGATGACTTGTGCACGCGTGCCTATCTATTTATAGAATAATAATCGTTAGGTTCAAATGTGTAAATATGTTAATTTTTACTCTAATAATTCGTTTACACTTGGTTTGTGTAAGCGGATGTTCCAATGAAGTAAAACTAAATAATAATTACATAGTGACGACATGTTTTTTGTATGAACATGCGAAAATCCACTTCCGCTCAATTTAGATAAACTATAGCATTGACATTTTTTTTCGCTTTCACGTGTAGGATAAGATAATAAATGCGGTTTATTTTCTTTTATTTTTTTATAAACTAAGACATTTTATTGTTTAATAAGGAACCCCGCTGGATTACTGCAAGATAACTCAAATTATAGAAACGCTTATATTTCGAAATCAAATCAAAATTTTCAAGAAAAAAAAACAAATAACTGGTTTGCCACGGCATCAGAAGTAGTGTGAAAAATAAATGTATATTTACTATTCGTACGAATGTCTGGTGCAAAAGCGATGTAAAGCCACTTTCGTATTATATGAATTATTCGGTCTAGTTTTTTATCGTGTCTTTAGGTTTATCTTGTCGAACGCGGGAATCTTTCTATTGATCTCGGGATTTAAACGGAATATTATACAAAACTTCTTATTTAATCAACAGGAGTAGCATGCTCTGTTTCCATCAGTGCTAAGTGATTTGCAATTTTAACGTCGCGCGCACTGACAATTAAACCTTCATCTTCTAGAAGAGTAAAACTTAACATTTAGTTCATATGCCACGACTTTCCCTTAGTGATCGTCAGGAGCTCATTAAACTCCACCTTTCTGGTGTATCCAATCGAGAAATCGGACGCAGATTGAAATGTGATGAGAAAACGGTACGAAAGACTGTGAAAAAGCACAAAAACACCGGCAGTGTTCGTGATGCCCCTAATACTGGTCGTACTAGAGTTACTTCTTACAGGGAAGACAATGCTATCAAAATCTGCAGCCTAACAAACAGATTTGAAACGGCTTCCTAAATCCAACAATAGTGCAATCTTGTTAAAAAGTGCTCTCTTTTGTACTTTCAAGAACAGATTAAAGGAATTTAATTTGCGAGGATATGTTACAATACGCAAGCCAATGATTTCTGTAAAGAACAGAAAGAGCCATCTGGACTTCGTCAGATTCAATGAAGATCATGACTCTTCATATTGGTCAAAAGTGCTTTTTAGCAACGAAAGCAAATTTAATAGGCTAGGCAGTGATGGTAGGCAGTACGTCCGTCAGAGGAAAGACGAAAAATTTAATCCTAGGTGCTCAATTTCAACGCTGCAAGGTAGTAGAGATTCAGTTTTGGTGTGGGGTATTATTCGTACGTATGGTCCAGGGCCTATAGTTTGCTTGCAAGGCCGAATTAATTCGACCAAGTACATTAATATGTTGACTGAGATTTTCTACCCTAATTTAGTCGGAATTTGGATTATAATCTTATCTTCATGCAGGATAATGCTCCCATTAACACAGCTGGCAATGTCAAGACGTTCCTGGAAGAGCATGAAATTCCGTGTTTGGATTGGCCTGCACAATCTCCAGACATCAACCCTATCGAAAATGTATAACATTACATCAAGCAACAGCTAGGCAACGATAAGATTTTAAATTTGGAAGAACTTTGGACAAAAATTAAAGAAAAGTGGGATGCCCTTTCCCCGGAGTATTGCTACGGTCTAGTTCAAGAAATTCCCAAAGGATTGCTGGCTATCCATTTTCAGAAGGGCTATGCTACTAAATATTAACTACTTCATTGTGTTTCTATTGTATTTGTGTTGCATTAATGTCCTAAATTTACATTTAAATAACAATTTTCCATTGTGCGGACTTCCTTTTTGCCTCCGCAATTTGAAGTTATTTTGTAAATGGACGTGAACACTAAAATATTTCAATTAAAACTCAAATATTAATAAGTGAATTATTGAAGAATAACATGCCAATTAAATGAGGTTTAGTTTGTTTAAACAGTTACATTACATTTTGCTTAAATTTGCAGTTTTTAATTACAAGTGCGGACTTTCTTTTTGCCGCCTGTGTTTATATATATATATATATATATATATATATATATATATATATATATATATAGACTAGTGTTTCATCCTTTCTAGAATCTTCAGTGCAGGTGTCACGATTAACACCAGTCGACAGATTCGAACTCGGCAACACGAGCCATCTCTGGCTGGATTAGCAAAGACCGTTTACATCGGCTACTATTAACCGCGTGAAATAACGTTAAATTTAAACATTTTAACTTTTTAAAATATCATTTACGTCAGTCACAGAGTGATTTAATCGTTATGCGATGATCTATGCATAAGAGCTAAATTGACCGACGTAATTCAACTGAAAGTGCTCAATGATAAGAAACGAGTTTCTTATATATATATATATATATATATATATATATATATATATATATATATATATATATAACTGCTTCATTTACTCACATAAAATTAATATGCGAAAGTATAAATTTAAGCGTAAACTTTAAGTATTTACTTCAACCGTGCTCAATACGTAGGTAGAGCTAGTTAGTAAGTTATAAAATATACGTGGCGATTAATCTACACTGAATATTCCGCGTTTCATCCACTCTTTCAATCTTCAATCCACTAGGATTCTTCAGCCTTATGCGAGAATTTTGTGGTTGTCTCGCGTTTTTATATACGCACTTTTTATTGAGTTTTCAGTTAGCCATTCAGCTTTCTAGTATCCTCCAGGCCCTTTCTAATAAGCCAATCAACAGGCACTTACAGGACAAAGGCCCCATTTTACCTCCGGTTGACCCGTTCCTTTGTGTGTGCTATTTAGTGTAGATTTCTATTGTATTGACCTGTTTTAAATCTAGGTTAAGTCTTTTTTATTATAATATAATTATATATTTATATTTAAAAATATAAACTAACATATATATATAGTCTTAGTACCTAGAAATGTAATATGCATTCATATATATATATATATATATATATATATATATATATATATGTATGTATATATATATATATACTATTTTACTCATTTATATAAACAAAATTACACTCGATTACAACAATAGAACTACTGTTTCGATCAGCGTATTGATCTCATCAGGCAAGCCACACCCACGATTCGTTTTGTGGCAAGTCTTTAAATTTTTAAATTAAAAAAAAAATTTCCGTAAATAAACCGGAGGTTTGGGTTGTCCTATTAGATCAATACGTTGATCGAAACAGTAGTTCTATTGTTGTAATTGAATGGTAATTTTGTTTACCCAAGTGAATAAAATAATATCTTGCTCTTTTTATCATGCACTATCAATAACCTCGTTAAACACAATGGTGTATTTATTGTAGATTTTTATCTGGAATATATGAATAATATATAGTATAGTGTTGCATATATTTTAAATTTGTTTTTATAATTTTATAATATATGTGCGTATATGTGTATTGTTTTTATAATTTTATGATAGATATGCATAGATTTTTACTTTGTTTTTATAATGTTTTTATAATTTTTTAGTATATGTGCATATATATGCATTATTTCTATAATTGTATAATATACTAGACTACTTGTGACCCGTCCGGTCAGTATGTTAGATTAGCTATGGAATTAATGTATGAGCGTGACACTTTTGACGTAAAGAAAATAGTTTTTTGTGACATAACAGAAACATTTCTATGAAAGTATATTAAAATGAAAAAAGAATATAGATAGATTTCTATGAGGCGTTCTGTTAATAATTGTTTATTTTTGAAAAAAAAAACTTACAGCCATTGAATTATAAGTGGTTTGCCATAATTATAGGTAAATGTGCACTGAACAGATACCGTAATACTTCAAGTTAAATTCAAATGTGGATATATCTTTTTTAAATGAAATTGTTAGTTGAAAGCACAGAATAGTTAAAAACACTCTCCCCTTGTAAATAATGGCTTTTTAAATAGAAAATGAAAATAAAATATAACTTTTTTAATTTATTTTAAACAAAAATTCATGACCCATTGGCCCAAATGTTTAATTTATCTTAATAATAAGTCCAATAAAACTAATTAAGACAATGTGGAAATGAACGATGAAATAAAAAAAAGTATTAACAATTGTTTATTTGAATAATTTAAACACGAAAAAAAAAACAATTGGGGCGCTGAAAACGTACACAGTAAAACAATACGTTTTATTGTGTTGATTATTTATTTTAGAAAAAAACAACATTTTCAGGGTAATTTATTTATATTGGTTGTGTAGAAGAAAATGTATGAATTTTTTTAAAAAAGGTTTATTAAAAAATGGAGAATAGATTAAACAAAAGAAATAACGTGGGTTAATCGCCATTGTAAAATGCTCTTATAGTTGTCAACGGGTCAAAGTTGATTTAATTGTAAGAAAATTGCGACAGTATAGTTGTAATACAGAATAGTTACAAAACATCCCCACCCTTCCCATGTTAAATAATAATTTCTAAATAATAACGCTAATATTTCAGTCCGCAGGTCAAATTCTGCAAAAGTAGCAATTTGTGTTTATTTGTTTACGCTGTTATGGGTTTATGGTTATGTGCACATGCGCAACCGGAAGTCGTAAACCGGGTGTGTGGTTACAGCACTCATTACAATAATCATTTGAATTTTATAATTATATAGATATGCATAGATTTTTAATTTGTTTTTATAATCACATAAGCAGTAATGTGTTGCTACACAGTCATGCGTATGTTTCGGTCCTCTAGTATTTACTACTAGATGCCTCTTCAACAATCACGCTTTTTTGAAAGCGAAGTTTTTTTGTTTTTTTTTACAAGGGAGTCACCACTTATCAAGGCCCAGAGGCCACTCGAGGATAAGGGTTAATAGGTATACATTAGTCATTGTAATTTTAGCATAGTAAACAGTGGGAATTTTGTAACTTGGATTACTTAGGGGGACGATTCAATTAGAACTTGTTCACATTGGACTTTTTCTTTTTTTTTCATAGGTATCAACTCATTATCAAGGCCAAGAGGCCACTCAAGGATAGTCAGTAATAAAAGTCAAAAGGCATCTTACAGTAAGAAGCTGTTAAGAAAAAGGAAACAGGGGTGATGTTCAGATTCAAGATTAAGTGGGTGTGGATTTTTTGTCTGTGTTGGGGTGAGAGAATATGATAGGTAGGGTTGAGGTTGGAGACAACAAAATAACGGAGAGAGACGCTTTCTGCGTGTATGCTTGCTGCCCGTCTTAGAATCTAAATAAACTTGTGTATATTAGTTAAGTAAAGGGATGGGTGTAGATATATATGTGCATATATAAATATTTCTGCGTGTGTACATAGCTGGTCGTGTCGTCTAGTATTTCTGTTAATGTATGTATTACGGTGGTCTATGTAACTGTGTCTATGTAAATTGTCTCTTGGTATGAATACAATATACAGCGTCCCTTCTGTTCACGAAGGGAAATAGGCATACGGAGGAGAGTTCTAAAAAAATCTTCGTCTACGTGGCACAGGCGAAAGGGAAACATGCTTTCTTCCACTCATTGGTCTTGACTTAATTGTCTGTAAGATAAGATACTGCAAGATGATGTGCCCCGGAAGGAAATACTAGACTCATATTTATTTCTGCGTTCCCTCG
The DNA here is from genome assembly GCF_053919585.1 of Euprymna scolopes. Classification (NCBI taxonomy): domain Eukaryota; kingdom Metazoa; phylum Mollusca; class Cephalopoda; order Sepiida; family Sepiolidae; genus Euprymna; species Euprymna scolopes. The sequence continues at coordinate 90,952,976 of NC_136488.1, forward strand.
AAGTTTTCAATGTTCATTTTGACTTCTAGATTCTACTATCTTGCGTTCGGTAGCTTACACGGACCTAAAAATATATCGACCAAGTCCAAGGCTAATCCTCGGTCAACTGATTCAGACTGATCTGTGTTTTGTGAATATATCATAACTCGGTCTTTGTTCTATCTTACGTCATACAATATGTCATTTTTTTTTTGGATTTTGTAATTATTATTCCCCGGCTATTTAAACTATTGGGACAACAACGTATTTTGTTTAACTTGCATTCCAACGTCCTTTGTTTATTTTTCCGAACTAAATTTTAACGGTTACTTTGTAAGATTCTGCTCCATAGAAATATATAAAATTTAATAACACTTGAAAATGTTGCAATGTTAGCTTTTATTTCGTTTCACTGCCGCAACCTGATAGTCACAAAATCCACTTATAGTAGAAGGCAACGACACAAATACAGCCGTTTTTACGTCCAAGTCGCATAACTATTCTTAAAGAGTTTATAATAAATAAATGCTTTGTGTTATTAATTTGTAATTTTATTGTCCTATTTTTATCTAGAAACTTAGGACACATGTTACAGAGAGAGAGAAAGAGAGAGAGAGAGGTGAGTGAACGTGGAGTGTAGACACGTTTACCAGAACCGAAGGTCAGCTGACCAGATTACGTATGAGTGACGTGGTCAGGTTGGCTAGATCTGTGAGATTTGATTTGGGCTTTGCAGAAGACGGACGGCTTAATAGCTGTTCCCTCCCCTTCACTGGGGGAGACGAGCGCTGACGTGTGTAGAAGAAGACCCCACACAGGCCGATTTCACTTCCACCTTCTGCAGGACCTCTGAGGAAAGTGAAATAAAAACTATAAACCCCATTCATCGACTTGGAGTGATAAATCTTCGTCAAACAGGTATCAAGTCTCCCTCCAGGATGAGAAATTTCCAGATGGTCCAACATCGAAGAAGCAGAGGTAGGTTCTGAAAATACATGTCACACACACGATTCGCTTTATGATAATCAAACACACAACCAATTATATTAGAGACAATCATACGCACACGGAATCTCTTTGATGTTATACACCCAAACGTAAATGGTGCCCTCAATGAGAACACTATGTAACAAATATTCAATTTGGTGCCGTAACTGACCAGACCACCTAGCAAGAGTGGGTTTTAAAGAAACAAAGAAGAAGAAAAAAAAAGGACTTCGGTTGCCACGGGGAAAAAAGAAAAAAAAAGGACAAGAAAAACAATAAAATGTATGGAAAAAAAGAAAAAGAAAGAACAGTAGAAAAAAATACAAATCAACACACGCACAACGTAGGGTCCATTAAAACACTAGGCGAATTAGAAAAATAATTAAGAAAAAAAAAGAAAAGCAATACACACGTACAACCTTTTCACGAAGAAAGAAAAGGACGACATACAGGCACACAGATGTAAAACTTTATATATAGAAAATAGTTAAAAAATATTTATCGTATTAGGAATTAGCTCGTTATGAACGAAGAAAAGAAGAAATTGAAAAAAAAACAGCTATGACGATAGACATACAGAAAATAAATTGTAAATATTTAATGAACAGCCAGTGAGTAAACCAGAAAGAAAAAAAAAGAAAAAGAAATAGAACATATGACTTTAGTAAGTGTGCGTCAGGAATGAGCCTTTCAACTTACCAAAAGATAAACACGTCAATCACAAATATGTGTTATGAATATTTTGTTGAATTTTTAAACTGTGAACTAAGTGTAACTTTTAATGAAAAACAATAGGTACTTTTGATGAAAAACAATGGATAGGTTATGAAAATGTGATTTTTTTTTCTTTTTCACTAATTGTACGATTTTTTTTCTTAGGAATTTTTTTCTGACATGGACAATTTTAGTTCCATCGAGTGTTAGGATTGTCTGAGACTTTATAAGTGGGTCGTTTTATTTTATTTTAGAAACGAGTATGTATTTTAATTGTAAATGTCTAGGTATTTTTTGTAAACGACTGTGATTTTTCTTTAATTTTGAATTCTGTGGAATGGTAAAAGATGATGCACTATGCAGCCGACCTATTTGATGACGTGGTCAAATGGGTTTCCACGAATCTGTGTTTTGTTAATTGGAATTTTGTTATTAGTAAGATGGGGCTTTGTGATTGCTTATAGGATATTTTTGTATTTTTTTAAATTTATTATTTTTATGTAAATGATGTGTTGTAAAACGGTATTGTGCAGAATTTTCTTGTTCTTTGACATGTATTTTTTTTCGCAGAATAGGGAGGTGGAATCTTTGCTTGTGGGGTCTATTGAAAGAATGATTAATAAAAGAAAGAACGTGTTGTTAATTACTTAATTAATAATCATAATAGTAATAATAAAATTGGGAAAAGAGAAAGAAATAAGATTTAAACAGTGTAATAAATAATAATAATAATAATAATAATAATAAAAAAGTGTCGGAAGAGTCAAAGGTTCAGTCGGTATTAATTTTAATTTTCGAAATGTAGAATAAATGTTCTATTAGACATGAGTGACGTTTTGACCACATAAGGAAGGAAAAAAAGGGATAAATATAGGGTTAAATAAACTATATGAACAAATGAAAGAAAAAAGTGGGGCGTGAATGGAATTCAATTTCTTTGGCAAGCATGTTAGAATTTTGGAGAGTTCATTATTCTCGAGAAGTGATTCGAATTTTATTTTTTTTATCGTGATTTCTATTGATTTCGAGTAGAATCAACATGGAGCAACTTTGAGTACTTCATGTGTGGAAATCCGATGTTTTCTGTGAAGCTATGTGTCTTCAAGGCAGGTTGCGCTTACCGACTTTGGAAAAAAAAAGTTTTTTTCTGACATAGCAGTAAACAGAATGTATTCTGTCCAGCGTGAGCGGATCTAGTTGTAATCAACTTCAGGGAGAAAATGAAATGCCCTCTGACATGGCGTAAGGGCAGAGGGGGTGCAATAGCTGACGTGGCCATTATGTGACGAATCGCTCAAGAGAAGATGAATGAAATATGTATACAGGTACTGAGGAAAATAGAAGGCTACCCACCATAAGGAATGTTAAGAGGTTTTGTTTCCCACAAAATACTAGTAATAAGAGTAGGCTTATGATAAATAGGATAAGGCTTGGGATGGGAAAAATTTTTTGTGTGCTACCTATGGGAAGAAAAGCTGATCTGTAAAGCCAAGGACGATGATAGTCCGTTTTGAAGAGGCAGATGGACCTCGATTTTATTATTCGGTTGATTGCCGAGAATTTATCGATCACGCGTAGTGTCGACAGGAGTAAAGGATGCTCCTGAAATTCTGATTTAAATTATGAAGAGACGATGGGGTCACAGGGAGTTGTTGACCTTCGAGGGCGCAAGGATTAGCGCCACATGGTATTAATTGTTGATATTATTTTACTTAGTATATGTTATTAATTATTGAATAAAGGTATGACAGTTTTCTTTGCCAGTGGGGTGAGCATATATATCCCATTCTTAGTAAATGTGGGAAGTAGAAAATGTATGCCTTCGCCATACATTTTGATAAAAAAGGGGGGAAGGAATGTTACAGAGAGAGAGAGAGAGGGGTGAGTGAACGTGGAGTGTAGACGCGTTTACCAGAACCGAAGGTCAGCTGGCCAGATGACGTATGAGTGACGTGGTCAGATTGGCTAGATCTGTGAGATTTGATTTGGGCTTGTAAGAAGACGGACGGCTTAATAGCTGTTCTCTCCCCTTCACTGGGGGAGACGAACGCTGACGTGTGTAGAAGAAGACCCCACACAGGCCGATTTCACTTCCATCTTCTGTAGGACCTCTGAGGAAAGTGAAATAAAAACTATAAAACCCATTCATCGTCTTGGAGTGATAAATCTTCGTCAAACAGGTATCAAGTCTCCCTCCAGGATGAGAAATTTCCAGATGGTCCAACATCGAAGAAGCAGAGGTAGGTTCTGAAAATACATGTCACACACACGATTCGCTTTATGATAATCAAACACACAACCAATTATATTAGAGACAATCATACGCACACGGAATCTCTTTGATATTATACACCTTAACGTAAATGGTGCCCTCAGTGAGAACACTATGTAACACACATTCACATTCTGACATTATCTGCAGTTTTTATGTAGACTTGTAACACCTTTTCTGATGAAGCTTTGGCTAGGATCCCTGTTTATCTGGAAATCTCGGCTCGTATTGTCTAGTCCTTCTCTGAGGGTTGTTACATTGAATCCTGTATGCTGAAAGCGAATATCGAAGCCGCAGACAGGAAGAAAAACAGACTCGTGAAACTCTAGTCTACAGAATTAATTTCACAATCTTATGTACAAATATTTTTACAAATATCGTTCAGTTCTTAATAAGTTTTCAGTTTCAAAACTCTCTTTACAGACAACGTCAGACGGGCGGATAAGGAGGAAGAGGAGTCACGTCACCAGAGATGGAGATCTCCACACGATCTGCTCTCATTGAAATCAACAAGCAAATCTCTCGAAAAACTCTAACTAATTTTCGCGCGACAGTAGTCTATATAGTGTTGATGGGGTGGAAGTTTCCCTAGCCAATCAGATTTCGCCACGAAATAAAACCCAAGATATTTGCGTGTGTGTAATTCCCGAATCTGGGATCTGAGTTCTGCAGACATACTAATTCCCCTTAAGATCAGATGTCAGTTCTTACATCCGACTTTGAGTTCACCAAGGCCAGACAATGTTATGCTCCAAGTTTTCTGTCATCAACTTTAACTGCAAAATATATTTCTCTGGTTTCAAACAATATCTATTTTGACATGAAATAAAAAAATATATTCATATTATCTATTTTTAATCCTCGGGGTATCTGGCGTCACCCGGGAACGATTAGCTATCTAGCATAGTTACTCGGCCCCTCTCTCTTGATATTACATACCTTTTATGCAGAAATAATGTGAAAGAAACACTACTTCAGAACAACGACGCACGCATAACACTATCCTATATTTCTACAAAGCCGACATTGTCCTATGCTTGGGGTAATGTTGCCACAGGCCGGTGCATCAACCACTAGTTTCTCTACTTACCATATCGGCTCAAATAAGAGCCCCGAATCTAATAAGTCACGCACTGCCGAACAAGTTTCAACTTCTGTCCTATTGGCAATGTTGCAACAGTGTGCTAGCTATACAAGTGCTTAATGGAATGTTCACCGACGAACTAGTAGCACTGGTAATGCCCCAATTAACTTCGTAAGCAGCAAATTAACAATCCTTTACTATAAAGGTTCTCCGATGTCGGAAAGGCTTTAACTTCAATAGTTTCTACCATCGAACCTCTAGAATTTGTGTTTCTCTCTATTTTTTGCTTTCCCGACTATACTAACACGCATAAATGTTAATGTAATGTGAACAAACATCCTGTTGGTCGACTCCTTTCTGTGAGTATTTGTGTGAGCATCGTGCCTAATTCATAGTAGCCGTTTACGTATCAGTGGCAATTCTTTCATTTGATTATAATTTTATCTCTTAATTCTATCATTCTGTTCGGAATGTATAGTTTTATATACCTTATTTACGTTTTATCTTTATGTATTCTTTAATTCCAAATGCACTGGGTTTTTTTTATCCCCCAACAAAAGAGGGTGGACCTGTAAATGTACCCTTGTCCGTGTCCGTTCGTCCTTTCATCCATCCGTATGTCCGCACTTTTCTTAATAACTATGCCTTGGTATTTTTTTTTAAATTTGGCACAAACAGTAAACATGATATGAGTAAAAAAAAGTAACAAAACGGATTTTCCGTGAAAATTCCCGTTTCCCTCCCCAGCGGTGCCTTTCGGATTAAATTGGCTAAAATTGACACTTTTGTGCTTATAAAAAAATTTGATGCCTTCGATTTTTTAAAACTCTTGTAATATAATTTTGTTTTTCCTTTACTTCGCGATATTTCTTGGGTGTTCCACAAGGGCTCTTTTAGGGATAATAAAAACACTCGATATTTGTCCAAAATTTTCTGTGTATGTCTATTTAGCAGTTTTGCATGGTGCTGAACTAAAATTTAAATATGTTAAAGCCTTGGAAACTTTTCGCGCTAAATGGGAGGGGGGCAAATGATGGACTTAATCATTTTTTTTTTTTTTTACATGGTGCAAAACTCACAGTTACATATGTTAAGGCCTAAAACTGCACCGTTTGTTCATGTTCACCAGGATTTGACGTCCTCTTTGGGCTTTGGAAGCTAAATCGGGAGGGGACAAATGCTGAACTTTTTTTATGCCTCCGTCACTGTGTATTCATGGGGGTCATTGCAGGCTTCACTTGTTATTCTTAGATTTCCCTCTGTAGATCTTTCTTTATCTATATAGTCTTGCCTGTTTGCTGTTTTATTTTTATCTAGGATAAGAGTTTATAAGTGTTAAGTGGTTGATGAGATAACACCGTAATAATCGATAGTGATGAAAATACGGAATAATTTGATTATTCAAGAGGTTCAACAAAAACTTGGTTAGAATTAACTTAAAAACAATCACTTTGTAGTTAGTTGAAAAGCAACTCCACAGGTGAGCAATTCTAGGAAAGAAACTTCCTGAAACTTGCATTTAGTTTTAGGAGCAAATAAAGAATAAACAAAATTGTTGACAGTAACCGTAGTTGGACGAGAGTTTATTATGAATGCTTTTCAGGGGGTGGCATAAACTGAAGCTCTGTTGAGCACTTTCCATGAAAATAAAAATAATGCCGAGATATACTCGTACCTTCGGGTCAACATCAAAGTGTAGTATCTCTTCTGATGCTGCAGTTCACTTTTTCACTTCACTTTCTTTGGTTTCCATTAATGGAGGAGAAATCCTTCATGACTGAAACATTTTTTTTTAAATTTAACTAATCAGAGTGCCTCTTTTGGGGGAGCTGGTTTCTCCCCACATTAGCCACCGACCTTGTTGTGTCTAACTCTGCCCTCGTGGGGAAGCAAGTAAACAAAAACAGAACGTGGTTGTAAAGAGGGGAAACGGATATCGACAACTAGCAGGTGTTGATGCTACAAACTCTTAGACTGTAAATACTGTAAACGTTTCAGAAGTTTTTCTATTCTTTTTTTAATGATGTTCAACAATTATAAGATTATCTTAAATTAGGCCTTTTTCTCAATTATTCTCTCGATTCAGTTCTTACAATGTTTCTTCTTAGTAAATATATATTTAGAGTGTAGGATTTGACTATACATGTGACAGCTTTGTTTAATTTTTACATATTGGTAGTCTTTTCTTGTTTTCCGTCAGATATTCTTTTGAAGAACGACTTTTCAAATTATTTCCTTGTAAATTGGTATTTCTTACTTGCCAGATATTATTTTTCATACTAGTATGTCGTAAATTTTTAAGTTAATTTTTATATTTAAACTAGCTGTACCCTGCTACACGTTGCAGTGGCTCAATTTGGTATAATGTAAAAATTTAATAAAAAGAGAAAAATATGCATGTTTCTTATATTCTTAGTACAGCAATCCACTCCAAAAAGTGAAAAAGAAGGCGAAAATGAAAAAAATGGTACTCTCGCAAAATTTGATCTGGATCCTCGGGAGTTTCTGTCAATCATTCATGGTTTAGACTTGACCAACAATCATGATGAAGCCGAACGTAGCAAAAATGTTGAAACGCTAAATGTGTTTTTTTTTGTTGTTGTTATCCGTATGCAAAAATGTGAGTTAGTAATTAATATTTGGTTGATGGGGGGGGGGGTACTATACACAGATTCGAAAAAGTTGTCCAAAAACAAATAAATGAAAGCAAAGGTAAGGTAAGTTACGTTTCTACCTAACTGGATAATTGTTTAGTGTTTATATGTAATGTAAAATGTTTAATCGGCTCGAAAAACAGAAATGGTCGCGGACTCTGTTGAATACGTTAAGTTTGGGAAAGTAAGTTGAAAACTAAAAACTATACAAAGCAGTGTCTGAAACCCCACAAATATATGTTACCATGATATAGGCTGGCATAATCGGTGGGTTTCTGACAGTATTTTGTATATTTTTTTTTTGTTTTAACTCACTTTCTCTAACTTAAAGTAATCAACAGTGTCCGCCACCATTTGTAGCTTTCAAATACACCGATAAACACTGTTTTTCAAGCCGACTAAACGTTACATTAAATGAAAAGGGTTCATATTACTAAACACAGATACAAAAAAAGTTGTCAAAAAATAAATATATAACAAATAAATGTTATCAAAGGCAAGAAAAGTAAATGTTCTACCTAACTGGATAAGATTTTAGTGTTTTTATGTAATGTATAATCGGTTCAAAAACATTCAATGTTTATCGGTATATCTGAAAAATACAAATGGCGGCAGACTGTATCGAACACGTTAAGTTTGGGGAAATTTTAGGAAAATGAGTTTAAACTAAAAAACTATACAAAATACTGTTAGGAACTCACTCAATATATGTTATCATGACGTAGGCTGGCATATAAACGGTGGTTTTAAACTTTTGCACAATATAGGTGACGACTTTTAATGGTCCCTTTTACTGATTACCTGGTTTGAGTATATTTGTACAACTAAACGGCAAATCTGCTCCAAAAAATCCGGTATTATTTTACTTTAAAGCCCGTTTCACGTTCGTATATAACGAAATATTTTATTGTAGATTTTGGTGTGTTAAAAACGAACCTGCAAACCATTTCCGTAGCAAAAAGAAGATTTTCATGATATTCATGAAATTACTTTTTCGGAAAGTGGGTGATCACTTTTCAATGTAAATTTAACTTAGAATGAGCACCCACTTTCTGGCCACCTGAGAGAGGGGAATTTTTCGGTGTGTTTCTTGGCTAAAAAGTTTTTTGTTTGATTTCTTTTGTTTGGTAATAACCCCTGAACTCTGGGACTATTTTTCATTTCACAGCCGTAGCCTTCGTTTACGCTATGCGTGAGCATAAACGAAAGCTGTTTAGCCAATAAACATGGGAAAAAATCCCCCCTCTCTCAGGTGGCTAGAAAGTGGGTGCTCATTTTTAGTTAAATTTTCATGGAAAAGTGATCACCGCTTTTTCGAAAAAGTAATTTTTTCATATCATAAAAACTATTTTTTGCAACGGAAACGGTTTGCAGATTCGTTTTTAGCACACGGAAGTCTACAAAAATTTTTTTGTTATATACGAACGTGAGCCGCTCGGCCCTTAATGGAAAATTATATCAAAAATCCGGGGGAAAATAGTTTACAATAAGAACAGCAAATGAATTCGATAGAAAAAAAAATGGATGCTATGTTTTTTTTTATTTTTCTGTGTGTTTCTTGGCTAAAAAGTTTTTGTTTGATTTCTTCTGAACTCTGGGACTATTTTCCATTTCACAGACGTAGCCTTTGTTTATGCTACGCGTGAGCATAAACAAAAACTGTTAAATATGCACTCGCGTACCGAACTGCCTTGTCAAAAAACTTTTAAGCCAATAAACATGAAAATAAATGCCCCTTGTGGGTGCTCATTTTAAGTTAAATTTACATGGAAAAGTGATCACCCAATTTCGAAAAAAAATGTCTTCATATCATGAAAACTATTTTGGTACTCATTGGGCGTTGATTTCCATGGCGACCCGCAGAATTATTTAATGGTCGTTCCCTTAGTCCCCCCTAGTCAAGGCTAACGCATGTGCACGTAGCATTTTTTTATTTATTTACTTACGTGGCGGAGTTATACAACCATCACCCCCATACGAATTTCTATACTGATAGGTTTTTTGAAATCTTTTTACTGGATTATTATTGATTGAACACTAACCAAATTATGAAAGAAAATTGAAAAAAATAAAAATTATTTCAACATTTGAAAGGGGTACTCACTTTTTAGTTACCACGTTCTGGTAAATCGGTCACCCATTTTTTTTTTTTTTTTTTTTTGGTTAAATACAGCAGTGTCTTCGGGAGATATAAAATGGTCGCATGTTGACGAAACAATGTATCGGGAGGCATACGGGATGGAAAATTATTGGTAAATTTTTAGATTAGGTCCACCTCCTCAATTTTCTTTTAAATGACGACTTGTAATGGTTTTCGACTACGAAAATCGCATGGAAATTTTGCAGAAATAAGTAGTTATCAAGATATAAAAAGTTGTATTATGCATTGTAATCTTTGGCGGCCATCTTTTTTACGCGCATGCATTTGTTTATGGCGCGTGCGCGCGTAAAAAGATGGCTGCCAAAGAATACAATGCATAATATAACTTTTTATATCTTGATAACTACTGATTTCCGCAAAATTTCAATGCGATTTCCATATTCAGCATACTCGAAAACTTATAAATGTCGTCATTTAAAGGAGAATTGTGGAGGTGGACCTAATAAAAAAAAATACCAAATTATTAAACATTTCCGTACTCATGCAGAGAGTGATCCGTGCTGAAATAATAATGTTATTATTTTAAAAGCCATTCTTAACATGGGGAGGGTGTTTTGTACCTATTCTGTACCTTACAATTGAATAAAAAAAAACATATCATAAAACTTTAGTTAAACGTGGAAGTACGATTTAAAAAATAGCGCGGATCACTCTCTGCATTAGCACCAACATTTTCCAGCATGTTCCTATTTAGAATCTCTCCTCACGGGACAGTGTTAGACACCAGGGTCGTTTTTATGTTAGTGAAATTTATAATACTTTAAAAAAAATTTTTTTTAATGTTTTGAAAAAAACCCAAAACACCCTCACCTTTAATAAAATCAAATTATTAAAAAAACACACCCACAAACTGACTTTTAACTAAATAAGTAAAAAAAAAAAAAATTAAAAAACTCGAAACTTTATTTTCATAAAAACAATAAGAAAGTCATGTTCAACTATTTTTTTCTTTGAGAAACAAATATATTTCTGACTTACACATGCGGTAGAGACTCATATTATTTGTACTTTCTATGGTTTTGATATACCGCGTTTTTATTGGTTACAAAATGGGTGACTGATTTAGCAGAACGTTGTAACTAAAAAGTGAGAACCACTTTCAAATATCGAAATAATGATTTCTTTTTTAATTTTTTTTTTAATAATCTGTTTAATTAGTGTCCAATCAATAATAATCCAGTGAAAAAAAAATTCCCAAAACCTATAAATATAGAAATTACGCATGGGAGTACAACTACGGCACTTTCTTTTACAAAGATTATTTACGTTAACTCTTTTCATAAATAATTTTTTAAAAAAGTAACTAAACCATTTATTGATAATTTGTCACGTGTACAAATATTTATTTATTTATTTATTTACGTAGGCTTAACTCTTTTCATGAATAAGACAAGTTTTACTCTTTAAGAATAATAAAAGGAAAAAATGCAGAGAGTGATCCGCGCTATTTTTTAAATCGTATTTCCAAATTAAAGTTTTACGATATGTTTTTTTATTCAATTGTAAGGTTAAAGTACCGAATAGGTACAAAACACCCTCTCCTCCCCATGTTAAGAATGGCTTTTTAAATAATAACGTTATTATTTCAGCACTGATCACTCTCTGCATGAGTATCATAAAAATTAAAACAAATAATACTTATCTCAATAAGTGAAAGGCTCATTTCTACCGGAAATGAAATCGGGACAATCTCGCAGTTACGAAAAATATTTTCATTTATAATTTAATATTTTTATAATTCGCAATGTTAAATTATTTTAATAACATGCAAACATTCTTGGACTTTTAAAATAGATTTTTTGAAAATTTCAATTAAATTGGTAACGTAGAAATATGGTTTTATTCACTTTTAACGAACCAAACATTACATTTATATATATATATATATATTATATACATGTATATGGCATAATCACGTTTGACACACCGGTTCCCGTCAGATCACCGAAGTTAAGCAACAATGAACCTGGCCAGTACAAGATGGATGGCCATTTAGAACTTCTAAGTGCTGTATGTGCTCTCCACTTATCTCGGCATTGTTTCCAGTCGTCCTGGACTTCTCCTTACCACTGGACTCAAACAGTGCCGATTCAGGAGAGATGTGGTTGGAATTGCACAATCCTTGCCACACAATTACACGCGCAGCTGCCCCTACAGGGGGCGTCTTTTGTCTTTCAAGACTGAACTGGGGCATCGGTATATATATGTATAAATTAGTTTTTTTTAAGAAACTCTATTATTGAAAAAAGAACTACATTTTCAAATGGCGTTTCTATATTTGTTATTTTGTAATAGTTGTTTGATATACGAAAAGTGTTTAATAAATAATTCCCCTGACCTACATATAGTCGGCTGATATCTGATGTAGTTGAAAGTTTTCACGTGCAATGATTTATATATCTATGTGTTATATAAAAAATTCAAGTTGTGTGTCTGTGTTTTTTCCTATTTACTTGTGTCTAAACAGAAGCACGCATGAAATATAGCCTGTTCAGTGTCGACCAGTGATTCGGGTTTTTTTTGGGGGGGGGTTGTATTTGATAGGACGCACACCATAAAATACTTTGGATGAAAGAAGCGTGTATTAAATGTGTCCCGTAATATGATCTTGTAAAATGCTGTCATCGTAAATTCAAACATTGCCGGAAATTTGTAGAAATATTCTTTCTGCTACTGAGAGCACCCCTCAGCCAAATTGTGACTGCCATTTTTGGAAGATCGACGCGTGAATATTAGTCACATTACCTATAGTGTCTGTGGAAACTATAATTCTGCAAGAACAGGTACTGGTTCACAACATGCATGTCGCCAAACCTTTAGCACTGGCGTGTGGTTATGAAATCCTTCCTCTTCCCCTTACTCTTCTAACTTTGCAATCTCCGACTTTCATCTCTGCCAAGCAATGGAGCGTTTCGTAGATTATGGAGCGTTGATTCCCAAAGTCATGCTATGGTTGAAAGAACAGTATTTGGTGTTCTACAAAAACTGTCTTCAGAGCTGCATTAAACCATGAGGGAAATGCGAAACACTAAGTGATTCCTATGTAGAGAAAGACTGCGGCAATTTTCGTTGTTCTACTCCTATGAGTAGTACGTCAGAGGCATTACATATTGAACACTTCTCTTATCTGCTTATTTTTGCAATGGATACACTGATGGTAAATCTTTTCATCTGAGAAAATGTAAGTGGGCCAGTCTTGTCTGACTGACACGTACACTTGGTAATACGATGGAAGGAAGGAAATACTAGGTCATCTATCGAATGGTTGGTCTGTCTGTTTGTCTATTAGTATTTCTGTCTGTTTGTCTTGCAATACGTTTGTTTATTTGGCACATCTTGGCTTACCATTGTTTGGAATGAAGATAATAAAGATTTTACCACTGGACGATGAAATAACACAAATTTTAATTTGTATTGCTTTTATTTTATTTCTGTTTTCTTTTAAAGATCTTGTTTACTTTATTGTTTTAATTTTGGTTTTTGTGTCTATTTTTATTTTCCCATTCTTTTTTTTTGGGGGGGGGCGACAGATGAAAGAGCTATTCACTTCGCCGCGTTTGCCTTCAGCAGATATATAAAGGAAAGATAAAGAGAGGCATTGGAAAGAAAGAAGAAACTGATGAAGCTTGTCATTAGGCAGCTGTTTAGAAGAAAAGCAATAAAAGAAAACACTTGCGTGCATCCTCAGCCTCAATTTTTGAGTGGCATAAGAAAGTCAAGTAAAGTAGGGAGTCTGTGAGGGATGCTGAGAGGTGTGGAATGAGTAATGAAGTCTAAGCATCAAAGTTGACTGGCCAAATAGAGAATTTCATGTATAAAACCGTCGTGTATATATGGATATTATATGCGTAGGGTTTGATGTTAGTTTGGGAACCGTGCAAAAAATTATTCGCGAAAAACGGAAGATGCGGAAGATTTCCGCGAAGTTTCTCCGAAGGGTGGTCCACAACTCTATACTTGTAACTGACTATTTGGCCAAAAGCTCATCAAGACAATCTGTTAACCTCCCTATAGATGAGACCTTGCTCTTGTGTGACTTTTTATTATTCCCTAAGAGCAAGGAAAACATTAGATTCTATCGTTATGAAACAATGTAGGAGATGAAAGCGGCTGTAACGAAGGTCTTCCATGGCGCCTTCCGAAAGTTGTTGGAATGACAGTAAGTGTATTCAGCCGAATGAGATTACTTCAAATGGGACTAGAGTTTCATGCCGATACAATCAATAAGAATACCAATACGAATAAAAGGTCTGGAAACTCATTGCAGAACTTCGTATTTAGAAGAAATATGCTGAGCGTTGCTTATCTACAGAGCTCATATAATGCATTTTATTGAATATAAACCTTACAACTAATATATATATATATATATATATATATATATATTATTCTAAGTTAATATTTTCCAGAGTAGAAGAAATCAAATTTTTAACGAGATACATACGAGAGGGCTTAATTTCGAAGTAAGTTAAGATATACAATTTATTTGTTTTACATTAATATTTATACGTCGCTATATATTAATGAGCATTTTCCGGTCAGCCAGTTACATGAGCTAAAGACCTCTTCAGGCGATCCTACTTATACAAACATACGGACTCTATTTTTGTATAAGTAGCATCGCCTGAATAGGCATCTTGTGTCTTTTAACTGAACATGTAGCGACATATAAATGCTTATATAAAAAAACGTGTATATATATACATATATATACATATATATATATACATATATATATATATATAAACGCGTATAATTGATAATGGAAGTAAGAATTTGATAAGCTATAGGGGTACTATGTGGGTAGGTGCGCAGCAAGATGTCGGTTCACGTTACACTTGAACTTCTGCGTGTCAGTACAGTTGGGGAAGCAGGAATCCGGAAGAGAATTCCAAAGTCTAGCGATTCTGAGGAAGAAACTACTGGGGTACATCTAGAGATCTCAACTGTGAAGGGGTGGGATCTTGCTGCTTGTCGGTTTTTCGGAGGTATTTACGTCGAAGGTGTATATATATATATATATATATATATATATATATATATATATCCAGAGTGACGGAGAGAGGAAGAAAGAGAGGGAGTGGTTAAGGTGTATATATGTATTCTCTTTAAATTATATATAATAGAAAGCTCAATGGACTAGTTAGAGGAATTTAAAAATAGGAAACATATGTTATGAAAATAATATTGAATAAAGTGCAATATTTATTAATCTATTAAAATCAAACAAGAAGAGTATTCAGTTGCGATCATAAAATGAAAACAACACGTCTTTGCAAATCCATTTAGAAGTTTGTACTCGTATTAATTACTTGCTTGAATTTGAAGGAATTTTATTTTCATCACATTGTCTCTCTCTCTCTCTCTTTCTCTCTCTGTGTCTCTATCTATTTCTCTCACTCTCTGCATATATAATATGTATACTATGTATTAAACATTTATATTTCGCGTGTGCGTTGGTCTTTCTAATCAGGGAATATAGGATTATCACAACGTGTAAGGCAAAATGCTCGTTAGAAGTAACTTCGTATTAAAGTAGCATTGTCTAAGATATTGATGCTGTGGAAGGCAGGAAAATACAGAGCTTTATTTGTCTATTTTCGTATAAAAAGGTTTATCTTTGCATATCTGTATTATAGGAGTGGATTCACAATTGTTCTCATCCTTTTGTATACATCACATACGCTTCGATTCTACACAAACCTCAACTTCCAAGGAATTATTTTTGTAAGATTTCAGTTATAATGAGTAGTAAAAATCAGTTCATACATATTCCTCACATCTCTGTTTCCCGGAAACCTTTTATATAGATTTAACTCGTATATTACGGACACTAATTCCAATTATATATTTTTGTTCAGATAGGCATTGACACGAATCCAGTAAATTTTCTTGCATTTTAAATTTCCTTAAGACCTGCTAAGCTTAAGTTTAATAATTATCTAAGATTAGGATTGATAATTTAATATATAAAAACACATTTAAAAAGTAAATGTTTAAATTTCAACATTATTTCTTGCGATTAACGATGGCCGAATGGATTGGGTCGTTGCTAATGAAGCCAGAGATGGCTTCTGTTACTGGGTTCGGATCTATCGACCGGTGTTAATCGTGACACCCTGCACTGATGATTCCTGAAAGGATGAAGCACTAATGCCTGTATGTATTTAATACTTATTATAGTAAATAACTATATATATATATATATATATACATATATATATATATATATATATATATAAGAGAAAATAGTTATTAGAACATGTTAAAAAACACTTTGAAAAAGAGTTAAAAAACATATTTAATTTGAAAAGGAAACATTAAAAGTGATTTCACGTGAAAAAGTGAAATTGTTTGTGTGTATCTCTCTGTATGTGTACATTTCCTTTTCAAATTACTTTATCAATTTTCAGTCTACAGACTCGAGATTCGACATAAAGGGGTATTGAGATCTGGGAAAATCTTTTTAATCGGGTTTCAACCAGATATTTAGCTGTCAAGGGATCAAAGTTCAACGATATGACCATTGAAAACTCTACCAAACTCCTCCGACAACTTTGGGTCTAAACACTTGAAATTTTAGAAGTAGGTTCCTTGGACATGGATCAAACTTTTTTAATTTGATTTGAGTCCAAAACAAGGGGGCAAAATTGGAGTCAAAGTTTACAAAAATGTGACCTTTCAGACAATTTTTGTCTTACATTTGAAATTTTAAATAGAGTTTATTAAGACATATGGCAAGCTTCTAAATCGGTTTTTGGACTAAATATGACTACCAAGAGGTCAAAGTTCAAAAGATTTGAACTTTTCGATCTCTAGTCAACTATTAGGCAAATTTTGCGTATTCAGACATGCGGCAAGCTTGTTAGTCAGTTTTTGAGTGAGAATTTGGCCGAAGAGGTCAAAGTTGAAAGAGTTGACCCTTGTAAACTCTACCAAATTTTGTAAATTCCGCAAATTTGGGGGATAAACACTTGAAACTTTAGATGTAGGTTACCTGGACATGAGGAAAACTTTTCAGTATATATATATATATATATATATATATATATATATATATATATATATATATATATATATATGTATATATATATATATATATGCACATCAATTATGAACAGTATATAGGGTCCCAGCAAAGTTGGGTTGAACTGCTAGTATATACATACATATGCATATGTATTTACATATATGTGCATATATGCTTATATATGCATATACGTATGCATATTTATGCATACATAGATAAATAAATATAGATATGTCTGTGTGAGGCTTTTCTACCTCTCAGCTTGATGCTGTTTTTAGCAGAAAAAGATGACAAGTATGAAGAATTATGGGATTTTAATTGGAATCCGTCTGTCTGAAGAATTGCCACGCTCTGTCAGAAAATAGTCACTACAGGATTTGGCATTTCTATGTTACGGCATTCGTGCTGACGTAAGACGGTCATGTGGAGGTATCGCCGGAGAGAAGGATGCGGGGCGTATGCACGTTGCAAGTAGTGTCGGAAATACGCAAACGCGGGATGGATTCAACTGGGGCGTGCAATATTATCTTCTTTTTTAGCTTCAATCTGAAGATTCTTCCAAACATTTTTTCACCCTCCTCCTACTTTTCTTGTTGCTTTTACGTCCAAGAATGGAATGTCTGCCAATAGATCATTGATGAATGTTCATTCGTTTCTATATTTTTCTAACTCAGTATCTTTCACTCCCGCACATAAGGTTATACTCTACACAGCTGTTTCTGTCCGTCAAACCCTATTTACTCGTTATTTCCAAGTAGTCGGTTTTTAATATTTAAAAATTTTAGCTCTCCAAATGGAGCAATCTTTATTATGCCAAACGATCTAGAAGGATTTACCATCAAAGATAGAAAATATTAAATATCGTATAAAAATTAGTATAAGGATGATTTTAAAATTTCTTCCGATTCTGATACAATTATTGATTCTGTTTGAAATTCCAGATTCAATATTATTACCGATTCTGATCTCGATTCGTTCAACATTTTTACGTATTAAATATGGGCTGCTTTCAAGTTAAAAACAACATAGTCGTTTTCAAATCCAATGTAAACAAGTTTTTAATATTAAAATTCTACAAAATTCCACTATTATCGACCATTGCCTTATGGTATCATCCCACCACCTGGAATGGCTTTCAGGCCTTGATAATTAGTGACTCTTATTTTATATATATATATATATATATACATATATATATAATACGAACATATATATATATATATAAGTATAAAACTCAAATGACCTTGTAACGTGTGTTGTAACTCAACATCCGGTTTACGACTTCCGGTTGCGTATGCGTACATAAGCATACACCCATAGCAGCATAAACAAATAAAGACAAATCGCTGGACCGGTTTCGGTCATACAGACGCATGTCCTTAGAAAAGCGAATATCTTTAATTTATTGAATAAAAAAAACTTCAAGATATGGGAAGCAAACGCAAAACGTGATTACAAATAATGCGTATAATCATCGACCTGTTTCATATATATTATATATATTATACTAAATAATCACCGGGACGATAAAACGTATTGTTTTACTTTGTACGCTTTCAGCTTCCCAATTTTTTTTTCGCGTTTAAATTATCCAAATAAACAATTGTTAATACTTTTTGCTTTTTTAACATTGTTTCTTTCCGTATAACGTTTAAGTTATTTTAACGCAATTTTCTTACAAATACATCTACTTTAACCCATTGACAACCATAAGAACATTTTACAACCCCAATTTAACCATCGCCTTATTTTTTTAATTTTTTGTCCATTTTTTAAAACACCTTTCTTAAAAACATTCATACATTTTCTTCTATACTACCAACAAAAATAAATAACCCCCCAAATATGTTTTTCTAAAATAAATGATCAACGCGACAATAAAACGTATTGTTTTACTATGTACGTTTTCAGCGTTCCAATTGTTTTTTTTTCGCGTGTAAATTAAAAGATATATCGAAATTTGAATTTAACTTTAAGCATTATGGTATCTGTTCAGTGCACATTTACATATATGTATGGCAAACTACTTATAATTCAATGGCTGGATTAAAAAAAACAATTATTAACAGAACAACTTATAGAAATCTATTTATATTGATTTTTCATTGGTATATGCTTTCAGAGAAATGTTTCTGTTATGTCACAAAAAAACTTTTCTTTACGTCACAAGTGTCACGCCAATACGTTAATTCCATAGCTAATATAACATACTGACCCAACGGGTCACAGGTAATCTATATATATATATATATATATATATATATATATATATATATATATATATATATATATTACACTAGTAGATTTTTCTAAATATTTTTCTCGAATATTCGTTTTTGCAAATGACTGGAAAGTGTGAAACAAAAATACATTTCACTTTTTAAAACGAATCGTCGTTTTAGATTTTTTTATGGACAATTAAAAATATTAGTTCGTTTGTATGCATCAGAAGGAGACGGTGTAGGCACAGAATAGTTAACAAAACCTTCCCCACCCCCATAATAAGAATGACTTTCTACATAATAATGTTTCTATTAAGAAAGCCATAATAAAGATGAATAGCGCTGGGGGTGGGACTATAAAAGTATGTTTTTATTTTCGCGTTTTGTTACTTTTAAATATTACACGTGTGAAATGCATTTATCTGTTTCACTGTAAAAAGAAAAACAAGATACTGAGAATAATAATAAAAATAATAATAATAATAACAATAATAATAATAATAACAATAATAATAAAAATAACAACAACAACAATAATAATAACAATAAAAATAATAACAATAATAATAATAACAACAACAATAATAATAATAACAAAATAGTAATAACGACAATAATAATAATAATAATAAGAAGAAGAAGAAGAATAGGAACAATTCCAAAAAACTTTGAAAGAACTAGCAACAATTCCGAAAGATATGAAAAAAAATAGGAGAAATAAAAATCAAAGGAATGGCTGGAAAGATACAACGAATAACAATAATGAAAACAGCTGAAATATTAAAGAAACCCCCTGAATGTGGAGACTAATACACGGGCCACATTCGCAGGCCAGACTAATTGATGCAGAGACACAACATGAAGCGTTATATTGAACCAAGAACAATGAAGTTACGCATCTATAAGTTTTCCATTCCCATTATGCAATCACCCCTCCCCCCCCAAAAAAAAAGAAGTGTGTCAAATAGCGGAGAAACTAAAAGGGGAATGAAAAGACCGAGAAGAGAGCGCTGACCAGACCTCCGCTTGACAAGTGCCAAGAAATTGGTATCTTGGCGAGGCTTATTCACACTCAAACTCCAGTGGAGACCAATGGCCGCTGCTAGCGAGAAATCAGTAGTAAACGGTTGTTGTTATAATGCAAATTCATTTGCAAATGTTATCAAAAGAGGTGAAGAGTACTGGAAATCTGAGGAGACGTGTTGTCACTCAACTTCCATGGAACACCAGAGGTTGTTTTAGAGGAGAGATCCCTTATGACTTGGATGAAAGCCTCTTATGACCCAATAATAATAATAATAATAATAATAATAATAATAATAATAATAATAAACGCACGTTTGTAAACTGACACTCTCTTCTAAATCACCCCTCAAAATGAGTTTCTACTTTTTAAAATAATTACGTGTGAACATTGAAATTTGACAGAAAGAAAAATAAGTAATTCTTATATTTAGAGTAGGACATCAGTTGTGTATATCAAGTTAACGTGGAATGATCATAATTTCCGGGCCATTCTTACTATTAAGGGATGGTAACTAAATGTTTGTAAACTAATCCTAAGTTCGATTGGTAAGGTTATAGAACCGTTCCTAATCGCTTAACAAAATAGATCGCCATCCCATCATAAGTAGAAACTTACATAATTCAACTCTCAATGTAAAATATATATAGTGTTTTAATTGTCGTCATAAAATGCTAGAATGCATCGGAAATGAGGGCTTAGTTTGCGTTAAGCATATGTGTCAAAATAATTCCCCCCCCCCCGGTTCAATTCTTAAACAATCGTTTGTCTTTATTTCAGGTTGTTTACTAAAAAAATAGAATATCATTTTCAGATGTTACTGGACAAACGCACACCGCACAAAAATTCACCAAAATAATTCAAACGCAGACAAAACCATCATTTAATTAATTATTTTTAAATTATTAATAAATACTTATCAATGTTTATTTTGGTGACAAAAATGTTTTTATATGTTTTTATTTAATTTAATTTTTTTTAAATCCTTTGAGATGAGGCTTCATAATCTGTGTAATTCTTCTTTAGTGGACAGTTATCCTCATCTCCATAGTTGCTGTTGTTTCACCACGATTCGGCCAACTCATCCTCTGGCCTTCTGCAGGTGATTAACAACGACGGAATAGGAATGGTGAGTTTGTAACTGTATCCCAAGTAGTTACTGCCTTCCATAGTTGTTGTTATCTCGCCAGGTTTTGGCCAGCTAACCCTTTCACCAGCTTGGGTAGAACTGAAACTGTTATCTTCAGAAAATACTCACCTGGAACCGTAGAGACTCAACGCCTCTATTCACTATGCCACAGGAACAACAACTATAAAAAATCCAGCAATAACTAGGGATACAGTAACAAAACTCAGTACTCCTATCCTACCGCCTTACCCACTTGAAGAAGGCAAAAGAATGAGTTAACCTTAACCTGGTGGAACAACAACAATTATGAAGATGAGGATAGCATCCGAGCAAAAATGAATACACAAGAAATGATGTTTTTATATTCATTTTTAAACATTTTCCCGATACTTTGCATATATTGCATTTTTATAAAATTACCAGCGACGTTTTCCTTCTTTTTTTTATTGTCAATTCATAGTTAAAATACTGGTTTGTGGAAGAAAATATAGTTTTATTAGACCTTTGCACCCTACGCTAAATCATCAAAAAAAAAAAAAAAAAACAAATGCGAGTTTTAACTTTGTAAACAACGTGAAAGACTTAGTGGTAAACATATATAAATAAACAGAGAATCAGTTTCATACATAAATTTAACGTAATAAATTACTAAGTAGAGTAGAGATATTTATCTTGCACTAATGATAGGGAGAGTTATCTGCACTTGGATAGCTTTATCCAGCAATGAGAGATTGTTTGTACATAAAATTGACTTGAAAAACAACATTTCTCATACGGCGATTTTCATATAACAATCCAACCTGTAAATTTATTTAATAAAGGTGTTAACTTTCGTATTTCTTATAAAATCCTATCCTTTCACTGTATAGAGCCTTGAATGCCGACACATTTTTCTTCTTCTAATAGTTCCGCCCTTCCTACTGCTAGCCTTGGGAACCCCCTTGTTCCTTGCTTCCCTCACTGTAGTAAACAAAATTTAAATGTAATATGGCATAACTTCACGGTAGTAAATTCCCCACTTAGGTTGTCTCTTTAGGTATGGACGGTAGTTCACAGTTGTGTCTTACGTCTCTATGTGCCTTGTTTTAAATGAATAAAACTAAAAACAAATATATTCGCCTAAGATTTGATGTCAATTACGAATTATCTACCTTGCACCCAAATAAGAGAGTTATTTGCTCTCGGATTAGGATCAGCCATGCCTGTTTGAAAGTATTTTACAATCACTAACGTGATTAATTCGCATATGGCAGCTTATAAATCGTTTGAAAATCTGTAGATTTATGTAATAAATGCGTTGACAATTTTGGCCTCTTATTTTTTCATTATTTTAATTGCCTTTTCACTTCAAACGAGGCTCGGTGCCTCTTTGATGTAGGGGCTACTATCTAGGTCATAACTGCAGGGATACTATAGAGAGAGTTGAGCGGCAGCATGTCTGTTCACATTACACTTGAACCTTTACATGTCAGTACAGTCGAGGAAGCAGAAACCCGGGACGGAATTCTGAAGTATAGCAGTTCAGGGGAAGAAACTATTAGAGTAGAAGGCTTTCTGACATCTAGGGATCTCTACTGTGTAGGGGTGGGATTTTCCTGCTTGTCAGGTTTGTCGGGGGAGTTTGCGTGGAGAGGATATTATTAAACAAATAACTGCATTTATTATAAAACATAGCACGATAGTCGTAAATGCTCAGTGTCAAAATTTGTTGATATATAAAAATTGCCATTTGCAAACTAATAGTTTGAATAGTGTGAATATAGTAACCACGATCAGACTTGTCGACCGTATATTCAATCGAGTAAGTCATGTGGATTAAATAAAACGTTCTGTTCGTAATTCAGCACAATATTCTTGAGTTTTACAAGATACTCACGGAGCAGTTTATAGGTGATAGTGGTCGAAACTGTATTAAACATAATCTATATTAGAATAGTAATCCAATTAATTCAAATAGAACATGATAGCTATTAATAGGCTAAAAGTTCAGTTGTCATTTCGGACGTAACTAAGAAATAAATTACGAATTATTTTAGACTTTTACTCCGCCATGGCTGGCAGAACGAGAACAAGTAACCCATGTGGATTAAATAAAGTCTCCCATTCGTACTTTGATATATATTCCAAAGTTTAACTAAATGCACATAGAAAAGTTTGGCAATTACATCGGTCGAAACGTTTTGAATATAGCAAACACGATCGGATTAAGCGATCGATTTTACTAATAAAGTCTGAAATTTTTATTTGAGATTGCGTCAACCGTGTCTGCGTGTTCCAGTGTATGTTGCGCGTATCTATGTTAGCCAAAGATGGGGAGCTCTTGATTTCTGAGAACTTCGACTGGGGTTCAATGAAACACAAACAACACGTGCATCGTGGAAAATCACTAATTTATAACAACAATTGCTTTCAATATTTAAAAAATTCTATTTTTTTAACTACTATGCTAGCAAAACTGATTAGCCCATATAGTTTTCTTTCATAATTAGTTGTTACACGAACATAAATACATTTTGTATTTTCTTATTCTAGTCACGTAATTTATTTTTACCGGATTAAGAAATATCAACATGAAACAAGCTTACAACACGAAGTAAGCTCGGCTAATTAGTCCACGTGCAAAAGTGCAGGGCACAAAATGTTTTAAATAATAATAATAATAATAATAATAATAATAATAATAATAATAATAATAATAATAATAATAGAATAACAATGATAAAGACTTTCGCTGGCGAGGACTACTATTGACCGTTACCAGTCCTTTTGAAATGTTCATATCTATTTTTCTCGTTATGTACTGAATATTCGTTAATGAAACCTATATGAAATATGTTCCTTATTAAATTTTAAAGATTTTCTATTCTGAAAGAAGTTTAAGAAATTTAATCTGAAACGATATTTTAAAGTTTTTGTTAAAAATAATTCAGATTTTCTCATTATTCAGACCTGTATTACAAAGAGGTGGTTGCAAAAATGAGTTGCGGTATGAGGAGGAATACAAACTGAAACAGATAGAATATTCAGACCTGTAATAATACAAAGAGGACGTTGCAAAAATGGGTTGTGGTGTGAGGAGAAAAACAAATGGAAATAGAGAGAAGGAGAGTTTTAAAATAAATTCTTAAAAAGATAAGATACAAGTTAGAAAAGCATTTCATCCAAGGCCTGAAAATTGTTAAACAAAATGTTTTACTATAGCCTTTAAAAATAAAGGTACAAGATTCAATTTGAAATTTATTTATCTTCAAAGTGCACTTTTATAAATTTTACAAAGTAAGGTATAAAAATGTAATTTAAATTGAATCAAAAAATTACCTTGGGTTTATTTTATGTAATGTACATTTTGTTGCAATTTAAAAACATTATCTTTCATCTAGCAATTAATTATATAGATATAAAATTTTCAATGATTTTCTTTAAAAGTGCAACAGAATGTACATTACATAAAATAAATCCAAGGTAATTTTTTTTATTCAATTTAAATTAAATTTTTATACATTACTTTGTAAAATTTATAAAAGTGCACTTTGAAGATAAATAAATTTCAAATTGAATCTTGTACCTTTATTTTTAAAGCTTATAGTAAAAGCATTTTGTTTAACAATTTCCATGCCTAGGTTGAAATGCTTTTCTAACGTGTATACATGATTTGATACATACAGATTGATTATTTAGTTTCATAATCGAATATTTCTTTACATTGAAAATTAAGTAAAGGAAGGCTAAAATTAATATATTTAAATCAAACTTAACCCTTGGGCCACGATGGTATTTTTACACACATTGCCTACAACGGGTGTGAATTTTTTCATATCACATAAAATCAAGTCTCGGGTCTTGAAAAAGAATTCTTCTATCAAAAACAATACATACATTCAAACATAGGTGTCATTCATTCATTGATTAATGCAGTTGGGGCTTAAAAACTGCCATAGTCATTGAGGAGACCATTGTTGCATTTATGTGTAATAGTAAAAACTAGGTGTTAAAAAAATAACAGCCAGCGTAGCCTAAGGGTTAAAATAATTTTTGGATCATAGTATTATTTTGTTTCATTTTTCTAAAAGACGTCAACGCGAACAACGCCGAATAAATATATTTATAATCATGAATCGAAATATGTCAAAGCCATTACAACGCCGATTATTGTTTTTAAATAAATATTTGTTTAAAATAAACTAAGTTTCGACAATATTCGGCATCTTTAGTCATAGAATCATTTTGTGCTTTTTCTTCTTTTCTCGCAGCCTAATTTAAGCAGTGTTTGAATTTGACTTGAACCACGATGAAGGAAAAAGAAGAAAAAACACACACAAATTGATCCCTAAGGATGAGGTATCGCAGAAACTCAGTTGATTTTGAACAAGAAAAGTATATATATATTTTTTTGCTTCTATCCCCTGGTGCAAGGGATAAAAACGTTGATACTCTATGGTTCCAGGTGAGCATTGTCTGAAGATAGTGGTTTAAAGCCCACTCAAAACAAGCCAAAGGAATAGTTGGTAAAAACTTGGCGTCACAACAACAACTATAGAAGGCAGTAATTGCAAGGCTCAGTATTCTTATTCCGTTGCGATTAACCACATGGATAATTTAGAGGACGTTGTTAAACAATAGAAATGATAACAGTCCGCAAAAAAAAAAAAAATGAAAAAAAAATGAATACACAAAATATGCTTGTTGAAAATGTCAGCGTTGTATTGGCTGTTTAAGCTTACCTGTTTCAGTTCACATTTAAACACAGAGAGAAGTTGAACTTCAATTCTAATTCAAAGAGAGTGAACAGGAACGTCTACTAGAAACTATTACTGAGTGTCTAAAGTCTCTCTGTACAGAGGTTTGTCAGGACAACCTGGCATGATGACACTTTTTCCTACCAGTAAACTTTATCTAAATATTTAAAACCACAGAAGAGATGTAGCGAGCCTGTCTTTGTTTTATCGTTACTTCCATGGCAGGTGCTCGTCTGAGCTCGAATCCCTGGTGCCCCCTCGCCAATCTTTCACGATAAACACCCGTCTAACTGAAACCATTGTCAAAAATTTTCCCCATTCTTTAGCTGTGCCAAAACC